>NC_133325.1:54858225-55218225 GCF_042186555.1 Aquarana catesbeiana
AACCAATGGCTGCAGCCCAGATCAGGGTATTCTGACGAGAAGTGTGTGTGTGTGTGGGGGGGCGACCCCTGCTGTCAGAATACAATAACAGCAGGAAAGATTCCCGCACCAACATTGCTTGTGCTAATATGGGGGATCTGTCATTTTTTTTTTCCCCTTCAACCTATTGGTTGAAGGGAAAAAAAGAGCTGAATGTGTAAGCTCAGCTTAAAGCAAAGACATTGCTCTGACACATCTTTTTCAGGTAGTTAGAAGCTATTGTATTTGCTTGAATGAAGTGCTTTATATTTTCTTTTGTGTTTTGTCTTGCGGGCCTCCCTCCCACGACTTCCATTACACATCTTGGGTCACTGTGACCCTGATGGAGGCGGTAGATGTAGAGCACTTAATACAGAAATACCCAGGCTGGCACAGCAACCCAGAAACCTGCTAACAACAGCCACTGAAAAGAAAACCTTTTCTCATCACAGAAAACCTGACATTTTATCAGATATAGAAAGAAAAAGCATTATCCTAAAAGAATATCTGTAATTCTAGAGCAGAATAACCTAAAAGTGAACAAGTAACAGATTTTAGAAGTCACACACTAATACGAGTTTTAAAAAAAATGGGCACTACCCCCCTAAGGCCTTTAGTAATACATAAATTACATTTTTGGAATTATATATTCTAGAGCTCAGGCAACTAGGTCCCTGACTTTGGGGGGGGGGGGGGGGGGGCTTTGTCACATCCCCACTTTATTCCACTATTAACTGAGATGCCTTAGTGGCCAGTACAAAAATTAGTGGGTAAGCAGAAAGAGGGGATGTTGGGTGAAAAAAGTTGGAATTTCATAACTAATGTTACTCTGCTCTTAAAACCCTTGTAAACCCATACATATACCCAGTGAAGTGACTGGCCTCAGGTGATACACAGGGATGAAAATAATCCTCCTACATAAGTAGTACCTGTTTATCTGCAGTCTTCGCTACATGTGCCCAAAGTGCTGAATTGTAAAGCTTGTCTGATAGTTCAGAAAAAAAAAGCTGAAGTCATACTCTGCAGCGCTCAGTGAGGAGAGCTCTGAGAGGTAATTGGAGGCTTCCATCGGCTGGGGCTCTCTTCCCTGTCACCATTTTTCTCTTGGTGTCAGAAGTGACTCATGCTGACAGCAGAGGAATGAAGCAGCAGACAAAAATGACACTTGGTGCTCTTAACTGTGACAAGTACACACTATAGTTGGATATGCTTTGTTCATATTTCATGTCTGCGGTTTACAACCATTTTAAGAAGAGACAAGTGTGCTTTAAAGTAGATGTAAACCCTAACTGAAGTTTCTCCATGCAGCGTTCACCCAGACAAATATACCAAAAATTGTATAAAATACAATTTTTTTTTCGTTCTTTGCTACAGGTCAGTTCTGCTATTCTCCTGCAGCCTCTTCTTGCCTACATGGACTCCAAAATGTCTCAGGGTGGGTTTCCTGATCGTGACAATAGCAGACCATACATGTTTAATAAGCGCCAACACGGGCACATGTCATCACATTTCGTACTCTAAGTGGCAGTGCAGAAGCACAATTGCTAGAAAGAGACAAAGCGTGATCATACTATAACAGGAAGTGCATATACAATGACCTTCATGGCAGGGTCACCAGGAATTATTTTATCCTGATGGTGACAACAGAGGACCATAATGTTTGTTGAAACCGTCACCATAAGGAGCTCCTGTAACGGAATGACAATGTAGGAGCATTACTGGAAGACAGTTGTCTTCATGGCAGGATGACCAGGAACTACTTTAAGGAAAACTGTAGATTTAAAAAAAAATTGAAATGTAAAAAATAAAAATAAATGAACATGTTAAAGCTTTTATGCAATTTTAGTGATTGGGATTACATCTACTGTAAAGCCCACCTTAGTCAAACATGAACATCCTAAAATTTACCTTGATGGAACAGGCAGAGTCCATCTACTAAGTGGCTCTTCTATTTGACCTGATATTAGTCATGTACACCGGGCAACACGCTGCCTAAATCCCCATGGACACATTCTGGACTGTTTATTTGTTTTGTCTAGTCAGAAATTAGGAAGCCTGTCTAAATAGGGTAGTAGATAATGGGTACAGACAGGCAGTGCCATGTGTTGGCATTCATTTTATTCTTGGAAAAGGGTGCCGGACATCGTCACTTTGCAAGTTACTCCACAGCCACAGGCGTACTTCTTTGCTGAAGCCACACAGCTCTTGCTTTTAAACAGGTACCAACGTAGTGAGGCTCGAACAGCCCAGCTGCAGCTAGCTTTTGCCATCAGTGCAGCCATTTTGTTTACATTGCAGTGCTTACACTCTGAGCCATGGGTGCTCAACCTGTGGCCCTCCAGCAGTTGTGAAGCTACAAGTCCCATCATGCCTTTGGCTTGTCATGCTTGTAACCGTCAGTGGCTTGCAATGCCTCATGGGTCTTGTAGTTTGGCAACAGCTGGAGGGTCACAAGTTGAAAACCCATGCTCTAAGCAGTCGTCGGCCACCTACCTTCACAATCAGCTCATAGCGGGGGATTCTCTGGACAGGCTTGATCATGAGGTCTGACAGGGCCTGTTTCTCCTTGTTTTCCCGTGTGCATTGCTGTGAAAAGAAGAAAGCCAAAAGATAAGGATATGCCATACAAGGAGAAATAGCCAGGAAAAGTCACTTATGAAAGAGACCATCATAAATGGAAACTTTCGCGTTCTGCATACATTTTATGAACATAAAAATAATCTTGCCAATCTTAGATATAATTCAACATTTGCATAAATACCTAATAACTATCTATAATTGCCTATAGAATCATTAATAATTTGGTTTTATATATGTAAGGATTAAAAAACTGGTCTACTGTGAGGTATACTCACCCACTGGTTTACTTGGGACTCAAGTGGCGAGATCTTCTGCTAAAGTTCCCAACTCTTCTCCTGCCCACCTTGGAGTGTTGTGTGTTCCCGTCCACACTTGCTGTTCCCGTTTCTACTACTGCTGTTCTCCATAATATAAGATAAAATCAAAATCCAGCAGGGAGAACGGGTACCCCTTGTAATAGCCAATGAACATGTACGCACTGCAGCAAATGCTAGCTTTGGGCAAACTGACCCTTTTTTACAATTTTGACCCTTTAATGAGTATGGTGCCATATGACCACTTAGTAATCCAATCATGTCTGTATGTGGTAAACAAGGAGGCAAGGCTTGGGCTAGGGCCAAGACTATCATTCCAGGCTGTCTGCAATTCAATCGGTTGTGTTCATTGCCTGCTGAGGAAGGACAACTATGCAGAATGGGTCAAGGCCAGAGCTCCCATCTATCTGGCCGCCATCCTGGAGTATCTGATGGCTGAGATCCTCGAGCTGGCCAGCAACACTGCCCGCAACAAAAAGATGACCCATATCATCCCCCGACCCCTCCAGCAGGCTGTCCGCAACAACAAGAAGCTCAACAAGCTGCTAGTTGGCATCACCCAGGAGGGGGGGGGGGGGGGGGGGGGGGGGGGAGTCCTACCCAACATCCAGGCTGTGCTACTGCCCAAGAAGACCGAGAGCCACAAGCCCGCCAAGGCCAAGTAAACCGGATCAGTTAATTTATATTACTGGATCCTTTAATATGGGAATTTTAGATTTGAGTCAGTTAGATGCAAATTAAGGTGTCAGTCGGGAGCAGAGGCGTCGGGTGGGGGCAAAGGCAATAGGCAAGCGCAAAGACTTCAGGAGGGAGCAAAGCCTTCAGTTGGGAGAAAAGATTTCAGGAGAGAGCAAAGCCTTCAGTTGGGAGAAAAGACTTCAGAAGGGAACAAAGCCTTCAGTTGGGAGAAAAGATTTCAGGAGGGAGCAAAGCCTTCAGTTGGGAGAAAAGATTTCAGGAGGGAGCAAAGCCTTCAGTTGGGAGAACAGATTTCAGGAGGGAGCAAAGCCTTCAGTTGGGAGAAAAGGCTTCAGCTGAGATCAAAAACTTGTTATGAAATTTGTTACAAATGAAGGGAGATCCAGTCCATGGTCTGCAGTCCTTTTGGGTGGTTATAACGCTTTACATATTTTCTTCTATATCCTTGCAGAAGCTATCGGGCCATGCTTAATTGCCCCCCCCCCCATCAAGCAGCACATAATCTTCTTTCCTTCATTCCTCTGCTACTGGGAATAAACAATTCTCTCCGTAGGGCCAAGTGATTCACTTATGGACCAGTTAAGGGGTCCTTTCTTTGTTAGTCATATTGATTCATTCATCCATAATCACCAAAATGTAGCAGTGTTCCTGGTGATCAAGTATACTTGGTGACTACAAATACATGCTAACAGGATCAATTCCTCCCAAATGCATGGACTTGCTCTGCTTCACACCTCTTTGTACCTGCCACTTCAAGCACATAGCTTGATTTATTCCCCCTCCTCTAAAATCGTGTTTCTTCTATGAATGAATTCTCTCCATTCCCAGACCATTCCTGCAGTGCCAAATAATCCAAATCAATTTGCTCGACTGCCGCACAACCTTGAAATGACAGACTGAGTCAGGCCAGGGAGAATGTTTTCCAGACACATTACAATAATGATATTGCCAACAATACAATTGGGCCTAATAAAACTACCCAGAGCAAAAGATGTGTCATGATAAACAGCCCTTTGGCAGAGCACGGGATTCTGGGAATTTGGTGTACTGCGGCCAGTGAGGAGAATTCATTTACAGTATTAATTCTGACATGTAAACAGTGACTGCTCTAGATTTGGTGTAGGGACTGTGTCTATTCATTGGAGTTTTATACCAACGACAAATAATATTTAAAGTGAACCCACACATCAAATATTAATCTCTAGGTATATTAACAACCCCGCTACAGTGTTTTCTTATAAACAGCACTCCAAAAATACATGTCCACCGCTCTGCCATTTTTAAAACAGTGCAGTGGTTGAACATCCTTACAGCTTACAGGCCAACTGAAGACCCAATTTTTTTTATTTTTTAGAGCAGCGTTTCTCAACATTTCTACAACCCATTATAAAATGTAAAAAAACAAAATAGTTTTACATAATGCTGTGGCATCGACACACGTAAGACACCCAACATTAGAGGGTTTTTCAGTGATGGCGAACCTTGGCACCCCAGATGTTTTGGAACTACATTTCCCATGATGCTCAAACACACTGCAGAGTGCATGAGCATCATGGAAAATGTAGTTCCAAAACATCTGGGGTGCCAAGGTTCACCATCACTGGGTTATTTTACACACCTTTGCACACTAGTACTAACTAGTATTCCAGTGTTTCTTCTCTCCCTCAGTGTCCCTTCCGCATTCTGCTAATGTGACCCCAGTGCAGACAGAGAAGGGCAAACAAGGACATCCTTAGGTGCTCAATGTCTTCCTCATCAATTTATGACATCATTTATCAGATGCCCAGCAGCTGGCTCACACCGGCCTATGGTTGCTTCACAAATTAAAACCTGTGGCTTTGTGTAATAAAAAATTTAGGCAAGATCCACCTACCAGAATGCTTACAACTTTGGTCAATTTGAGGCAATTTTATGCATTTTGCCAAGGCACCCCTGAAGAACCTAGAAGGCACCTTGGTTGAAGAAGGCTGCTTCAGAGTCCTCTACAATGCATATTGTGATCTGGAACTGTTTTTTTCTTTTTTCTTTATATCACGTGTCCACACGCAGACCGAAAAAGAGAGGGGGTGTCACACCAGGCCTGGTAATTAGTAAGTACACTGGGTCCAATGCTGGTGTATATTGAACTGCCCAGTCATAAATTATATATCCTGCTGTAACAAGAAAGTAGAAGTAAAACTATGAAAATGGGGGCTGTCAATGCCATAGGAATGAATTACTAAAATTGGAGAGTACAAAATCTGGTGCAGCTGTGTCTGGTAGCCAATCAGCTTCTAACTTCAACTTGTTCAATTAGAATTTCACAAAAACCCTGGAAGCTGATTGGTTTCTATGCACAGCTGCACCAGATTCTGCACGCTCCAGTTTTAGTAAATCAACCCGATGTGTATATGGCTGCATACTGTGACTTCAATCAGGTTTTAAAGTTGAATTCTAGGTATGATTTTTACTGCATAGTAAAATTGTTCCATCTTGGACCAATGTAAGTATACATATCTCATACCTGAGTGATTGCTGTCAAAGCTGCAAACCACTGTTATAGTTGGCGTTAGTACAGTGATAGCTGCAATCTTCCGAGTCATGTGCCAAGCAGCTTCATGTCAGCATACTAACCACAGGAGGTTGCTTGCTTGGCACTGCTGCCATTCACAGAACACTTTGTATTTAAGGAATATAAGGCATGCTTTGATTGGACGGGGTGGATATTGTGACATCACCACACCCACTTTCCAATCAGAAAATAAAAACCATTCTGTGATTGGCGGCAGTGCCAAGCAAGCAGCTCCTCTTCTGCATGGTAACCACAGGCTGTCGCTGTGGCTACCATGCAGAAGTGGATCTACTGGGCACAGGGTCTAGAAGATCACTATCACTCAAGGAGCACCTACTACTACAGCGATTTGCAGCTTTCACAGTCAGATATGAGATATACATACTTACCTTGGTCCAAACTGGACCGCTCTTTAAAGGAAACACGTCAGGAAAGAAATCTGACATTGAGCATTTCCAATATTTACTTGGTTATCCAGAACAAATATGTACATCAGTAGCTCTACCTTCACTGACTGCACTGTTGCTCTGAGTTAGTGATCAACAGAAAAAGCACAGATGGCATCCTTTTGACAAATAAAAGAGTAGCGACGGAAATGATAATATCATAACAGGTCCCCCTTGAATTAAAAGATGTATTTTGTTTATGAGTTGGGTGTACCTCCAGAAACTTTATAAAGGCAGGACGGGCTTCCTTCGCCACTCTAACAGCATCCTTGGCGTTGAGGTAATTATCGATGTAAGCGGAATAGATGCTGACCAGGATTTCCTTGGAAAACTGCAGAGAAGAAGAGATTGGTTAGAATAAAATATTCAAACATGATTTTCAAATAAAAAATATTTTTTTTTATGATTTATCATATTTTTATTCAGTTCACAGATTTTGGAGTGATTTAATGTGGACTAGACTCAGACAATGTCAAAATCTTTCAAACAGTGTGCGAAAAGTTGGCTATCAGTGACATTGACCATTCCACAGTAGCCCTCTGGTCTACGACCACTTTGTCATTGAAGGACAACTGTCATATAAGATATATGTGGGATACCAATACTGTCAATAAATGCATGTAAAGATTCTTATATGATATTTCAACCAACATCTAATGCTGCCAATATAAACCAGGTTTCCTCCAGAGGTTGCTAGGGATTCCTTAGCTGTGGCTGACTGAACTCTCATCCGATGGTGTCTGTCTAGTTCTGAGGCCAACATCACTTGGCCAAGCCAGTTGTAGGACACTAGAAATCTATTTAACTGAGATGCCCCAAGTTTTTACGATATTGGACTGATGTTACCAAGGTGATAAACACTACTTATAATCTCCAGATTCCTCCTGACCCCTTAGTATGCTTCCTTGGACGAGGAACTACATACTCCTCTAATATATATTGCGTTAGCACATCTTTAAGATCTTGCTAGGAAACCGATAGCTAGGTATTGGCTTTCTTCACGCCCAGCAACTTGCGGTAAATGGATAGAACAAGTGAATAACATCCTGATTAGAGAGAAAAATACTTACCAAAGATGGAACTCTTCAAAGAAATGTACTAATATTTGGGAAGTACTGGTTAGACAGCCTGGGTTCGGTTTTATGGTTATGGTTTTCCATTGAAGGTCAAAAGGTCAGCTTCAAAGGACACTTTAAAGCCCCTCCATCCAAGTGTGCGGATGTCAAGTTCACTAACCCGTGCTTCGCGCTCGCCAAGTTAAGCTAAGTTAACCCATGACTAGGGTTGGGTTAGGGGTAGAATAGGGTTAGGGTAGATGGGGCAGATGAGCAGGGTGGTTACAGTGGTGGGACAGATGAGCAGGGGGGGTTCAGTGTTGGTTCAGAGGAGAAAGGAGGTACATTGGTGGGACAGATGAGCAGGGGGTTACAGCGATGGGGCAGAGGAGCAGGGGGGTACAGAGGTGGGTCAGATGTGCAGAGGGGTGCAGGGGAGAAAGGAGGTACATTGGTGGAACACATGAGCAGGGGGTTACAGTGGTGGGTCAGAAGAGCAGGGGGAATAGTGGTGGGACAGATGTTCAGGAGGTACAGTGGTGGGGCAGATGAGAAAGGGGGTTACAGTGGTGGGTGCAGATGAGCAGATAAGTTCAGTGTTAGGACAAATGAGAAGATGGTTCAGCGGTGAGACAGGAGAGCATGGGAGTACGGCTGTGGAGCAGATGTGAAGGGAGGTACAGTGGTGGGGCAGATGATAAAGGAGGAACATTGGTGGGGCAGATGAGCAGGGGGTTACAGTGGTGGGGCAGATGTGCAGCGCAGTACAGTTGTGGGGCAGATGTGCAGGAGATAAGAAAGTGGGTACATTGGTGGGGCAGATGAGCAGGGTGGTACAGTGGTGGAGCAGATGTACATTGGGGTGCAGTGGTGGGGCAGATGAGCAGGGGGTTACAGTGGTGGGGCAGATGAGCAGGGTGGTTACAGTGGTGGGACAGATGAGCAGGGGGGGTTCAGTGTTGGGCCAGATGAGAAGGGGGTTACAATGGTGGGAAAGATGAGCAGAGGGGGTTCAGTGTTGGTTCAGAGGAGAAAGGAGGTACATTGGTGGGACAGATGAGCAGGGGGTTACAGCGATGGGGCAGAGGAGCAGGGGGGTACAGAGGTGGGTCAGATGTGCAGAGGGGTGCAGGGGAGAAAGGAGGTACATTGGTGGAACACATGAGCAGGGGGTTACAGTGGTGGGTCAGAAGAGCAGGGGGAATAGTGGTGGGACAGATGTTCAGGAGGTACAGTGGTGGGGCAGATGAGAAAGGGGGTTACAGTGGTGGGTGAAGATGAGCAGATAAGTTCAGTGTTAGGACAAATGAGAAGATGGTTCAGCGGTGAGACAGGAGAGCATGGGAGTACGGCTGTGGAGCAGATGTGAAGGGAGGTACAGTGGTGGGGCAGATGATAAAGGAGGAACATTGGTGGGGCAGATGAGCAGGGGGTTACAGTGGTGGGGCAGATGTGCAGCGCAGTACAGTTGTGGGGCAGATGTGCAGGAGATAAGAAAGTGGGTACATTGGTGGGGCAGATGAGCAGGGTGGTACAGTGGTGGAGCAGATGTACATTGGGGTGCAGTGGTGGGGCAGATGAGCAGGGGGTTACAGTGGTGGGGCAGATGAGCAGGGGGTTACAGTGGTGGGGCAGATGAGCAGGGGGTTACAGTGGTGGGGCAGATGAGCAGGGGGTTACAGTGGTGGGGCAGATGAGCAGGGGGTTACAGTGGTGGGGCAGATGAGCAGGGGGTTACAGTGGTGGGGCAGATGAGCAGGGGGGACAGTGATCTGAGGTGTGGAGTTGCAGGAATTGGGGCTGATCTGAGGCGTGAGAGTGCAGGATGTTAATTTCTCACTACAGTAGTTTACAGCATTTACTTTATAAAAAATCATTTTCGTGATTGAGAGTGTGAAGTTTTTTCATTATAAAATCGGCACGCTCAATTTCTTTGAAAACATTTTTTGGCACATTGTGCTCAAAAGGTTGCCTACCCTTGATATAAGGTATTAACGCTTCAAAAAAGGACTCAACGTGAAGTAAAAGGTGGTGGGGTCAGGCAGCTTTACACGTGGTTGTGGCACAGTCCCATTTAGTAGAATAGGTTACATTCAGTACTGCCCGTCGAAGACAACAGGCAGGTTCATTTTTGCGGCACCATGATGCAAAGCACACCCCTAACCACTGCCTTCACAGCTTAAGGGGGAGTATGGTTGGTAGGCTGGAAAAAAAACATGCCTCAACCGTGTGGTTTTTACCGCACTCTAACAGCTCCCAACTGTCCCTGATTTCGAGGGACTGTCCCTGATTTAGAACAATGTCCCTCTGTCTCTCTTTCCTCTTCATTTGTCCCTCATTTTGGTCTGATCTATATATATGTATATAAAATACACTTTTAATCTATCAGAAAGTGTTTTCCAGTGCTAAACCTTTCATCTGATTTCTAAATTGCTGCATTTGTAAATTCTAAAAGCCAATATAAAGGAATAATAGTGGTAAAAAAAGCACTTGTGGGTTTAACCAATCTTGTTTTTTTTGTACAATCCTCCTTTAAGGGGGTGTGGCAAGAGGTGTGTACTATGCCTGCATACTTTTGCTGATAGGGGTCCCTCATTCCCATCTCAAAAAGTTAGAAGGTATGCTCTAACCACAAGTGTAAATAAGGCCAAAGAGGGTTTTTTTTACAGTCTTTTCAACCAAATGACCTGCTGGCAAAACTTTGTTTTCAGGCTTGATTTCTGATTCAATGTTACTATAAATTTTTGGTTTTTTTAGGTTTCGGATAGAATGTGGAAGGGTTAGAACTCAGATTTACCCCCTTTATGTCCTGGCGACCATTGTCACTGGTATTGAAAATGAGGAAATATAAAACATTTGAGTCGTCATCAATACAGGAATAGATGGTAAATTTAATTGGGACACTTTTTCCAGTGTCAGCTGTTTTATGGTGGCCATACACTAGACGAAAAATCGTTTGAAAATCTGTCATTTGGACAGTTCGTTAATTCACACCTATGCATTTTTTAGTGCCTTTTCAGTTTTTCAGAAACACACTACAGTCCATTTAACGAGACCCATGGTTTCCTATGGGTCATGTTCACATCTGTGCATTTTATGGAAATGGCCAGGGACTTTTTTCTGGTTGTTGGTTCAATAGACTTCAATGGATCAAAAATGTGTATTGAAAAAACACAAAATGCACCTGTAATATGCAAACTGCATCGTGTATAGGTGTGAATCGGGTCTTAATGGGCACAAATCGAAAATCATTTGTGGTGTTTTTGAGCCAAAAAACCGAAGGAAATGTTTGGAAAACTTCTCCTGAACGAACAAAAAAATTGAAGGGTTAATGTGTTTCTCGCTGGAACAGTTTGCACTAGGCATATGTGACAAAACAAACGAAAAACTGATTCATTTAGGTCTGTTGAACGATTTATCGATCAAAATTTGGTCATTACATGATGGCAAAATCGTTTGCTCTCATGACCATGTGTTCGTTTTTTTTCGAAAACGCGTTCAAACGATTTATCGACAGGAGTATGGCTAGCATAAGAGGGGAATTTCCTCACTTTGGAGAGATTTCCTTCTATTTACTAGACAAGAAGTGAAATGAAATCTTTCACATGTGACACAGAAGGCAAGTATGGAAAAAAAAACCCTACTCTATTAAAAATAAAAGAAAAGAGCATTATATATACTTTAACCACTTCAGTTTCTGCACCTATCGTAAAGGATCAGAGTAATTTTGGCTACGGGTCTACTGATTTGCTTCCCACGGTGCACCACAAGATAAAGAAATATACTTACATGGAAGTTCCCTTCAGATCATCATTTCAACTCATTAAATCAGCATTAACAAGTGCAACTTAAGCAAAACAATTTTGGGAGCCTTTAGATGTTTAAGAGTTGGAGCTTATATCACTACAGTGTGTGTCCACTCTGACATCACAGAGCTGCTCCATGTTGCAGGAATCCACCCAACTGCCTGATTGACAGCTTGCTCCAGCTATCAGCATTGAGCTGAAAATAAAGCCAGCTGTGCCCGCCCCTTCTCCTACCGGGCAGTCCAGTGAGCACTGGATGGAAAGAGCGAAGACCGGTGACTGACAGTCAACGTTCTTTACTCAGAGAAGACAGAAAACTAAGCGATCAGTGGTCATGTGATCGATGAGTGCTCGATCTTAGAGCATGTAGGGGACAGCTGGTACGTATGGCTTTTTTTTAGTACCACAAACTTCTCATTTCATTTGCATCTTTTATAACTGCCCAGAGTTCAGCTTTAATCTCACCCCCACATCCAAAGCCGGGCTTCAGCAACTCTCACAGATGCAGTGTGCCGCACCCCCCCCACCCCACCCAACACATTATTAACTCGCATGGAAAAAAATAAAATGAGATAATTCAGAAAGTGTATCTCAATTTTCTGGCCCCGTGCGGCATTTAATCAGCTCTTTAATGTTAAGTTGTTAGAACACGGGAAGATCAGAAGCCGACCTTTCTCTATCGCATTTTATTTCATGCTGGATTTTCGGGGGTGCTATTTTTAGACTTGGTGACGCAAGAAGAGCGAGGCGGCTTAAACTCAAATGTAACTCGCTGTACCCTGTAAATACTTCCCTGTACAGAAGGTGGACAAAATAATGGAAGCAAGAAATTAAATTAATGATTTTAAAGTGAAATATTTGAGAAGACTCTTTTGGCAAACAAACAGTGTGTACAGCACCAATTCTTCCAGCACTCAACAAGGGGGGGTTAGAATAAGGTTGAGGCTATGTTAGTGTTTAGAGGGTTTAGTCTATCTATAAGCTACTTTTTAATAGAGTAGGGATGGGCTAAAGTCCCTGTTAGGTTATTTTTGTGCTCCAATGGGGAAATTTCCCTTTCACATTCTGCCCCTGAGATACAACAACAGGAAGTTACAGGGGGATTTCCCCTTTTAGACAGCTGTCCATGGAAAAGGTGTCCACAATGGAGAATTTCTACTCACCACATGTTCTAGGGACAAGTCTAAATTTTTCGACTTCCCCAATCATTTTCTTTCTTGATGGCAATGGTCCCCCCTATAAAGGGGTGAGTCTCCCTAAGGGGGTCACAGACCACAATATAAACTTGACAGAGGGTCTAAGTTTTACCCATTCAATACAAAACTAGAAAAAGGGTTTTAGTTAGGGTTACACTTCAAGTCATAGGTTAGCATGAAGCTGTTCTTTTCCTATGCTCTGTGGATACTGTTTGCTTTGCCCAAATGCTAGGCCCAAGCACTGTCACATGAGGGTAGGGTTGCCACCTCATCCCTTTAATCCAGGACACATATGAATTACACAGTTTCTGAGGCCAATATAATGCAGATAAGTCACAGAGTTTAATTACCACGTTAAATCAGCCACAGAACCTGTGTAATTAACATGTTTCCTGGATTAAAGGGATGAGTTGGCAATCCTACATAGGGGGTGGTGGGGCAACTATCCTGTTTCCCCGAAAATAAGACCTAGCGTGATTGTCGGTGATGGCTGCAATATAAGTCCTACCCCCCAAATAAGCCCTAGTTAAAGTCCTTGTAGGTCTTATTTTCAGGGTAGGGCTTATTTTCGGGGAAACAGGGTAGGGCTTATTTGGGGGGTAGGGCTTATATTGCAGCCATCACCGAAAATCACGCTAGGTCTTATTTTCGGGGAAACAGGGTAAGCCCTGTGTAAGATTCAACCATATCAACTTGGAGCACAGGCCCACCTATATGGCTGGTACTTAGGCACCCAGTACCATATAGAGGTAAAAAAGGAAGAGTCACATGCTGGCCATGATGTTCCTGTTATTTCTCCTCAATGGGTAAATGTAGCAAGTGGGAAAAGTAATGGAGAAGAATTAGGTGAACCTGTTGCTTTGTCCTGCATAGCTTCACTGGTTTCAAGTTTTAGTGTATCTATAGCAAAAAATAATTTTTATATAGAGTGGGGAATGGTTAAACCCCTGATAAAATAGGATTTTTTCATCATACTTATCTGTAAAATCCTTTTCTTTGAGTACATCATGGGACAGAGTTAGGCTAATATTCATTACCTACTGGGTCATACTTCATCTCCAGGTGAATGGACACTGGTAGACCAAAGGTCTTTAGACAGGAAGTGATCCCCTATATAACCCCTCCCACGCAGGAAGTACTTCAGTTTTGTAGCAAGCACTGAATCCTCAAAAAAAGAGGGGAGGGACCTCTGTGTCCCATGATGTACTCAAAGAAAAGGGATTTTA
Source organism: Aquarana catesbeiana (assembly GCF_042186555.1). Lineage (NCBI taxonomy): Eukaryota > Metazoa > Chordata > Amphibia > Anura > Ranidae > Aquarana > Aquarana catesbeiana. Next base: position 54,872,117 of record NC_133325.1, read on the forward strand.
CAGGTAAGTATGACGAAAAAATCCTATTTTCTTTTTCATACATCATGGGACACAGAGTTAGGCTAATATTCATTACCTACTGGGATGTCCCAGAGCAATAGCCTTGAAGGGAGGGAGACACCCTGCCAAACAATAGCCATCAGACCTTATACGGCAGCCAGCAGTATACTGCAGGCGAAAAGCCGATTCCTCGGCTGCTCGAACATCCACTTGATAACATTTTGTGAACTTATGCACTGAAGACCAAGTAGCAGCCTTACAAATCTGAGCCACAGATACCGGATGGCGAAAAGCTCAGGATGTTCCTACACCCCTGGTAGAATGAGCTCTCACCCTAAAACGGAGGAGCTTTACATTTCAGACCATAGGCCTGAATGACCAACTGACGGACCCAATTGGCAATGGAAGCTTTGGTAGCTGCCTGCCCCTTCTTGGGTCATTTTGCTGAAACAAAAAAGGAGTCTGATCCTTGGATCTCCGCAGATATAGACAAAATAAACCTTGACTGCCCGGACAACGTCCAAGGAATACAGTCGTCTCTCTTCCGCCAAACGAGGCTGAGAGAAAAAAGAAGGCGAAATAATGTCCTGATTTAAATGAAAGGCTGAACCACCTTTGGCAAAAAGGGTGGAACAGGTCGTAACATAACCCTATCCTGGTGAAGGATCAAGTATGGTTTCTTGCACGAAAAGGGCCCCCTCCGACACCCTTCTAGCCGAGGTGATGGCCATCAGGAAGGCTAGCTTGCGTGACAAGTCTAATGGAATTTCCTTGATAGGTTCAAATGGTTGTTTCTGTAACACAGACAGCACCAAAGTTTAAGTCCCAAGGACACATAGGTGACCTAATGGGGGGAAGCAAAGGAGTTGCCCCTGCATAAAGGTTCGGACCAGCGAATGGGAGGCTAAAGGCCTTTGGAAGAATACTGACAGGCCCGAAATCTGACCTCTGATTGTACTCAAAGCCAATCTGATTTCCACAGATGACTGTAGAAAAGAGAGAATTCTCCCAATTACGTATTTTCAAGGATGCCATTTTCTGGCTTCATACCAAGCGATATAAGTCTTCCAGACCTTATGATAGATCTTTCTAGTGACAGCTTTTCTAGCATTCACTAGGGTAGACACCACTGGTCCCGAGATGCCACGGTCCTTTAACACCCTGGCTTCAATAGCCATGCCATCAAATTTAGAGACTGGGGTGGAATATAGGACCTTGAGACAGTAGATCAGGGTGACGTGCAAGCGTCCATGGCCCGTCTATTGTCAGACTCACAATCTCTGGGAACCAGGGCCTTCTGGGCCAGGCTGGTGCCACCAGAATGACTGGAACCCCCTCTCTCCGAATCCTGCGCAACAAATGTGGAAGGAGGGGGATTGGAGGGAAAGCATAAACCGGGGAGTACTGGCTCAATGGAACTACCAGAGCATCTGCTCCGATTGCCAGAGGATCTCTTGTTCGGGACACAAACTGCTGTAGCTTGTTGAACCAGGATGCCAGTAGGTCGACCTCTGGCAATCCCAAACGCTGGCAAATTTCCTGGAACACCCCTGGGTTTAGGGACCATTCCCCTGGGCAGATCTGCTGGCGGCTGAGATAATCTGCCTTCCAGTTCTCTACTCTCGGGATATGGACTGCCGATAAAATCATGTAAAAAACATGTCCCTCTGCCCAGGCTAGTATGTGGTTCACCTCCTTCAGAGCTGAACAACTCCTGGTACCACCTTGGTGGTTTATATAGGCCACTGCAGTGGCATTGTCGGACTGAACTCTGATAGGACAGTCCTGTAGGGCCGCCATCCAGGACCGTAGGGTCAGACGTACTGCCTGTAATTCCAGGATGTTGATGGGCAGGATCTGTTCTGTCCTTGACCATTTCCACTGAGTGGTGAGCCCCTCTGGGGTCGCTCCCCAGCCCGAGAGACTGGCATCTGTAGTCAGTACTCTCCAAGTTACCGGAAGGAAGGATTTTCCCTTTCGCAGGTTCTGATCCTGCAACCACCAGTTTAGGCCTAAGCGTGCCCGAGGAGATAACACTGGATAATCCAGGGCTTGTCCTCTTCTGTTCCAAGCCAACAAGATGTCTTGTAAAGACCTGGAATGGAACTGGGCATAGGACTCTGCCTCGAAGGAGGACAACATCCTCCCTAGAACTCATACAGAGCCGAATGGAGGGTTGTCTGGTGCCTCTTATCTGACGCCTCTTATTTGATGCACCTGATCCTTCAGGACACAGATCCTTACGGGTGTCAAAAATACCCTTGCTTGGACCATATCTAGGATCAGACCTAAATACTTTAGACTTTGAGCTGGTCTCAAGGTTGACTTTTCAGTATTTATGATCCAGCCTAAGCTTTCCAAATACCGCCCTGTACATGTTATGCTCTGTTCTAGAGCCTGTAGTGAGTAATCTCTGAGCAGGAGGTCGTCCAGATACCCGAGCACCAGGATCCCTTGGGCCATTAAAAGACCCAGTACTGGTGCTAGGATCTTTGTGAACACCCAGGGAGCTGTAGCAAGCCCGAAGGGTAAAGCCACAAACTGAAAATTACGTTCCTCTACTACAAATTGCAGGAACCTCTGATGAGGCTAAAGCTGGGTACGTGTAAATACGCATCTTTTATATCGATGGAGGCTAGAAAGTCTCCCATCTGGAGTGAGGCTACTACTGAGCGGACAGACTCCATCCGAAAGGACTGGGTCAGTAGAAACCGGTTCGGGGATCTTAGGTCCAAAATGGGCCTTGTGTCCCCGTTTGGTTTTTGAACTGTAAACAGGTTCGAGTAAAACCCTGCGCCCCTTTCGGGCACAGGAACCTCTACAATTACTCCTTGATTCGCTAAATGATGTAGTGCCTGAAGCACGAAGTCTCTTTTTGGAAGATCCGAGGGAACGCTGGATCTTAGAAACCTCTGAGGGGGAACCCCCCGCAACTCCAGCTTGTAACCGCGGGATATAGTTGATGTGACCCACTCGTCCCGAACTATTGTTCTCCAAATGTCCGCAAAGTGCAGCAGCCTTCCCTCCACCCGATAGAGTGGGGGCGTCCCCTCAAAAGGTTGGGTTTAGAAGAGTTTTGGACCCAGGGCTTTTTCTGGCCCTGGCCTTGTGGCTTGCCGATGGCTCTAGCGCCCTGTTGGCTGTGGAACTGCCTTGGCGCTGAGACACTTGAGGAAGCAGTCCCTGAGGTTTTAAACAAGGGATGCCTGGTGCTTTTCTTCACAGGAATTAGAGAACTCTTCCCTCCAGAAATCTTTTGGATATATTTGTCCAAATGATCACAAAATAAACGTTCCCCATGAAAGGGGAAACCTGCCAATAACTTTTTACAAGGAAGCTCGGCTGACCAGTTCTTAAACCACAAAAGTCTGTGCATATGTACAGACAAAAGAGCTAAACGAGAAACTTGCTGTGTTGAATCCTTTAAGGAGTTAAGAGCAAAACACAGCGCTCGAGGAATATCGGTCTTATTTTCAGCCAGATCATCCTCTCCTTTAGGCCTGTCAGGCCGTCTGACCTGATCCTTTACGGACTGGCAGATACCAATTTCTGCAACAGCTGGCTAAATAGCTAAACTGGTCAAAAAAAAAAAAAAAAAAGGAAGCTTTTAATAATGCCTCCAATTTCTTGTCAACAGGGTTTTTCAAGCCCTGTGCGTTATCTACCGGACAAGTTAAGTTCTTGTTTAAGGAAGAGACTGCTGCATCTAAAGCAGGCATGCTCCACTTCTTAACAAACTTTTCATCCATGAGATATAAAAGGGAAAACCTCTTAGGAGGAACAAAAATCCTGTCAGGATGTTCCCAATCAGCATTCACCGCCTGTTCCAACAGAGGGTGTAAGGGGAAAGCCTGTGCAGCCTGAAGAGGCCTCAGAGACCCCAAAGAGGACCAGGGGGGCTCAGTAACCTCTGTAAGAGGCAACTTAAAGGCAGAACGAACCATCTCGGTAAGAGACTGGATCAAAAGCCTCTGCGACTGAGAGGCAGACATCAACTAGATATCTTCTTGTCCAGATTGCTCAGAAGCAGACTCATCCGCCAGGCCCTCCACAGAATCCTGAGCTTTTAGCTCTTCCCCATCCTCAACCCATTCCTGGTCCAAACTAGGAGGCTCCGGGGAGGGGGATCTGTCAGGCTTCTTGCCACCCTGCGGGATGGAGGCAATAGAGCAGCAATCCTGTGCTCTAACTCGGCTAGGGCCGAGGACAGTTCATCCTTGGTGATGAAGGGTGAAGCAGCAGCGTTGACTGTAGGCACAATACCAGATAGGCGCAGCGGCTCAGATTGCCCGAAAGCCTCTGGTCCTTCAGGGGATACAACACTGGGGATACGACTAGGTTCATCAGGAACTTCTGACAACATAGGTGTGCCCTCCCCTGTAGTGTCAGTCCTGCTCCTCTTTTTGAAGACATTTACTAGCCACAAAAAGAGAGTACCTGGGTGTAGTATTAACACACCTCAGAAGGGAGACCCTTTAACCGGTTCCCGACCGGCGCACACCGATGTACGTCAGCAGAATGGCATGGCTGGGCAAATGGGCGTACCTGTACGTCCCTTTGTATTTGCCGCCGTGCCATTGCGTGCGCGCCGCCGGTGCCCGGGAGCTCCGTGAGTCGGGTCGCAGGTCCCACGGACTCTATCGTCGCGGGGATACCCGCGATCGCCTCACGGAGAGGACGAACAGGGAGATGCTAATGTAAACAAGCATCTCCCCGTTTTGCCTAATAACAGTGTCACTGATCTCTGCGCCCTGTGATAGGGAGCAGAGATTAGTGATGTGTCACATGTAGCCACGCCCCCCCACAGTTAGTAACACATCCCTAGGACACACTTAATCCCCTCCCTAGCCCCCTAGTGGTTAACCCCTTCACTGCCAGTTTTTATTTACACAGGAATCAGTGCATTTGTATAGCACTGATTGCTGTATAAATGACAATGGTCCCAAAAATGTCCGATGTGTACTAGTAAAAAAAAAATTAATAATAAAAATGCCATAAAACTATCCCCTATTTTGTAAATGTTATAACTTTTGCGCAAACCAATCAATAAACGCTTATTGCGATTTTTTTTTTACCAAAAATATGTAGAAGAATACGTATCGGCCTAAACTGAGGAAAAAATATGTTTTTTTAAATATTTTTTGGGGATATTTATTATAGCAAAAAGTAAAAAATAATTCGTTTTTTTCAAAATTGACGCTATTTTTTTGGTTATAGTGCAAAAAATAAAAACCGCAGAGGTGATCAAATACCACCAAAAGAAAGCTCTATTTGCGGGAAAAAAGGACGTCAATTTTGTTTGGGAGCCACCTTGCACGACCGCGCAATTCAGTTAAAGCGATGCAGTGCCGAATCGCAAAAAAAAAAAACTGCTCAGGAAGGGGGTAAATTCTTCTGGGGCTGAAGTGGTTTATAGGGCTCACCAAGCCCCTATGCAACAATCCTGCTAAGCACCTTTAGCCTATTATAGTCTATTTCCTCCGCATCCAATCTGCATAGCAGGAGATTGTGACCTGCTCTCCATGGAGCCAGATCACACATCTCCGCAGTGGCTCTGGTGTGAATTGCACAGGAGCCCAAAATTCGGACTGAAATCGGACCTGAAACGCTGAATGGAGATGCACCGGCACCTGCTGTGAGCCATTGCGTTTTCTAGTGTAACCCAGCCTTATGTGTTAGGGAGGGGTTACAGAAATGCTTTTGCATTCCCCTGTACCACAGGAACATGGCACCTAAGGTTCCTTGAACACAGGGCCGTCTATGTACAGTATGTACTTCTTGGTGTTTAGTGTACCCGGGAGGGACAGGTGCAGCGTCCTGCCCTGCTGCAGGCAGCCTGTCAAAGTCAATGGACAGAATGCTGCACAGAGTGGTACTCACATTTAGAACCCTGTGCCTTCAGGGACGAATGAGTGAAGGTCTTCTGCATCAATAAGGTTAGGCTGCTTTTCTTGAAATATTGGAAATTAAATCTGGTTTAATATTGGTGGTATTTACAGCCTGGCTACTTTTAGTATTTTAGAGTACAATTTCACAACCCTTTAACCCCTGAGGAACCCTTGAAATACATTTTCAGGTAATGGGGAAACCCCTGTTAAACCAATTAGGGGTCAGTGGGAAAAATGCTCCTTACATTGGAGGCCCATGGGAAAAATGCCCTTATAGATAGCTAAAAAGATCGGTGGTGTCATGCTGCCAAGTGGTGTTGGATCTAGAACTATGCAGCCACTATCAGATGGGAGGTTCAATCAACAACAGTTTTAAAGTGGTTCTAAAGCCTTAGGCCCCTTTCACATGAGGCGGACTCCGTTTCTACGGAGCCCGCCTCGGTCCGCCGGCTCAGCGGGAGATCTGTCCATTGATCTCCGCTGAGCCGGCGGATGACAGGTCCCTCTCTGCTCACTGAGCGGGGAGGGGCTTGTCAGGCGCCGCTGCCGCCTATGGAGGGATCGGACGAAAACGGACAGCGTGTCCGTTTTCGTCAGATCTCACTCAATCCGATCCGCCAGCGACAGATCTGGACGTAGAGCCATCCGTCTGCTTTTAGCGGATCGGACGGGGTCGGATGTCAGCGGACATGTTTCCGCTGACATCCGACGCTCCATAGGCTAACATGGATCGCCCGTTCAGGTCCGCCGTCAAAACTGACAGGCGGACCTGAACGGTCCGATCGTGTGAAAGGGGCCTTAAGGTTTTTTACCTTAATGCATTCAATGCATTAAGGTAAAAAACCTCTGCTGCAGAAGCCCCCCCTTATCCTTACCTGAGCTTGATCTGATCCAGCGACATGCACATTGGGCAGATTGAGAGCAGTAGAAGCCGTTGGCCTTCAGCTCCTGTCAATCAACACCAGTGACAAGGGAGCGGGGGCCGAGTCCCACTGTCTGTGTCAATGAATGCAGCAGCGGGGCTCGGGAGTGAGCCCGCACGAGGGCCCAATGGGAAGCAGCTTCCCGTGTGGGTACTGGACAGATAGGAGGAGCCAGGAGCGCCTACAGAAAACCCGAGAAGAGGAGGTTCGGTCCGCTCTGTGTAATTTTGTTGCACAGAGCAGGTAAATATAGAGATCTTTGTTATTTAAAAAAAATGATAAAAATCCTTTACAACTCTTAGCAATCTCTGGAGAAACCCTGGGTCAGAACGGTTGTCTTAGAGCATCTATGTAGCCTTCATCTTTGAAGAATACAAAACACAAATCTGCAATGGTATCCCCTATATTAGCATCTTTACGAGTTCCCTTTCATTTTGAAGAGATTAATTCACAATTCCAAACACAGCTGCACTGGTGAATCATCTCAGATAGATTGCCAGTTAGCTCTATTTTTCACCTAGAACACCATTCTCCTACTTGATCATTTTCGGGAACTTTATTTCTTATGTTCAGCAGGGGTTTTTCTATCATAATGGTAAAGATTTCTGTTTGGTGGTGCCACCAATTTGCTAAAGGGTATACTTATAAAGTGTTGAATCTGCCATTTAACAGGTGAATCTTCCTTGTACAGTCTTTTAAAGTGATTGATTCACCACCAGTCAATGTCCGGTGAAAGCCACATTAACTTTTTCAGAAATTTGCCCCTAGGTGTTCACTTTGGTCCAATAAAAGTGTATTTCAAGCCACCAATCTTTGTTTTAGTTTTGGATAGAGTGGAGTAAAATTAAAACCCCATCCATGGTTTTCACTGCTATCTGGGTCTCTGTTCAAGAGATTTGCTACAAAGCATAAGTGTGAATGGACCCTAAGGCCCCTTTCACATGTGCGGGCCCGTTCAGATCCGCCTGTCAGTTTTTTTCAGGTGGATCTGAACGGTCGCTCCATACATCTCTATGGAGCGACGGATGTCAGCGGTGACATGTCCGCTGACATCCTATCCACCCGATCTGATAAATCCAGACAAATGGTGGTCCTATTTTGCATCCGTCTGGCGGATCGGATGAAAACGGACAGGTGGTCCGTAATCATCCGATCCCCCCCATAGAGGAGAGCGATCTCTCTGACAGGTCCGTCCCTGCACAGTGTGTAGAGACAGACTTGTCATTCGCCGGCTCAGCGGGGATCAACGGAGCGATCCCCGCTGAGCAAGCGGATGCCTAAATACGGATCCGCGGGTCTGAAAATAGGATTTTTTAAAACAGCTTACCTGTAAAATCCTTTTCTTTCGAAGGACATCACAGGACACAGAGCCACAGTAATTACTGATGGGTTATATAGATATCACTGGTGATTGGACACTGGCACACCCTATCAGGAAGTTCAACCCCCTATATAATCCCTCCCCCTTGCAGGGATACCTCAGTTTTGTAGCCAAGCAATATAGTGTATTAGAAGAGGGGCGGGACCTCTGTGTCCCGTGATGTCCTTCGAAAGAAAAGGATTTTACAGGTAAGCTGTTTTAAAAAATCCTATTTTCTTTCTCGAACATCACGGGACACAGAGCCACAGTAATTACTGATGGGATGTCCCAGAGCAATGCTACCTGAGGGGGGGGAACCACGACCAAGTAGGGTGCAATCAGACCTGAGGACCCTGTACCGCTGCCTGCAGCACACTACGCCCAAAGGCGATATCCTCATGCCTTCTCACATCCACCTGATAGAATCTGGTGAATGTATGAACTGAAGACCAGGTTGCGGCCTTGCAGATTTGAGCCATAGAGGCCCGGTGATGCACTGCCCAAGAAGCACCCATAGCCCTTGTGGAATGTGCCCTGATCTGAAACGGAGGAATCTTCTGTTTCAAACCGTAAGCTTGAATGATCGACTGTCGAATCCATTTAGAAATGGTAGCTTTTGACGCTGCCTGTCCTCTATTGGGACCCTCTGGCAGCACAAACAAAACATCCGTCTTGCGGATCTGAGTAGTTGCCCCTAGATAGGCCTTAACTGCTCTTACTACATCCAACGAATGTAGAGATCTCTCTTCCGGAGAACAGGGATCTGGAAAAAAGGAAGGTAGAACAATGTCTTGGTTTAAATGAAAATCAGAAACCACCTTCGGTAAAAAACTAGGATGAGGGCGTAGTACCACTCTATCCTTGTGTATAATCAAATAAGGCTCCTTACAGGAAAGAGCTGCTAATTCTGATACTCTTCTAGCAGAAGAGATGGCCACCAGAAAAATTAACTTCCTTGTCAACAAGACCAAAGGAATCTGACTTATTGGTTCAAAAGGCCGTTTCTGTAACACAGCCAGGACCAAATTCAAGTCCCAGGGGTTTAGGGACGCTTTAACCGGACGATTAAGACGCATCACCCCCTGCATAAAGTTTCGGACCAAAGAATGCAAAGCAAGTGGCCGCTGAAATAATACTGATAAAGCAGAGACCTGGCCCTTGATGGTACTCAAGGCCAGCTTCATCTCTAATCCTAATTGTAGAAAATCAAGGATTCTACCTATGACATATTTCCTGGGATGCCAACCTCTGGATTCACACCAGGTTATCTAAGCCTTCCAGACTCTATGATAAATCATCCTGGAAGCTGGCTTCCTTGCATTAATCAAGGTAGATATGACAGGACCTGAGAGCCCACAACTCTTCAGAACGTGGGTCTCAATAGCCAAACCGTCAAATTTAGCATTTGTAAGGCAGGATGGAACACTGGACCTTGAGATAACAGGTCTGGGCGTTCCGGTAGTGTCCACGGGGAACCTACCGTCATCCTTACTATTTCTGCATACCAAGTCCTTCTGGGCCAAGCGGGGGCCACCAGAAGTACTGACTTCCTTTCCTGCCTGATCCTGCGAAGGAGTCGTGATAGTAGCAGAATAGGCGGGAATGCGTAAATCAGTGAGAACCGATGCCACGGAATCATTAACGCATCCGTCCCGCATGCAAGAGGATCTTTTGTCCTTGCCACAAATCTGTCTATCTTTTTGTTGAATCGGGATGCAAAGAGATCTACATCTGGAACCCCCCATCTTTGGCATATGGCCCAAAAGACGTTGGGATGCAGAGACCATTTCCCTGGAAGTAACTGCTGGCGACTTAGATAGTCCGCCTGCCAATTCTCTATTCCCGGGATGAAAACTGCCGATATGCATGGCACATGCATCTCTGCTCAGACTAAGATCTGGTTCACCTCTTTTTGAGCAGCTCGGCTCCGGGTGCCTCCCTGATGATTGACATAAGCCACTGCTGTGGCATTGTCGGACTGGATCCTGACCGGACAACCCTGTAGCCTGATAGTCCAGGCCTTTAGAGCTAGATGTATCGCCCGGATCTCCAGAATGTTGATATGTAAGGTCCTCTCTGTCTTGGACAATACCCCTTGGATCGCAGCCTGTTCCAGAACTGCTCCCCAACCTGACAGACTGGCATCTGTTGTTACCACCGTCCAGGTAACCGGTAGAAAGGATTTCCCCTTCTGCAGGTTTTCGGGTATGAGCCACCAATTGAGGCTCTGACGCACCGCATGCGACAGGTGCATCGGAAAGTCTAATGCCTGAACCTTCTTGTTCCAGGTCGACAGAATACTGTGTTGCAGCATTCTTGAGTGAAACTGAGCATAGGGAACTGCTTCGAATGAAGACACCATCTTCCCTAGTAGCCTCATACAAAGGCGGACTGAGGGACCCTTCTTGGTCCTTACTGTCAGAATCAGCTCTCTCAAAGCAGTGATCTTTGCCTGGGGTAGAAATATTTTCTCCTGGCTTGTATCTATAATCAGACCTAAATACTCCAGTCTTCTTACTGGTTTTAGGAAAGACTTTTCTAAGTTGAGGATCCAACCCAGGTGTTCTAGATACCTGACCGTGGTCCTCAAGTTTCCATTCAAAGAGGCTACCGACCGGTCTATCAAGAGCAGGTCGTCTAGGTATGCTATGACAGCTATACCCTGAGCCCTTAATCTGGCCAGAGGAGGAGCCAAGATCTTTGTGAACACTCGAGGTGCAGTGGCTATCCCGAAAGGCAGAGCCACAAACTGGAAATGGCGCCCTCCTACCTCAAAGCGCAGAAACTTCTGATGAGCAGGAAAAATGGGCACATGCAGATATGCATCTCTGATGTCTATTGATGCCAGAAATTCTCCTCCCTGCAGGGTGGGAACTACTGTTCGAATTGATTCCATGCGGAAGGATTGAATCCTTAGGAATCGGTTCAGATCCCTTAAGTCCAAAATGGGCCTGACATCCCCATTTGGCTTTTGGACCGTAAAAAGGTTGGAATAGAAGCCCAATCCCTGGTCCTTTGCGGGAACTATCATAATGACCTCCTGCGACAAAAGTCGCTCTAACGCTAGAAGGAGCGACTGCTTCTTTTCTGGGTCTCTGGGAACATTTGATCTGAGGAACCGAGGAGAAGGGAATTCCTGAAACTTCAGCTTGTACCCTAAGGTTACCGTGGAGACTACCCATCTGTCCTGGAAGTCCTCGTGCCAGAGCTCTGAGAACTGTCGCAGTCTTCCCCCCACTCGAGTGAGCGGGGGCGCCCCCTCATGCAGAGGTCTTAGTGTTTTGCCTAGTAGGCTTCTTTCCCCAGGACTTCTTTTGTCCCTGGGGTTGACTCTTGTCTCTGGACCCCGATGGAGGCGGCCGTCGAGACTGCCTGGAGGCTGAAGCCCCCGGCGCTGGGGAAAGAGTCCGTTTGAAAGAGGGACGCTTACTCTTCTTCTTGACAGGTAAGAGAGTGCTTTTCCCACAAGAGATTCTCTTGATATAGTTATCCAAGTCCTCTCCAAACAACCTTGCACCACGAAATGGAACGGCTATCTTGAGAGATGGTGGCCATTAGGCCGCAGAGCCCGGGTGGTATAACCACTTTCTAGACCCCTGTGGCCCCTCTCTAGCCTGGGGGGGAACATTCAAACATGAGAAATCCCCCTTTCCACCTTACCTGTTTGCAGCCTGCTTGAGACGCTGGGACATAAACAGCGATTACAACACCTGAGACAGAGTCAGCATGTGTAGGTTTGTGCTCTTGGCAGCCCCCGGTGGTCACAATAGGCATAGCATGCATTTACCTTAAAGGAGAAAAGCCACTAGAACTCAAAAATTCTGTGGAATCTCCTCTTACCTTATCCAGCCGCAGGGTGCTGTTTACACAGACCCAATCTTCACCTCTCACGGTGGGCTCCGTTTGAAAAAACCGTCAGAGACTGGGGCCCCCATCAGTAGGGGGATCCAACAGTTCTGGGACCGTAAAGCACCTCGCCAGAAATTAGGAAGTTTAAAGCCATTTTCTGATCTGCGGGGTCCAGCTCTCTAAAAAGAGAAGCATTACGGGTAAAACCTCGTTTCTTCGGACACGAGGCCCGGGTACCATTCAATTCGGCCATGAAAAGACACGTTGAATGGATCCGGTTCGCCTGGCTTGCCCCAGTATAGGATCTTAGGATATTCCCTTTGGAGCTCAGCACAGGACATCTTTACACGTCCATCACCTAAGACACTGGCGTAAAAACTGAGGTATCCCTGCAAGGGGGAGGGATTATATAGGGGGTTGAACTTCCTGATAGGGTGTGCCAGTGTCCAATCACCAGTGATACCTATATAACCCATCAGTAATTACTGTGGCTCTGTGTCCCGTGATGTTCGAGAAGAAAGGGGCCTAACAGTATTATGAGCCGTGGTATTGCTAATAAAAGGCAAATATGTTGAATGCTGTCGGGTTGACTCTCTCTGAAATATAGAAAATTTAATCTGGTTAAGGTCCCTTTCACACTTGTATGACTTGTCCTGTGACTTGGGACTGCAAAGTCGCATGACAAGTCGTTCGCCATGATTTCCAATGACAACCATTCGTATTAGTATGACTTCAAGTCATGCCGACTTCAAAGTAGTCCCTGCACTACTTTGGTCCAACTTTGATGCGAGTTACACAGGCATTCCCTGAAATCGGGGCAAATATCGCGTTAAAATCGAACGACTTTGAAGTCATGGTAGTGTGAAAGGGGCCTTAAACTGTCACTAAACCCACATCATAAAAAAAAAAAAAAAAAAACTATCAATAAATGGTGATTTACATGCTGTTCATGCTCACTCAGTCACTATCAGATTTGTTTTCTGTAATCGGCAAAAAAACCTGGCTGATCCTGCTGTTCTCTATCTTCCCCTTCTGTTCATGTCCCTGATTCAGCTAGGGATTTTGCATCTGTGGTGGCAACTCTGCACATGCTCAATTTTCAGTAAGTTTCTATGCTGAGCATTTCTTCTCTATCACATCTGAGCAGCCCATGTGACTATAGAGTCACACATGTTGACGTATACACAGTGGTATATGACAGCCCACTCCATCCCTCCTCCTCCATGTCCACTAACCAACTAAACACAATGATAGTGGGATATTACACGTAGAATAATGGAGGCTTCACCTCCCTCTCATTCTAAAACACAGGCTGGATGGTTGTGATACTGCCTGTGACTGAAATCTGCCCACACAATGTTATTTTCACAAAATAATAAAGATTCTATTGACATCCTCCCGTGCCCGAGCGGCCTACGCGCCTCCTGCAGGGCGCACGCGGCGCACTCTGTGATCAGCGAGTCTATGAGACTTGCTGGATCACAGATCGGAGTAACGGGTCGATCCCGAACCCTTGCCACGTGATCAACTGCCAGCCAATGACAGCTGATCATGTGATGTAAACAGAGCCGGTAATCGGCTATTTTTTCTCCTCGCGCTGACGTGAGGAGAAAAAAAAAAAAAGCCGATCACCGGCGGCCGTGAGAGGGACATCAGTGTCGATCACGGAGAGCTGCCGCCAGCTCCTCAGTGCCTACCTGTGCCACCTGCCAGTGCCACCTAGCAGCTGCCTACCAGTGCCCACCAGCGCCACCCATCAGTGCCCACAGTGCCACCTACCAGTGCCCACAATCAGTGCCTCATCAACAGTGCTGCACATCAGTGCCGCCTATCAGTGCCCATCAGTGTCACCTACCAGTGCCCATCAGTGCCACCTACCAGTGCCATCAGTGCTATTTATCAGTGCCCATCAGTGCTATTTATCAGTGCCCATCAGTGCCACCCATCAGGGGCCATCAGTGCCGCCTTATCTGTGCCCATCAGTACCGCCTTATCTGTCCCCATCAGTGCCGCCTTATCTGTGCCTATCAGTGCCCACCAGTGCAGCCTATCAGTGCATATCAATGAAGGAGAAAAATTACCTTGTTGCAAAATTTTATAACAAACTATGAAACATGATTTTTTTTTTCCAAATGTTCCATCTTTTTTTGTTCGTTTAGCAAAAAATAAAAATCCCAGCTGTGGTTAAATACCACCAAAAGAAAGCTCTATTTGTGTGAAACAAAAAAATGATAAAAATAATATTTGGGTACAGTGTTGTATGACCACGCAATTGTCGTTCAAAGAGTGACAGCGCTGAAAGCTGAACATTGGCCTAGGCAGGAGGGGGGTTTAAGTGCCCAGTAAGCAAGTGGTTAATTTCAAATATAGATTTGTATGACAATTTAAAACAGTTTATTGAGATTATTTATTTTTACTCTTTATTCCGAAGGCTGTTTTTTTTTTTTTTAATCGTGCACATGCGACCAACAGCAGAGTACTAGAAGCGCCTCCTGCTTATGTTTACCTGCAGACAGGCTAGGAAAGAGCTGGGTCATGTGACAGCTGTATATCGATTAGGAAAAAGGTACTTACGATTATTAATTTATTTATTATTATTAAAATAATTACAGTGCGATCATCCACACAGAGAAACAGAAGGTACAATGTAAATTAAACAGTGTGTGTTTAGTATCCTTTTAATAATGGTGGTAGGGGCCCGTTAGAGTGATCTGTGCCCTGGGCCCGCTCACAGCCCAGCTATCTTTAATATCTTAGAGTGTTCATGGAATGTAGAATAGTCTCTCTGAAGATCTTCAGAAGTTCCATATAAATGTTTAACCCACCAAAGTGATCAATAAATCAGAGGTGTTTCATTATCCAGTCGTCCGATAGCATGTTCTGCAGAATACCATATCAAAGCGGTAATTAGATGAAGAAAATGCTTTTCATGAAGCTGCTTGGTGGATCCAGGATTTTTTTTTCTCTAGCAGAAATCCTAGAGACCCCAACATGGTAATATAGCATCTAAAATTAAAGGCTGTCTAAACCCAAGAAAAATAATGTAATATATTTCAGCTTACAGGTGTGTTTTTCCCAGATATTTGTCCCTTCTGTTTACCTGATAATTCTGCCTGTGGCACTTCCTGTCCTAGGGTGACAACACTCATTGTCTACATTGTATCTAGGGAGGAGCAGCATTGTCACCCAAGGTGTCACCCAAGGCTACTCTGTTGATTTGGACTGCAGAGCACCTCCCCTTCTCCATAACATAAGGGAGACATAGGTTACATAGTGGGTAAGGCTGAATAAAGACAATAGTCCATCCAGTTCAACCTGTGTAGGTGCACATGTCAGTATCAATAATTATTTCCCATATCCCTGTATGTTATGTTCTTTAAGGTTCTGTAATCTCAGCCAGGGGTCTCCAAACTGTGGCCCTTTGCTAGCCTTTATCTGGCTCATGGGGTCACTATTCCTCCCACTGACACCAACAATGAGGTGCCATTTCTTCCACAGATACCAATGATGGGATACTAGTTCTCCTCCTAAGAGGGGCACTACTCCTCCTATTGACCACCAACCCTGAGGCCATATTCATTCTTACTGATGCCGGGGCCCGGGACATTTCTACCCCCGCTAGCCACAATCCTAAAGTCTGAAGGACAATAAACTGGCCCTTTGAAAAGTTTGGAGACCCCTGATCTAGGCGAAAGGAATTGGTGTCAGATACTTATTCTCACTATATCTAGGGTACAATACTACAAAAAAATCAAGAGGATCCAGTCTAGGAACCAGGGACTAGGTCCAGGAACATGTCAACATTTCTTCTAACATATTTTTACTTGGTTCAAGCTCGGCTTTAACAAGGATTTCCATGAAAGAATGCCAAAATCCCGCCATAACCATTTTTGGAGGGTGAGAAAGGCGGAGAACCTTGGGGTGATTTCATCTGGCTTTCTGTCCTGGTGACCACACAGAAAGTGAGGAGATCCCCTCAGCAGGGACAGAGAAGAAACTAACACCTTACTTGAAAAAACAATATTAATGTGTCTGCTAAGGTTGCTCCCTTTTATGGAAAAAAAACAAAAAACAAAAAAACAGCCTAATAATCTCTATCTTACTATGAATATTGGCAATGCGTCCCATTTTTACTAGCCAGGTGGCAGATTTGTGCTGCCAGTGGAGAGATTTTTCCCACTTCCCGATTCTGTGGCCACAAAGATACTAAGAAAAAACCTCCCCAATGGCTACAGAAAAGCATTAGAACCTGGCGGTTTCAAAGCTTCCTCACTTTGTCCAAAACAAAATGAAATAACAATTTGGGCTGAAGATGTGCTGCAAAGCTTTTCACTTACTAAAGATCTACTGCTCTCATTTCATGATATATCTAAGAGCTGTGTCAGATGTGAGCCCTTCAGCTATAGTGAGTTTGACTGATTGCTAAGCACTGCCATAGACACCCAGAAATGAATGAAAGTATCTATGGTGACAACTCTCCCAACAACTATTCCATCTCACCACAGCCGATTGCCAAAAAGAGCTTATTCTTCACATACAGTAGTCATCAGCTGTCCAATGGGCATTAAAGAGGAACTGCAGTCTGCGCACATAATTTGTAATAAAAACATCTTTGCCATTCTAAAACTTCCCTCCAATCACTTTGCATATTATTTTAATATATATATATATATATATATATATATATATATATATATATATATATATATATATATATATATATATATTATTGTGTGATTCTGTACTTGCCATTTTAATATGCTGCAGAAATTAACTGTGGGCAGCTGAAGCTGCTGCCTGATCACTTCCTGGATTTACAGAGACACACAGAGGCACATACACATATACAGACACACTCACACCACTGCTTGCCTGCACATTTCTCCTCTCTCGATTAATACACATGGATCTTTGCAGTCTCCTCCCATCTCTGCCCTCATCTAGCCCCCTCCAGCTCTGCAGCTCTCCTTTGCTCTCCTGTGACTCCTCCCTCCTCGCCTGCCCACCCCCTGCTGGCAAACTCTCACGTGAGTGAGCGAGAGAGCTGTGCATGATGTCATAAGCCTAGGCTAATTAACAGGCAAGAAAGAGGAAGTGGGCTGTATAAGGTACTTACTGGCAGAAAAAAAAAAAAAAATGTTTTACTATCCAAAGTTAACCACTTGCTGACCTGCTCACGTACATTTACTGCCGCGGGTTGGCTCTCCTGCGAGAGTCAGTCCGTGCAAGGAGGATAGCAGGCGACCTTCGATCGCTGTGTACAAAGGCAGAACGGGGAATTGCCTATGTAAACAAGGCGATTCTCCGTTCTGCCTAATGACATGTCAGCGATCTTCTGTTCACAGTGATCGGGAACAGTGATCTCTGTCATGTCCCAGTGAGCCCACCCCCCCCCCTACAGTTAGAACACACCCAGGGAAGACACTTAACCCCTTTGATCACCCCCTAGTGTGAACCCCTTTCTTGCCAGTGTCATTTTTGCATTGATCACTGCATTTTTATAGCACTGATCACTGTAATAATGTCACTGGTCCCCGAAAAGTGTTATTTGGGGTCAGATTTGTCTGCCGCAATGTTGCAGTCCCGCTAAAAATCGCAGAACGCTGCCATTACCAGTAAAAACAATTAAAAAAATTATAAAAATCTATCCCGTAGTTTGTAGACACGATAACCTTTGCGCAAACCAATCAATATTTTATTGCGATTTTTTTTTACCAAAAACATGTAGAAGAATATATATCAGCCTAAACTGATGAATATGTATTATAGCAGAAATGTTCCTGAAATTAAAGTTTCAGGAAGTTCAGGAAAGTTCCAGGAACTACAGGGAAGAAAAAAATGAAAAGGAGCAGGATGGAATGTTTTTCTTGAACAAATTGAGTTTATAACAGTGTAGGTGGTTTTTGCTCAGGATATTATAATCTTTCAAAAAACGGATGTTAAAAGCAAATAATAATTTGAAATACTTTCGAAATACATTCGTCACTGAATGTACTGATTGAGAATTGTGGTACGAAGGTTCGTAGAAATGTTCATTCAAAAATCTGCTAGTGTATGGACAGCTTTAGATTGTCCTTTAAGGCTGGGTTTGCACTATCTTCGCATGTGGCTCACAGCAGGGGTCCGGTGTGTCTCCGTTCACCGTTTCAGGTCCGAATTCAGCCCAAATTTTGGGCTGAATTCGGACCTGAAACTAACCAAAAAACGCACAGGGCTCCTTAGCAAATTCGCACCGGAACTGCAGCGGAGATATGTGAACCGGCTCCATAGAGAGCCGGTCAATATCTCCTGCTATTGCGACTTGGATGCGGGAAACCCACATCCAATTCGCAATAGCAGAGTTGCCAACTGCCAGTAAATTTACTGACAGTTTGTAAAAATCAGTGATTCTTTTTACAACTGCCAGTAAATATCAAGGGCTGATAATTTCATGCTGTGTTGACTTTTTAAGTGTAAATCAAGCAAATTACTTTGTTACAGGTATTGTCAATTTCCATATCATGTTGTTTATACTGTTTAAATATTCACTGTGTTAGTTTTCAATAGGAGTTCTGTAATTTCTCAGGTTACCAGTAAAAAATGTGCTCCGCCAGTAAAATGTCCATGTTTTGTCAGTAAAAAAATGCTGCGGGAGGTTGGCAACCCTGCGCAATAGTGTGAGCCCAGCCTAAAGGTGGCAAAGTGATTAAAGGTAGGGCAGGAACAAAATCAAAACTGGAAGGAAAATGGTAAATGGTTTTCAAAATGTTTTACAAATCAATATGTGAAAAGGGTGGCATTCATTTGAATTCAGCCCCCTTTACTCTAATACCCCCAACTAAGATTGCTTTCAGAAGTCAACTAGTTAGCAAATAGAGTCCACCTGTGTAATTTAGTATCAGTATAAATACAGCTGTTCTGTGTAGCCCTCAGAGGTTTGTTAGAGAACCTTAGTGAACAAACAGCATCATGAAGGCCAAGGAATACACCAGACAGGTCAGGGATAACGTTGTGGAGAAGTTTAAAGCAGGGTTAGGTTATACAAAATATCCCAAGCTTTGAACATTTCACGGAGCACTGTCTGTCCATCATCTGAAAATAGAGAGCCGGTCAAAATCTTCTGCTATTGCGACTTGGATTAGCAATAGTGTTAAGCTAGCCTAAAGGTGGCAAAGTAATTAAAAGGTAGGGCAGGAACAAAATCCAAAACTACTGTCAAACAATGTTACTGTGGAAGCCAATATAAAGATCAGCCTTGAACATTTGCAATCTGTTGGTCACTACTCAGCACTGCAGTGCAGGTCTCTACAGTGCACACCTGCCCTAATCAGGAATGTGTTAAAGCAGACTGTTGGATATTCAGCCCATGCCTGATCAATAGGTTAGTCTATCTGCCCATGCCCTGGATTCAGGTCTGTCTGACTTTATCTGCAAAATATCAGGACTGTGCTTATACTTAACTTGTCTATGCCTATCCTGATCTTTGGCTTACCCCCACTATTGCTCTGTCTAGCTTCCTGGAACCTGGACTTTGTCTGCTCTGACCACCTGTCTAAGGATTTACACTTCTTTAACATCTATCCTCCCTGTGTGACAGAGCGGGTCCACTGAATGCCATGAGAAACAGAAAGTGGTCAGTGGGTGACTCTGCCCATCAGACTCCATCTACAGTATAAAAATACTGTAGTACTTAAGAAATGGTTACATAATGATTATAGGTGAGAGCTACATCACACTTCACTTCTGTTACTTACAGACTGTACCAGGATGTCACCCACGGTTTGGATGTCGGGCCAGTTCTGCACCACGTGATTGACCTGCTCCAGGAACTGTTCGTGATGTTCCATCAATTCTGGGATTTGATCGAAGATTTCGTCCACCAGAGATGGATCACACATGAAGGAATTTTCCGGCTGCTTTAAAGGCTTCATGTAACCCTGTAGGGAATAAATTATAGTCTGTAAACATGCACTACTGTACTGATACATTTCAGTGCCTCAGCACATAACAATCTGACAGGCCACCTTGGGAGTCTGGAGAATTGTCCTCTGCAACATTGGAGTTATTTTTTTTTTTTAATTTTAATTATAAAAATAGAACAGCACAGTCAGATGGGGGCAAAAGCCATATTTTCACAATATACAGTGCCTTAAAAAGTATTCATACCCCTTGAAATTTTCCACATTTTGTCATGTTACAGCCAATGTAAATGTATTATATTGGCATTTTATGTGATAGATCAAAACAAAGCGGCACATAATTGTGACCTGGAAGGAAAATGATAAATTGATTCTAAATTTTTTTACAAATCAATATGTGAAAAGTGTGGAATTCATTTAAATTCAGCCCCCTTTACCCTGATACCCCTAACTAAAATCCAGTGAAACTAATTGCCTTCAGAAGTCACCTAGTTAGAAAATACAGTCCACCTGTGTGTGATTTAATCTCAGTATAAATCCAGCTGTTCTGTGAAGCCCTCAGAGGTTTGTTAGAGGACCTTAGTGAACAAACAGCATCATGAAAACCAAGGAACACACCAGACAGGTCAGGAATAATGTTGTGGAGAAGTATAAAGCAGGGTTAGGTTATAAAAAAAAAAAAAAAACACATTTTTGCATAATATAAAAAAATATCCCAAGCTTTGAACATCTCACGGAGCACTGTTCAATCCATCATCTGAAAATGGAAAGAGTATGGCGCAACTACAAACCTACCAAGACATGGCTGTCCACCTAAACTGACAGGCCGGGCAAGGAGAGCATTCATCAGAGAAGCAGCCAAGAGGCCCATGGTAACTCTGGAGGAGCTGCAGAGATCTACAGCTCAGGTGGTAGAATCTGTCCACAGGACAACTATTAGTTGTGCACTCCACAAATCTGACCTTTATGGAAGAGTAGCAAGAAGAAAGACATTGTTAAAAGAAAGTCATAAGAAGTCCCATTTGCAGTTTGCAAGAAGCCATGTGGGGGACACAGCAAGATGAGACCAAAATTGAACTTTTTAGCCTAAAAACAAAATGTTATGTGTGGTGGAAAACGAACACTGCACATCACCCTGAACACACCATCCCCACCGTGAAACATGGTGGTGGCAGCATCATGTTGTGGGGATGCTTTTCTTCAGCAGGAACAGGGAAGCTGGTCAGAGTCGATGGGAAGATGGATGGAGATAAATACAGGGCAATCTTAGAAGAAAACCTGTTAGAGTCTGCAAAAGACTTGAGACTGGGGCGGAGATTCACCATCCAGCAGGACAACGAACCTAAACATACAGCCAGAGCTACAATAGGATGGTTTAGATCAGGGATCCTCAAACTACGGCCCTCCAGCTGTTGCGGAACTACACATCCCATGAGACATTGTAAAACTCTGACATTCACAGACATGGCTAGGCATGATGGGAATTGTAGTTCTTGAACAACTGGAGGGCCATAGTTTGAAGACCCTTGGTTTAGATCAAAGCATGTTCATGCGTTAGAATGGCCCAGTCAAAGTCCAGACCTAAATCCAATTGAGAATCTGTGGCAAGACTTGAAAATTGCTGTTCACAGACGCTCTCTATCCAATCTGACAGAGCTGAATGGACAAACATTTCACTCTCTAGATGTGCAAAGCTGGTAGAGACATCTCCAAAAAGAATTGCAGCTGTAATTGCAGTGAAAGGTGGCTCTACAAATTATTGACTCAGGGGGGCTGAATACAAATGCACACCACACTTTTCACATATTTATTTGCAAAGAAAATTTTAAAACCATTTATTATTTTCCTTTCACTTCACAATTATGTGCCACTTATGTGGTCTATCACATAAAATCCCAATAAAATACATTTAAGTTTTTGGTTGTAACATGACAAAATGTGGAAAATTGCAAGGGGTATAAATACTTTTTCAAGATACTGTACATTGGACAAGACAAGTAAATGCAGAGCGCTCTGGGTAAACTGGACTAACCAGAAATGATGAACCACAATATATAGAGAAGGCAGGCAAGCAGATATTCTGAAAAAGTGCTTCAGCAGAACTCCAAAATAGGGAAGCAAATCTCTGGTAAAGACAAAGCACAAACAGAAGGCGCTTCTAAATGCAGTATTATCAGGAGTTTATTGCCTCACTTACTGGAAGTAAAAGAATGTAGGCTCATCAAATCACATATGTATCCAGCACTCTCTGTCCTGGAAAGGTGGCCCAACGTGGGTGGCAATGCTGTTAAGGGGATCCCAGCCAGCCAGCGGTGGAGAACCGCGTGGTAGTAATCCAGAAAGGGCAGCGGCGCTGTCGGGACCAACGTGGAGCGTAAGGACCCGGATGTAACGTCAAAGTGGACAGGACGCATTTGAGCATGCGCGATAGCTCCTTCTTCATGCCGTGGCCCTTCCTGGATTATCACCACGAGGTTCTCCACCGCTGGCTGGCTAGGATCCCTTTCACAGTATTGCCACCCATGTTGGGACGGCTTTTTGGGACACAGACCGCTGGATACATATGATATGATGAGCCTACATAATTTTTTACTTTCAGTAAGTGTTTTTAATCTTTGAAGCAATAACCTCCTGATAACACCCGGTAGACCATACCATAGATCAATAATGGAAAGTTCTGTTTTTAAACCACTGAACAGAGACGGATGTTAAAAAAAGTGACATCCGCCCCATTCTGCTCTGATTTAGCAAGTTATTTGGTTTACGGATCCCCTTTGTAAATCACAGAGACAGGAACACAGCATTAGCAAACACACAGGAATATATCAGATATTAAAATGTTATTTCAGCAGCAGGAGGGGAGGGGGCGGGTACTTGACACAGAGCACACAGGCAGGGAGGGGAGGGGGGAGAGGACGGAGGATGGCTGCAGATGACATGTAAACTGATCACGGTGTCAGGGCTCAGCAGCCATGATAAATTGTGGTCCGTTCACAGAGGGGAGGGCAGGTATTTCAAATGATAGAAGGGGCCAAATTACACAGCACAACCATTGTGCTGTATAACATGCTTTAAAGGAACAGGATTTTTTTTTTTTTTTTTTTTAGGGTAACAAACGCTTTAAGAAGTGTATTTCAAACATTTTACATGTGTATCCAAACTTCAGGCTTTATTCTTTTAGGGCTGGTTCACACCAGATGCAGTGGGACTGTGTTAAGCGGCTATTCCAGTGCATTCCCAACATAAGGACAAGGCAAACCGCTTGGTCTCCTCTGTGCCTGGTTCCAGGGCTGCTTTTAGAAATCATGGGGCCTCATACAGTCTACCTTTCAGGGCCCCCTTTGACCCCCACTCCTGGCCCCTACATAGGCTCATGGCTTTGAATATGTAATAGCGTGAGCCATGACAGGTCCTCTTTATGGAGAGATCTGGGCTCTATTGGACCCCAGATCTCTTCTCTAGCCCCCAAATCATCTAATCCAAATCATCTAATCAAACTGAGATTTCTGCTCCTACAGGGCTTTAGAAAGCCCTGTTTTTTATTTTGCAGAAATAAACTGTAAAGCTGCCCGGGCCCCCCTGTTGAGCGGATAGGGCCAGGCCCAATACAACAGGACTGACTGTACTGCCTTATCAGAGGCCCTGCCTGGTTCACACCACCGTGTTGCAGTGGTGTGCGGGCACAATGCACTGAAAAGTACTGCATGCAATCTACTGCTTCGCACCGCACGGCCGGCAATTGAACTTTATGAGATGTCTGTCTGACATCTCAATAAAGTTTGTTTAAAGAAAAAAAAAAAAAGAAGAAACAAACAGTGCAATCCGTCATGGTCAGAGCATGATCACTGTGCTGATCTCAGCTGGATCGTGCTGCACTGAGACCAATGGAAAGTACTATGGCGAGGAGACCAGTTCTTACAGGCTCGAAATTGTCTACAAAAAATGATCAATTGTGTGGTGCCTCATGATAGACGACTGAAGCTCTAGGGCTAAAAATGCTCAAATCCGCCCTAGAGTCGTCAATCTATAGACACCACACATTTGTGAACAGTTACCACAAAATACATAAGAGTTTTGAATGCTGAGCATTTTGGAGCTTTGAGGTGTGAATGGGGCCCTTGTTGTGCAGAGTATTGAAGTCATGCGCTGGAAGCTTCTTGTTTGCAGCAATAACTTTGCTTTTATGGAGGAATAGTTGAACCTATCTTACAGCATGTCTTTATCATGAAACAGGAAGAGAACACAAACGAGTGCATAGAGAAGAAAGCAAAAACTTCCTCTTATTACATTACCATAGAATACACAACACTGCAGTGCCACCTGCTGGTATAGATAGGTATAATGCGTACAGTATTTTTCACAGTATAAAGCAACTTTACATTACTTGCTGTTGTTCGTTCAACAGCTCTTTTTGATTTTTTTTCCATAAATCCTCTCAAAAATAGGATTTTTTAAAACAGCTTACCTGTAAAATCCTTTTCTTTCGAAGGACATCACGGGACACAGAGCCACAGTAATTACTGATGGGTTATATAGGTATCACTGGTGATTGGACACTGGCACACCCTATCAGGAAGTTCAACCCCCTATATAATCCCTCCCCCTTGCAGGGATACCTCAGTTTTGTAGCCAAGCAATATAGTGTATTAGAAGAGGGGTGGGACCTCTGTGTCCCGTGATGTCCTTCGAAAGAAAAGGATTTTACAGGTAAGCTGTTTTAAAAAATCCTATTTTCTTTCTCGAACATCACGGGACACAGAGCCACAGTAATTACTGATGGGATGTCCCAGAGCAATGCTACCTGAGGGGGGGGAACCACGACCAAGTAGGGTGCAATCAGACCTGAGGACCCTGTACCGCTGCCTGCAGCACACTACGCCCAAAGGCGATATCCTCATGCCTTCTCACATCCACCTGATAGAATCTGGTGAATGTATGAACTGAAGACCAGGTTGCGGCCTTGCAGATTTGAGCCATAGAGGCCCGGTGATGCACTGCCCAAGAAGCACCCATAGCCCTTGTGGAATGTGCCCCGATCTGAAACGGAGGAATCTTCTGTTTCAAACCGTAAGCTTGAATGATCAACTGTCGAATCCATTTAGAAATGGTAGCTTTTGACGCTGCCTGTCCTCTATTGGGACCCTCTGGCAGCACAAACAAAACATCCGTCTTGCGGATCTGAGTAGTTGCCCCTAGATAGGCCTTAACTGCTCTTACTACATCCAACGAATGTAGAGATCTCTCTTCCGGAGAACAGGGATCTGGAAAAAGGAAGGTAGAACAATGTCTTGGTTTAAATGAAAATCAGAAACCACCTTCGGTAAAAAACTAGGATGAGGGCGTAGTACCACTCTATCCTTGTGTATAATCAAATAAGGCTCCTTACAGGAAAGAGCTGCTAATTCTGATACTCTTCTAGCAGAAGAGATGGCCACCAGAAAAATTAATTTCCTTGTCAACAAGACCAAAGGAATCTGACTTATTGGTTCAAAAGGCCGTTTCTGTAACACAGCCAGGACCAAATTCAAGTCCCAGGGGTTTAGGGGCGCTTTAACCGGAGGATTAAGACGCATCACCCCCTGCATAAAGTTTCGGACCAAAGAATGCGAAGCAAGTGGCCGCTGAAATAATACTGATAAAGCAGAGACCTGGCCCTTGATCAGGGCTGGACTGGGACAAAAATGTGGCCCTGGACTTTATCCAGAATGGCCCAGGGCACAGCACATCAGGGCACAGTGCACATCAGGGTAAAAGCACATGAGGGCACAGCACATCAGGGTACATCGCACATCGGGGCACAGCGCACTTCGGGGCAACACAACACAGCACATCAGGGCACAGCACATCAGGGTACATTGCACATCGGGGAACAGCACACATCGGGGCAACACAACACAGCAAGATCAGGGTACAGCACATCAGGGTACATGGGGCACATGAGGGTACATGGGGCACATGAGGGTACATGCAGGGCACATCAGAGCAGATTCAGGGCATATTCGGGCACATGGGGCACATCAGGGCACATTCAGGGCACATCAGGGCACATCAGGCACATTCAGAGAACATCAGGGCACATGGGGCACATTCAGGGAACATCAGGGCACATGGGGCACATGGGGCACATCAGGGCACATTCAGGGCACATCAGGCACATGGGGTACATCAGGGAACATCAGGCACATAGGGTACATCAGGGTATATTCAGGGCACATCAGGGCACATTCAGGGAACATCAGGGCACATGGGGCACATCAGGCACATGGGGTACATCAGGGCACATTCAGGGAACATCAGGGAACAACAGGGCACATGAGGGCACATTCAGGGCACATGGGGTACATTCAGGGCACATGGGGTACAATCAGGGCACATTCAGGGAACATCAGGGCACATTCAGGGAACATCAGGGCACATTCAGGGCACATGGGGTACATTCAGGGCACATGGGGTACAATCAGGGCACATCAGGGCACAGCGTTTACTTGTTGTTTTCTTCACATGCAGAGTAGCACAGGCAGCCTCTGTAGTAAGTTCTTTCTCATGTCACGCTGCTGCTGCTCCCCCCGGCGGCCCCTCCTCCTCCTCTTTTCTTGTCCATCTCCATTTGCTTGTGACATCGCCCTGGCTCCGCCTCCTCCTATGTCCCCGGGCCGCCTCCGCCCTCCGTCCGTGAGTGACGTCACGGTGCCGGGACAAAGAGGCCGCCCAAATGGCTATATTGATAGCTGTTAGGGGGAGTGCCTGGGGGAGTGTCAATGCCTGTTCTTTTGTGACGCCGGCGGCCAGCCCGCCCGCCCGCCGAGTGCTGGAGCGGAGCCGCTCGGCGACGCTCGGACAGAGAGAGACAGTGACACAGTCAGAGAGAGAGTCATTGGTGTAGTGGCCCGCTGCCAATCGGCCCACCGGGAATCTCCCGGTAGTCCCGATGGCCAGCACAGGCCTGCCCTTGATGGTACTCAAGGCCAGCTTCATCTCTAATCCCATCTGTAGAAAATCAAGGATTCTACCTATGACATATTTCCTGGGATGCCAACCTCTGGATTCACACCAGGTTATATAAGCTTTCCAGACTCTATGATAAATCATCCTGGAAGCTGGCTTCCTTGCATTAATCAAGGTAGATATGACAGGACCTGAGAGCCCACGACTCTTCAGAACGTGGGTCTCAATAGCCAAACCGTCAAATTTAGCGTTTGTAAGGCAGGATGGAACACTGGACCTTGAAATAACAGGTCTGGGCGTTCCGGTAGTGTCCACGGGGAACCTACCGTCATCCTTACTATTTCTGCATACCAAGTCCTTCTGGGCCAAGCGGGGGCCACCAGAAGTACCGACTTCCTTTCCTGCCTGATCCTGCGAAGGAGTCGTGGTAGTAGCAGAATAGGCGGGAATGCGTAAATCAGTGAGAACCGATGCCACGGAATCACCAACGCATCCGTCCCGCATGCAAGAGGATCTTTTGTCCTTGCCACAAATCTGTCTATCTTTTTGTTGAATCGGGATGCAAAGAGATCTACATCTGGAACCCCCCATCTTTGGCATATGGCCCAAAAGACGTCGGGATGCAGAGACCATTCCCCTGGAAGTAACTGCTGGCGACTTAGATAGTCCGCCTGCCAATTCTCTATTCCCGGGATGAAAACTGCCGATATGCATGGCACATGCATCTCTGCCCAGACTAAGATCTGGTTCACCTCTTTTTGAGCAGCTCGGCTCCGGGTGCCTCCCTGATGATTGACATAAGCCACTGCTGTGGCATTGTCGGACTGGATCCTGACCGGACAACCCTGTAGCCTGATAGTCCAGGCTTTTAGAGCTAGATGTATCGCCCGGATCTCCAGAATGTTGATGGGTAAGGTCCTCTCTGTCTTGGACCATACTCCTTGGACCGCAGCCTGTTCCAGAACTGCTCCCCAACCTGACAGACTGGCATCTGTTGTTACCACCGTCCAGGTAACCTGTAGAAAGGATTTCCCCTTCTGCAGGTTTTCGGGTATGAGCCACCAATTGAGGCTGTGACGCACCGCATGCGACAGGTGCATCGGAAAGTCTAATGCCTGAACCTTCTTGTTCCAGGTCGACAGAATACTGTGTTGCAGCATTCTTGAGTGAAACTGAGCATAGGGAACTGCTTCGAATGAAGACACCATCTTCCCTAGTAGCCTCATACAAAGGCGGACTGAGGGACCCTTCTTGGTCCTTACTGTCAGAATCAGCTCTCTCAAAGCAGTGATCTTTGCCTGGGGTAGAAATATTTTCTCCTGGCTTGTATGTATAATCAGACCTAAATATTCCAGTCTTCTTACTGGTTTTAGGAAAGACTTTTCTAAGTTGAGGATCCAACCCAGGTGTTCTAGATACCTGACCGTGGTCCTCAAGTTTCCATTCAAAGAGGCTACCGACCGGTCTATCAAGAGCAGGTCGTCTAGGTATGCTATGACAGCTATACCCTGAGCCCTTAATCTGGCCAGAGGAGGAGCCAAGATCTTTGTGAACACTCGAGGTGCAGTGGCTATCCCAAAGGGCAGAGCCATAAACTGGAAATGGCGCCCTCCTACCTCGAAGCGCAGAAACTTCTGATGAGCAGGAAAAATGGGCACATGCAGATATGCATCTCTGATGTCTATTGATGCCAGAAATTCTCCTCCCTGCAGGGTGGGAACTACTGTTCGAATTGATTCCATGCGGAAGGATTGAATCCTTAGGAATCGGTTCAGATCCCTTAAGTCCAAAATGGGCCTGACATCCCCATTTGGCTTTTGGACCGTAAAAAGGTTGGAATAGAAGCCCAATCCCTGGTCCTTTGCGGGAACTATCATAATGACCTCCTGCGACAAAAGTCGCTCTAACGCTAGAAGGAGCGACTGCTTCTTCTCTGGGTCTCTGGGAACATTTGATCTGAGGAACCGAGGAGAAGGGAATTCCTGAAACTCCAGCTTGTACCCTAAGGTTACCGTGGAGACTACCCATCTGTCCTGGAAGTCCTCCTGCCAGAGCTCTGAGAATTGTCGCAGTCTTCCCCCCACTCGAGTGAGCGGGGGCGCCCCCTCATGCAGAGGTCTTAGTGTTTTGCCTAGTAGGCTTCTTTCCCCAGGACTTCTTTTGTCCCTGGGGTTGACTCTTGTCTCTGGACCCTGATGGAGGCGGCCGTTGAGACTGCCTGGAGGCTGAAGCCCCCGGCGCTGGGGAAAGAGTCCGTTTGAAAGAGGGACGCTTACTCTTCTTCTTGACAGGTAAGAGAGTGCTTTTCCCACAAGAGATTCTCTTGATATAGTTATCCAAGTCCTCTCCAAACAACCTTGCACCACGAAATGGAAACCCAGCCAGTAGCTTCTTACATGGTGCTTCGGCTGACCAATTTTTCAACCATAGGATTCTACGTATATGCACCAACCCCAGTGAAAGACGGGAGGTTTGCACGATAGAATCTCTAATGGCGTCAACCACAAAGCATAAGGCCGCTGGAAGGTTAGCAAACCCCTGGGCCTGCTGTTCAGGTAATACTTTGATGACCTGCTTAACATGGTCTCTTAAGTATTGACAGACTCCAATCGCTGCTATTGCAGGTTGGGCCACTGATCCTGCTAAGGAGAAAACATCCTTCAATAGGGATTCCATCCTTTTATCTACAGGATCCCTGAGCATCTGAGCATTGTCTACAGGACAAGTCAGGCTATTATTTATGGAGGAAATGGCGGCATCAATAGCTGGTATTCCCCACATTTTAATAAACCTTTCTTCCATCGGATAAAGTGTTGAAAACTTTCTCGGCGGAAAAAAACGTTTGTCTGGGTGATCCCACTCAGAATAAATAAGCTTTTCAAGTAAAGTATGAACAGGAAAAGCATGTGCTGCTTGGAAAGGTTTCAGTGACCCCAAAGCAGAAGAGGATTCTTTAGCAGTTTCAGGTATGGGCAACTTAAATGTGGAGCGGACCAATCCAGTGAGGATCTGCACTAAGACTTTCTCCTCTTGGGAAGTCGCAGAGGGTCCCTCTCCACCTGAATCCTCCGAAGAGGAATCATCCATCCCATCCCGATCCTCTGAAAGGGATTCATCTCCTTTATCCCAGAGCTCCTCTGTCTGAGGGTCTTGGGGAACAGAGGAAAGCCTAGTGCGTTTTCTTCCACTGAGTGAAGACGTAATCACGGCCATTAATCTTTCCTCTAGACCATTAATGGTTGAGGAAAAAACCTCTTGTGTAATATATACAGGGGCTGAAGTGCCAGAAGCAGGTGTAGCCCCTGACCCCGATGGCTCTCCCTGGCTAGCCGTCCCTGGCCCATCTTTAGGGGGGAAGGATGCTGCCGACAGGGGGCCCTCAGAACCTGAACGAGATCCCCTAGTGTCTCTGGTTCCTGGGGTGCTTGAACCTCTTCTACCCATAGTGCAAAGCAACAAGGTGTGAGGTATACAAATGAACACTGTCCGCTGAGCGATGTAGTCTGGCTAAAAGCCTTGCTACCCAATGCTCAGTCTGGTGTTACTTCAGTAAATGCTGCCTAGGAGAATGCCTGTGTCCCACCTTACATGCGACCGTCAGCTCTGTGTCTCTCAGAAGGCTGAGTGCAGCTTCCCGCACTGCCGACTCTCCTGTCATGCTCTGGAGAAAAGGCTGGGGATGGGGGGGGGGGGGGAAGGAGGGAGACTGGTAACAAGATTTGCCTGAACGGCTATCTTCAGAGATGGTGGCCATTAGGCCACAGAGCCCGGGTGGTATAACCACTTTCTAGACCCCTGTGGCCCCTCTCTAGCCTGGGGGGGGAACATTCAAACATGAGAAATCCCCCCATCCACCTTACCTGCTTGCAGCCTGCTTGATACGCTGGGACATACACAGCGATTACAACACCTGAGACAGACATTCAGCATGTGTAGGTTTGTGCTCTTGGCAGCCCCCGGTGGTCACAATAGGCATAGCATGCATTTACCTTAAAGGAGAAAAGCCACTAGAACTCAAAAATTCTGTGGAATCTCCTCTTACCTTATCCAGCCGCAGGGTGCCGTTTACACAGACCCAATCTTCACCTCTCACGGTGGGCTCCGTTTGAAAAAACCGTCAGAGACTGGGGCCCCCATCAGTAGGGGGATCCAACAGTTCTGGGACCGTAAAGCACCTCGCCAGAAATTAGGAAGTTTAAAGCCATTTTCTGATCTGCGGGGTCCAGCTCTCTAAAAAGAGAAGCATTACGGGTAAAACCTCGTTTCTTCGGACACGAGGCCCGGGTACCATTCAATTCGGCCATGAAAAGACACTTTGAATGGATCCGGTTCGCCTGGCTTGCCCCAGTATAGGATCTTAGGATATTCCCTTTGGAGCTCAGCACAGGACATCTTTACACGTCCATCACCTAAGACACTGGCGTAAAAACTGAGGTATCCCTGCAAGGGGGAGGGATTATATAGGGGGTTGAACTTCCTGATAGGGTGTGCCAGTGTCCAATCACCAGTGATACCTATATAACCCATCAGTAATTACTGTGGCTCTGTGTCCCGTGATGTTCGAGAAAGAAAACAAATCTGATGGCTTCAAGTGAAACTGCCATTTACCTACAGTACGTGAAGGCTGTATACAATGAGGCGCAGCACATCAGGACACCGCTACAGCCTTGCAGGTGTTATCTTCGACATGACTGTTGCAACCCTGTAAGAGCGAACAGGTACATCACGACTTCCATTTTCATGGTCTTCAGACCCAGCCGTGCTGTGATTTATAATGAAGTGCTTTGCAGTCATCATTCTTATCAATTAGCCTAAGAGTGCGCAGAAAATCAATTTGCATGTCTCTGGAAGTGGAGCGGTGGAAGCAGAGAGGATCTTTAGGCAAGATGCCAGAATCTGGGTCTTGGGAAGTCGATATGCCCAGACTCGACATGTGCTGTGATCGAGCACAGGTGAGTATAGGGGACCTTTGCAGAACACTGTCACTTTTCTCTGCAGGGGCAGGGTGACCGTGTCCCTTAAAAACTGAACTCCTCAATAGGTAAATATTGTCTAAATACAAGACCCAGGTGTATTCTTCCTTGAATCTTGGTGTGCATTGTGTATTTCATCCAGATCTGTGCAGTAATTCAGTGTGAAACGTTCCCTCTGTGCAGGAGCTTCCTGTAATGAAGACCACTCACTGCTGCTCTCTCTCCTTGTGCAGAGTGACTGGTCTGGTCTCCGCCCCCCTCCTGTAGTTTTCTGCAGGCAGCCTGTAGTGGGTGGAGACTGCTGTGTTCCTCCCACAGCTTTGCTCTGTACAGACACATGTGCAGCACAGGGGTGATGTCACTGCTGCTTTTACAAGGTAATATCTGGGTTTGCAAAGGCATATGGTGCATATAATTGAGTTTATATCCTTAGTGGCTATTGAGGAATATCTTTGGATTAAAGTTTTTGTGCCCAGAATTCACCTTTAACCTCTTCCCATCTCGCGTATAGTCAAATGATGGCTGCAACGTGGCTCTCTCACCCTGGGCGGCCGTCATATGACGTCCATGGCTTCACGGGCGCTAGGGGGCGTGCGCACCCACCGTGTCACTCGGGAGCTGATGCGCATGCCTGGCGGCAGCGATGTCCGACGGGTGCCCGCGATTGCCGGTCAGAGCAGGGACGTCCTGTCAGGGGAGAGGAGACCGATCGTGTGTACCAGTACAGAGGAACACCGATCGGTCACCTCCCCCAGTCAGTCCCCTCCCCCCACAGTTAGAACCACTCCCTAGGTAACACAATGAACCACTTGATCGCCCCCCAGTGTTAACCCCTTCCCTGCCAGTGACATTTATACAGTAATCGGTGCATTTTTATAGCACTTCTCACTGTATAAATGTGAATGGTCCCAAAATAGTGTCAAAACTGTCCGATCTGTGCGCTGCAATGTCGCAGTCCTGACAAAAATCGCTGCCATTACTATTAAATAAATAAATAAATGCCTTAAATATATCCCCTATTTTGTAGGTGCTATAACTTTTGCACAAACCAATCAATATACGCTTATTGTGATTTTTTTTTTACCAAAAATATGTAGAAGAATACATATCGGCCTAAACTGAAGAAGAAATGTTTTGTTTTTTTTTTAAATTGGGAATATTTATTACAGCAAAAAGTAAAAAATATTGTGTTTTTTTCAAAATGGTCAGTCTTTTTTTTGTTTATAGCGCAAAAAATAAAAACCGCAGAGGTGATCAAATACCACCAAAAGAAAGTTCTATTTGTGGGGAAAAAAAGATCAAAATGTCATATGAGTACAGCGTTGCATGAACGCACAATTCTCATTCAAAGCGCGAGAGCGCTGAAAGCTGAAAATTGGCCTGGGCAGGAAGGGGGTGAAAATGCCCTGTACTGAAGTGGTTAAAGGTTTTCACACAATATATGACTAATAAAACCTCATTGCATACTACTTCTAATATTTTACTTGAAATTGTTTTTTTTCACGTCTATGTTTTGTGCCTTTCACTGACAGTGGCAGGCTGTACCATCTGGGATCCTTTGGTCTTCCTACTCAACTTGGATCCTTTTTCCTAACATGCACACAGCCTGTGTTTGTCGTGTATGCACACTAACTGCTGTTCTATCACTCCATAGCCCATTTGCTTGACCTTTTTTCTGTATTTGCAATGGCTGGGTCTACAAATATGTACAAGGGTGGCAATAGTCTGCCACTAGCACCCTCAAAGTAAGAGTAAGCTCCCTTGGTTGACTTCTACCTATAGGTAAGACTATAATAAGGCTTGCCTATAGGTACAGTAAATGTCTCCTAAACGTGCACCATTTAGGAGGTATTTACTTGCAAAGCCACAGGTGACCTCACTGGCGCATGCGCTCTGAAGGGTCGGCATACCTGTGCCGTTCCTTCAGAGTCCTGTGCTGTGAACAGCAGCTCCCGTGCGCATGTGCAGAGTGACGTCATCGCGGCTTGTCCAATCAAAGGACTGGAGCCCACCAACCCAGAAGAAAGACCAGGTGAAGATGGAAGCCCTGCCAGCCCTGTCAGCGGTGACAGCGTGCCGCTGTAAGGGCTTAGTTTTAAAATGTAGGTTTCACATAATGTGCTAGTATGTGATGCATACTAGTAGATTACAACTTTGCCTTGCAGGTTTAACCACTTGCCACCCAGGCCAATTCTGACATTTCTCTCCTACATGTAAAAATTATCATTTTTTTGCTAGAAAATAAAACAGAACCCCCAAACATTATATATGGTTTTTAGCAGAATCCCTAGAGAATAAGACGGCGGTCGTTGCAACTTTTTAACTCGCACAGTATTTGCGCCGCAATATTTCAAACGCATTTTCATGCATTAAAAAAAAAAAAAAAAAAACCCAGTAAAGTTAGCCCAATTTTTTTGTATAATATGAAAGATGATGTTATGCCGAGTAAATAGATACCAAACATGTCATGTCAAGCTTCAAAATTGCGCACGCTCGTGGAATGGCGCCAAACTTCGATACTTAAAAATCCCCATAGGCGACGCTTTAAATTTTTTTACAGGTTACATGTTTTGAGGTACAGAGGAGGGGCCAGCAGATGCCTTCTCCGGTTCGCCGATGGCAGGGGGCGAGCCTGGAGGAGCACTGGAGGGCAGCAGGGAGGGACGACGTCCCCTCTCGCCGCCTATAAGAACGATCAAGCGCCGTTATGTAGGACTCTGGTCGGAGGGGTGGCCCAGGGTATTTGGCGTTAGTTCACCTTTTTGTTTTTCAGGGAAAGGGGAACATACCCTTTAAAAGAGTCTACAAGTTACAGAGGCCTGCTGCCAAAGGTAGAAGAGACTACTGCTATATTACACAAGACTGCTAGAGACACCTACTATATTACAAGAGTCTGCTAGAGACCTCTGCTATATCACTCGAGACTGTAATGAACTTCCTTTTTCTAGTCCCGTCGTACCTGTTGTACGTCACCGCGTTCTGGATGGTCGGACTTTGGGTTGACCGTGTGTAGGCAAGACCGCTTGAATGGAATTCCGTCGGAGTTACGTCAGAGAAACCGTTGGAGTTTATTATGATGGCAAAACCGGTCGAGTGTACAGGGCATTAGAGCCTTCTGCTATATTACATGAGACTTCTAGAGACCTCTGCTATATTACACAAGACTGTTATGCCGCGTACACACGAACGGAATTTCCGACAGAAAAGAGTCCAACGGGAGCTTTCCATCGTATATTCCGACTGTGTGTATGCCCCATCTGACTTTTTCTGTCGAAAATTCAGACGGACTTAGATAGAGAACATGTTCTATATTTTTCCGACGGAACAAATTACTATCGGAAAAACCTCTTGTCTGTATGCTGTTCCGACGCACCAAAAACGGCGCATGCTCTGAAGTACGAGACGGAAGCTATTGGCTACTGGCTATTGAACTTCCGTTTTCTAGTCCCGTCGTACGTGTTGTACGTCACCACTTTCTGGACGGTCGGAATTTGGTGTGACCGTGTGTATGCAAGACAGCTTGAGCGGAATTCCGTCGGTAACAACCTTCAGAGTTTATGCCGACGGCAAAACAGGTCGTGTGTACAGGGCATTAGAGACCTCTGCTATATTACAAGAGACATCTACTTTATTACAAGAGACTGCTAGAGACCTCTGCTATATTACAAGAGACATCTACTTTATTACAAGAGACTGCTGGAGACCTCTGCTATTTTACAAGAAACTACTAGCTTTTTCACACGTTAAGAAAAAAAAAAAACAAACACAAATTTTTAGTCAATAGGAAACTGCACTCGCTATCTATCCTATCTGAATAGAACAAACAGCAAAAAACAGAAGTCAGCCTTTCTCTCAATGTGTGACTTATTCTATAAACCCGACGAAGAAGCCTTCATCATACAGACAGGTCACAAGTGACTTCTCGCTGTCATCTCTCATTATGTGTGTATGAATTGTTTACCCATTTCAGTGGAGCCGAACAGAAGATTCTCTGCCGCACTGAGCCTGCAGGAATAGCAAGTGTGAAAATGAATGATCTCAAGGCAAAGCAGAGCGGATTAGAGGAGACAAAACAAAAAATATATATATTTTTTTTTTAGTAGTCACAAGCAAGTGAATTTGTATTGTATTCCATAATGAATACAACATGAATGCAAACACTCAGTTCTCCTTACAACAACCTCTTTCTATGTTCCCTGCCCTCCGACAGCTCTCTATGTACTTTGCTCTTCAAAATGTTCTCCATCAGAAATCATCAAAGCTCGACCGCTCATCAACGGGAACAAACCGGGACACTCTCCAGTCCACGGAACAAGCAGGACCACCTTTTCCTTCTGTAAAGCAATTATCTACTAAAAGGGACACTGTCTGATGCCATACTTTATTAGGAAATATAGGAATACATAAGAGACTAAAGAGAAACACATTTTAGAAATTTCCTTAAAGTGGACCTTTCCATAATTTTACCAGAAAATAACTCCTAGTATGTCACAATATGCAGCAGGCCTTGTGCACCAATCAATTAGCTTAGGTAAAGATGATGTCACATGTCCCCTGAGACGACATTGATCACAAAGTTTTGTGAGAAAGAAAGAGAAAAAAAAAAAAAAAGTGTAAAGGAAATGTGTAAGTTCTGTATATAATTGTATTGTATTTTGTATGTATTGCACACGGCCCTCACTGTGCACACAGCACTAATAATGTTTTCAGTACGTTTGCATTTTTTCGAGTCCTGATTAGAATTAGTCCGCCTATGTTACGCCCCTTGTTACCATAAACGTACAATTGTAATATTATTGTGATACCTACGTAATTATGTGTATAAAAACCTTCAATTGCATCATAATAAAGCAGAACAGTTATTTGGAAAGATGCGGAGTGTATATTTTGTGTCTGTTCCCTACTGCAGTAGTTATTAATTTGGAACCACTAATCAATATGAGGATAGGAGTTTCCCATCTATAAATTCCCATGTCAAAAGTTAAAAACAAAGTTACACCTAAGCACTTAAAATCCCCCCCAAAATATTTGGGGGTGCCTACACAAAAAGTTTGTCACTGTTCCACAAGCGCATGCAATATTAAGGCTTGACACATTTGGTATATATATATATATATATATATATATATATATATATATATATATATATATATATATATATATATAAAAACAAACTTTTGGCCACGGCTGTACACTATATTACCGAAAGTATTGGGACGCCTGCCTGTACACGCACATGACCTTTAATAGTACCAAAGTCTTCGTCTGTAGGGTTCAATATTGAGTTACATAGTTACATAGTAGGTGAGGTTGAAAAAAGACACACGTCCATCAAGTCCAACCTATGTATGTGATTATGTGTCAGTATTACCTTACATATCCCTGTATGTTGCGGTCATTCAGGTGATTATCTAATAGATTCTTGAAGCTATCAATGCTCCCCGCTGAGACCACCGCCTGTGGAAGGGAATTCCACATCCTTACCGCTCTTACAGTAAAGAACCCTCTACGTAGTTTAAGGTTAAACCTCTTTTCTTCTAATTGTAATGAGTGGCCACGAGTCCTATTAAACTCTCTTCTGCGAAAAAGTTTTATCCCTATTGTGGGGTCACCAGTACAGTATTTGTAAATTGAAATCATATCCCCTCTCAAGCGTCTCTTCTATTTGTTTTGGCCCACCCTTTGCGGCTATAACAGCTTCAACTCTTCTGGGAAGGATGTCCACAAGGTTTGGAGTGTGTCTATGGGAATGTTTGACCATTCTTCCAGAAGCGCATTTGTGAGGTCAGGCACTGATAAAGATGAGAAGGCTTGGCTCACAGTCTCCTCTCCCCGCACATAATCCCAAAGATGTTCTATCGGGTTGAGGTCAGGACTCTGTCAAGTTCCTCCACCCCAAACTCGCTCATCCGTGTTTTTATGGAACTTGCTTTGTGCACTGGTGCGCAGTCTTGGTGGAACAGGAAGGGGCCATCCCCAAACTGTTCCCACAAAGTTGGGAGCATGAAATTGTCCAAAATATCTTGGCATGCTGAGGCCTTAAGAGTTTCCTTCACTGGAACTAAGGGGCCAAGCCCAACCCCTGAAAAACAACCTCACACCAAATCCCCTCCTTCACCAAATGATTTGGACCAGTGCACAAAGCAAGGTCCATAAAAACATGGATGAGCCAGTTTGGGGTAGAGGAAAATTGGCAATTAGAATCCAATCTCTGATTGACCTTTTAAAAGACAAGTGCATAAATATCATAGAACCCTAAAAAATAGCAACTGCCACCATTTTATTCTCCAGGACTTCTGCTTTCTAAAATATATAACGTTTGGGTGTTCTATGTTATGTTCTTGCAAAAATTGCTGATTTTAACCAGTTGGCGTCCAGTGTACTTATACTTACGACCTGGGCAATAATTGGTTATACCGGGGTCATGGCTGCATCTTCAACAAAATTTGCAGCCAGCAAATCAGGTTTTGTGTAAAAGTGATTTGGGCTACTCTACAGCCACCGAATCACTTTTCTCAGAAAAGCCCTCCACCGCTGTTCATGGGCTCTCCTGTTCCACCGGGGATCCCGGGACCGGTACAGACTGTTGGGCCTGAGACAGGGAGGAATACCAATTTCTTCCAATTCTCTGTGACAAAAATTTGGTCACTTCCAGTTCTTTGTTTACTAGCCGTTACCAACCAATGAAGTATCAAAATCAATCTGATTGCGGCTTGATTGGCTACTTTGGAGGGCAGAGGAGGGTTCAGATCCTGATCCATAAAGAGACCGATCTCTTCATAAAGAGTACCTGTCACTGCTTCAGCTATTACAAGGGATGTTGTTCATCCCTTGTCATCGCAATTAAAACAAATATTTAAAGAAACCAAAAATATCAAAAGAGTGCAAAAAAATAAATAAATAAAATAAAATAAATAATAATATTTAAAAAAAAAAAAAATGTGTGCTCTTGTCCCCCCCTGCGAAAATGCAAAAACGCATGTAGACCTAGCACACATATGTAAACAGTAAAAGCACATGTGAGAAATCACCATGAACATCAAAGAGAGATCAATAATTCTAACAGAGTTCATGTTTTACTATAAACCAAGTAACCCATAAAGGCTTTTAAAGTGTCGCCTCCAGAGATTTCATTACCGTGCAAAATTTTTAATCTTGACATGTTTGGTATCTATTTACTAGTTGCAACATCATCTTTTACTTTTTTTCAAAAAAAAAAAAAAATACATATATTATATTACTTATATTGTGTTTGCGTGCACTAAAAATGTGTGTTTATAAATGGTTGTGCAAATTTTGTGCGACATAAAAAAAAAATTTGCATCAACCACCATTCAATTGTCCATGGCCTCAGTTTTCAAAAAATATATAAAGTTTGAGAGTTCCAAGTAACTTTCTAGCAAAAAATTATGATTTTTAATTGTATGTGTGAAATGTTAAAATTGGCCCTGCAGGCAAGTGGTTAACATGCGTGTGTAAAATGAAAAAAAAAACAAAAACAAACTGGTTAAAGAAGATGCAAACCCCTAAGGCCTCATGTACACGGCTGGTAAACGGATGTTGAGGCAGTTGGATGCTTTTTTCAGCTGCCTCTGAACTTATCCAATGTTATCTTATCAGTACATGTACACAGGTTCATTTAATGTCGTTTTTAGGCAGTTGAGTTTAGAGGCTTTTTTGGAAAGCAAAAAAAATGAGTTCAGACGTTGAGTTTAGAGGCATTTCAAGCGCCAAACGCTTCTAAACGCGGTAACTGGCGTTTAGCCACGTTTCGTTTACAGGTGTTTTTCATTTTTGGCTATTTTGAAAAAATAAATAAATATTTTTTTTTTTCAAATGCTTTTAAAACACAAACGTGGCTAAACGCGGCAAAACGGACGTTTTAAACGTGGGTTACTATCTGTCAAGTTAAATCGTTCAGGAGAGGTTGTAAAAACGTCCCGTGTACATTAAACTTAACTGAATTACATTTTATTTGGTAAAGCTCTGTATATCTGTAAGATTGTAGCGCATTGGGCGCACTCGCGCACGCATACGGAACTTGGCAGATTGCAGATCCGCCAATGCGCAAAGGAATGTGAGCGCTCGCGGGAGCGCGTCCACAGTTCCCTTTGGCGCCAGGCGGCCTATTTAAGGGACGCACTGACCCCTGCTCAATGCGGACTGATCTTCAGCTGTTCCCCGATACCCTGAATCCTGCTGTTACCCTGCTTCTTACCCGTTGCTGAACTTGGCTTTCCTTGACCCTGCTTCTGGACTCTCCTATACTCCTGATTACTGGTTCCGGATCCCGGCTTCCCATTTGACCTTGCTTCTGCCTAATTCTTTGGAACCCTGCTGCCCGCCTGCTACCGAACCCGGCTATGCTAGTGACCTCACTTCTGTTTCCTGCTTGGCTCAACACTACCATCCGAGTGTCTGCGACTACGGTCCTGCGACCAGCTGCGACTTCCTGCCTTCCAAGAGTCGCGTCCTCTGCTGCAAGTGTCCGGTCAACATCTGCAGGAACTCGTGTTCCTACTGTCCCTCTACTTCCTCTGTTCCCGCTCTCAGCGGGACCTGGGCTGGAGATACAAGAGAGGCTGACCTCATCACTTCAGACTCCGATCAGGTACGTGACAATATCAAACTATTGCCCTTAAAAAAGAAAAAAAAAAATCTGTTTTCCCCCTTTTTTTTATACTTTGCTACATCTCAGTGCCGCTGATGGTGACAACAGTGGGCCCTTGCTTGCGTAATATGTGCCCAAACTGCAGTTTCCATCAAGTGTGGACAAGATGACAACATGGGAGCACAAATGGTAGATGGGGACTGGGCGTTGTCACCATATGAGAGGAAGTATCTGACCAAGGACCTCCATCCAGAATTATCAAAATTTTAGAGAAAGCTGCAAAGTTAAAAAATACTGAAACTTACTTTTGAAATGACACTAACATGGTAAATGAGATATATTTAGTTTACTAGTTTTAGCCATTTATAAAAAACTTTGTCTCCCTGGTCTGCACAGCGGGCTCTGAGCCTTGGCAATTTCGGGTTGTGTTCTGTTCCCAAGGCCTGACGCTGGTTGCAGTAAGAGCAGAATATCCTGTGGACAGCTTGTTCCTGTACATCAGTGTGATCAATCTGTACACCCAGCAATCAGCGGGAGGAAATACTAGAGATGTCTGTTGTTAACGGGTAAATAGGAGCAGGAGATAAAAAGCTTAAGACGCATCGAGATGTTCAGCTACAATGTGCAGAGGAGTCGAATATTTTACCTACAGAGAGAACATTCTAAACCCTGCAGCCTTGAAATATAATTCAATGCGAGGCAGACAGAAAAAAAAAGTGCAGTGTCATTACCAGAGTGTGTCAAATTGGGAACCCACCAGAAAGGTCAATGTTCTTTTATCTGCTTCCAAACAGGGAAAAGGTAATGTAAATCGAATAGCTCATGAAATAATTAGTCTTACCTATTACACATTAAAAGGATCATGATCACAATAAAAAGGGTAAAATATAAATAAATAAATTATATATATATATATATATATATATATATATATATATATATATACACACACACACACACACACACTAAATTAACAAAAGTATTGGGACGCCTGCCTTAACGCGCACATGAACTTTAATGACATCCCAGTCTCAGTCCGTAGGGTTCAATATTGAGTTGGCCCACCCTTTGCAGCTATAACAGCTTCAACTCTTCTGGGAAGGCTGTCCACAAGGTTTAGAAGTGTGTCCATGGAAATGTTTGACCATTCTTCCAGAAGAGCATTTGTGAGGTCAGGCACTGAGGTGGATGAGAAGGCCTGGCTCACAGTCTCCACTCTAATTCATCCCAAAGGTGTTCTATCGGGTTGAGGTCAGGACTCTGTGCTGGCCAGTCAAGTTCCTCCACCCCAAACTCGCTCATCCATGTCTTTATGGACCTTGCTTTGTGTACTGGTCCAAATCATTTGGTGGAGGGGGGATTATGGTGTGGGGTTGTTTTTCAGGGGTTGGGCTTGGCTCCTTAGTTCCAGTGAAGGGAACTCTTAAGGCATTGGTATACCAAGACATTTTGGACCATTTCATGCTTCCAACTTTGTGGGAACAGATGGCCCCTTCCTGTTCCAACATGACTGCGCACCAGTGCACAAAGCAAGGTCCATAAAGACAAGGATGAGCGAGTTTGGGGTGGAGGAACTTGACTGGCCTGCACAGAGTCCTGAACTCAGCCCAACAGAACACCTTTGGGATGAATTAGAGCGGAGACTGCAAGCCAGGCCTTCTCGTCCAACATATGTTTTTGTACAACATTAGTGCCTGACCTCACAAATGCACTTTTTGAAGAATGTTCAAATATTCCAACAGACACCCTCCTAAACCTGGTGGACAGCCTACCCAGAAGAATTAAAGCTGTTATAGCTGCAAAGGGTGGGCCAACTCAATAATGAACCCTACAAACTAAGATTGGGATGCCATAAAAGTTCATGTGTGTGTGTGTGTAAAGGCAGGCGTCCCAATACTTTCGGTAATACAGTGTACAACTGTGGCCAAAAGTTTTTGAGAATGACACATATGTTAAGTCTGCTGCCTCAGTTTTTTATAATGGCAATGTGCATATACTCCAGAATGTTAAAAGAGTGATCAGATGAATTGCAATTAATTGCAAAGTCCCTCTTTGCCATGAAAATGAACTTAATCCTATAAGAAAACCTTTCCACTGCATTTGTGAAGAAGGCTTCAGGGCACCCATGAAAGCCCAAGCAAGCGCCAGGATTGTCTCCTACAGTAGATTCAGCTGCAGGATCGGAGCACCACCAGTGCAGATCTTGCTCAGGAATGGCAGCAGGCAGGTGTGAGGACATTGGCACGCACAGTGAGGAGAAGACTTTTGGAGGATGGTCTGGTGTTGTCAAGAAGGGCAGCAAAGAAGCCACTTCTCTCCAGGAAAAACATCAGGAACAGACTGATATTCT
Source organism: Aquarana catesbeiana (assembly GCF_042186555.1). NCBI lineage: Eukaryota > Metazoa > Chordata > Amphibia > Anura > Ranidae > Aquarana > Aquarana catesbeiana. The sequence continues at coordinate 54,914,914 of NC_133325.1, forward strand.
GCAAAAGGTAAGGGGATTGGACTGCTGAGGACTGGGGTAAAGTAATTTTCTCTGATGAATCCCCTTTCCAATTGTTTGAAGCATCCAGAATAAAAAAATCTTGTCCAGAGAAGAAAAGGTGAGCGCTACCATCAGTCCTGTGTCATGCCAACAGTAAAGCATCCTGAGACCATTCATGTGTGGAGTTGCTTCTCAGCCAAGGGAGTGGGCACATACACAATTTTGCCTAACAACACAGCCATGAATAAAGAATGGTACAAAAAACATCCTCCGAGAGCAAAGTCTCCCAACCTTCCAAGAACAGTTTGGTGACGGGCAATGCCTTTTCCAGCATGATGGAGCACCTTGCCATAAGGTAAAAGTGATAACTAAGTGGCTTGGGGAACAAAACGTCAAAATTTTGGGTCCATGGCCAGGAAACTCCCCAGACCTTAATCCCATTGAGAACTTGTGGTCAATCCTCAAGAGGCGAGTGAACTCCTCTGACAAACTCCAAGCATTGATTATGCAAGAATGGGCTGCCATCAGTCAGGATGGGGCCCAGAATTTTATTGACAGCATGCCAGGGCCAATTGAAGGGTCAACACTGCAAATTTTGACTCTTTGCATAAACTTAATGTAATTGTCAATAAAAGCCTTTGACACTTATGAAATGGTAGTAATTATACCATAGTAACATCTGATAAAAAGATCTAAAAACACAGAAGCAGTTGACCTTGTGAAAATTAAAATTTGTGTCACTCTCAAAACCTTTGGCCATGGCTGTATACCGTATATACTCGGGTATAGGTTGAGCCGTATATAAGCCGAGGCACCTAATTTTACCACAAAAAACTGGAAAAATGTATTGACTTGAGTATAAGCCTAGGGTGGGAAATGCAGCAGCTACCGGTAAATTTCAAAAATAAAAATAGATACCAATAATGTTTTTGAATATTTATTTCAAAGAAAAACAGTAAACTAGCTCTGTAAGTGGAAAAGAGGGTCCATTCTATACAGCCTTCCAGTGCCCATTCTATACAGCCTTCCAGTGCCCATTCTATACAGCCTTCCAGTGCCCATTCTATACAGCCTTCTAGAGTCCATTATACCAGTATATAGCCTGCCAGTGCCCATTATATATAACGATGTATAACGAGCATGGGAGGGGAAACGTAACACAGGCCTGATTACACTCCTCATCTGTACCCTTCTGTGTAATTGACCATTTGATGGGTAATACTCCTTAAGATCCTGTTGATAATGTGTGTATTGGGACCAGAGCTATGGTTGGTACAGGTGGGAACAGGTGGGAACCTGTACCAACCATAGCTCTGGTCCCAACATTGTAGGGGTGTTTCCAGTAAAGGTAGTGTCAAAGCCAAACTTTTGGGCACAAAAACTCTCACTTTAATCTATTCATTCCTTCATAGCCAGAAAGGATATAAACCTACTTTTAGTGCACCAAATGCCTTTGCAAACCCCTTCCATCATCGTGGCAAGTTTGAGGAAGACCCTTTTCTGCTCCTGTGTACAAAATCAGCTCCATAAAGGCATAGTTTGATGAGTTTGGTGTGGAAGACGTTGACTGGCCTGCAGAGAACCCTGACCCCGACCCTACTGAACACCTTAGGTATGAACCGGAACGCTGACTTTGAGCTAGGTCTTCTCATCCAACATCAGTATCTGACCTCACAAATGCTCTTCTGACTGCAAAAAACACATGACAGACACACGCCAATATCTTGTGGTCCTAGAAGAGCGGAGGCTGTTAAAGCCAAAAAGGGGGTGGGGGGGGGGCGCAACACCATTAATGGCCCATGCCCAAGCTCATAAAAAACACATGATGGTCAAGTGTCCACAAACTTTGGCCAAACAGTTTATAACACTGCCAGCTAAAAGCAAGTGTTATATACTGTGACTTTCTGCAGTTTGGAGACCACTGGCTTAAAAGGAATGGAAACAATTACAGGGCTTTGTTATCTGATGTCAGTATGCACATTCAGTGGGTGGGAAAAAGTCTGAGGCCAGACAGCTGACAGAGTAGCATGTTGTCCTTCAGTTAAAGCAGAGCTCTACCCCAAAAGGGTTGTTCGCACCCCTCCACTGTCACATTTGGCACTTTTTTGGGGGGTGAGTGGGTACCTGATTTTGAAGATCAGCCCCCCTCCTTCCCCCTCGCCGTCTTCTGGGACACATCACAGGTCCCAGAAGACTACGGGACCATCCAGAAGGCGCAGCACCGCTCGCGAATGCGCAGTAGGAAACCGGCTGTGAAAACGCAAGGCTCCACCTCCGGTTTCCCTTATCTGCTATGCCAGCGCCTGTAACCAAAGCCAATTGAAGAATCGGTTCAGATGAAGACATCGCTGAATCCCTGGACAGATAAGTGTCCTTATATTAAAAGTCAGCAGTGGCAGTATTTGTAGCTGCTGACTTTTAATATTTTGGGGGGGAACCTGCAGCTCCTCTTTAACTTATGGCTCCTGACTCTCCAGCTGTAGAGTCATCCTTAGACTAAAGTAAGTCAACCCGAATGAGGTCCTAAAGTCAAACTGTATTAAATCTTAAAGTGGTTGTAAACCCTTACAGACCACTTTGTGCTACAGGTAAGCCTATAATAAGGCTTACCTGTAGCTATCCAGGATATCTCCTGAACCTGCACGGTTTAGGAGATATCCCCTGTATTTGCACGTACCGACGTCATCGGCACATGCGCACTGGCACAAACTGAAGCAATGGCACGCATGCGTGGGAGGGACGTCATTGCGGCTCCGGCCGATCACAACGCCGGAGCCGCGATGCCCGGAAGTAACCCCCGGGAGCGATGTTGGCCGCCGGAGAGGTGTACGGGCACTGCAGTGAGGGCTTCCATCTCAGGTGAGTATTACATAATGAGCTAGCATACTATGCATACTAGCTCATTACGCCTTTGTCTTGCAGGTTTGAGTTTTTTTTTCTCAAAGTGGGTTTACAACAACTTTAATGCATTCCCTGCATTAAGATAAAAAAACACCCCACTGATGCCGCGTACACACGAGCGGACTTTACGGCGGACTTTGCCCGGCGGACTTTTCGACGTACTTTCCGACGGACTTTGTGAATGAACGGACTTGCCTACACACAATCCACCAAAGTCCGTCGAATTCGTACGTGATGACGTACGACCGGACTAAAACAAGGAAGTTCATAGCCAGTAGCCAATAGCTGCCCTAGCGTGGCTTTTTGTCCGTCGAACTAGCATACAGACGGCGGACTTTTCGACCGGACTCGATTTCAACGGATAAATTTTAAACAAGTTTCAAATCTAAGTCCGTCCAACTTTTGAGAAAACAAAGTCCGCTGGAGCCCACACACATCGAATTGTCCGACGAAATCCAGTCCGCCGGGCAAAGTCCGCCGTAAAGTCCGCTCGTGTGTACGCGGCATGACTGTTCCCTCCCCAATCCCTAAACACTTACCTGGCACCCCTCAGTGATCCAGTGCTCCCTGCCTGCAACATCATTCTCCTCTCATCTTGGTTTCACGGGAGACTGTCAGCTGTCAGTCAAGCTCCGGTGAGGAGGGACAGGGGCATGTCATACCGCGCTGTGTGTGTCTTATGGATGCACACAGCCTGGCTCAGGAGTATATCCACACGGGTTCCCCCAAAGCACATGGCTTGCTAAGGGGACAGAGGAAGAAGGAGCGGACACCACTGGCAAGAGACTGCCAAAGAGGAGATAAGGACCACTCTGTGTAATATCATCTGCACAAAGCAGGTAAGTATTACCTCTTTTTTTATTTTATTCAAAAAAACAATGCTTTGAATATCGCTTTAATGTAGAAATAAAATAATCTAAACCTTATTCATGCAATTTTATCTCTTGAATGGTCTTACATTGTAAAGAAATTTTCAGCTGTCTGTCTATTGCCAGGGACTGTGCACACATCATTTTTCTGATCCTCCTTCCCAGAGCCAATTCCACTCAAAAAGAAAAGTGTGATTCAGCCACTATTTGCTTGCACAGATTTGCTTACGCCAACACGTTGGCTCATGGTTCTCGCCTCTGGCTTGTTGAATAGGGAGACAACAATGCCATTGAGTTGGGATGCTGTGAAGCATTGTTGCCACTCTATGGCAGGACATCACTTACTGGCAGGATATCCAGATATAAAAAGTGTATAAAAAACACAAATGTTTTATTTCTAGTCTTGCATAGCGTGTGGAAGGATTAGTACCCACTGTTAGTTCTATGTCCCTGTTGGGAAGATTTGCTCTCTTTACTGGTCTCATTGACCACTGTCAGACAAATAGTGATGAAAATCCAAAAGTTTACAGTCTTTAGAACAGGGGGTGAGAAATAAAAAAACAAAAAAAAGCATAGAGCGGGGACCCCGTTCCGGTAACAAAGAAGGAAATCTCTGACAGTAATTTAATTCTTCCCTACACCATCCAAAACTAAATACAGTGCCTTGAAAAAATATTCACACCCCTAGAAATGTTCTACATTTTGTCATGTTACAACCAAAAACTTAAATGTATTTTATTTGGATTTTATGTGATAGACCAACACAAAGTGGCACATAATTGTGAAGTGGAAGGAAAATGATAAATGGTTTTCAATTTTTTTTAAAAATAAATATCTGAAAAGTGTGGGGTGCATTTGTATTCAGCCCCCCTGAGTCAATACTTTGTAGAACCGCCTTTCACTGCAATTACAGCTGCAAGTCTTTTTGGGGATGTCTCTACCAGCTTTGCACATCTAGAGAGGGACATTTTTGCCCATTCTTCTTTGCTAAATAGCTCAAGCTCTGTCAGATTGGATGGAGAACATCTGCGAAAAGCAATTTTCAAGTCTTGACACAGATTCTCAATTGGATTTAGGTCTGGACATTGACTGGGCCATTCTAACACATGAATATGCTTCCATCTAAACCATCCCATTGTAGCTCTGGCTGTATGTTTAGGGTCGTTGTCCTGCTGGAAGGTGAACCTCTGTCCCAGTCTCATGTCTTTTGCAGACTCAAACAGGTTTTCTTCTAAGATTGCCCTGTATTTGTCTCCATCCATCTTCCCATCAACTTTGACCAGCTTCCCTGTCCCTGTTGAAGAAAAGCATCCCCACAATATGATGCTGCCACCACCATGTTTTACGGTGGGGATTTTGTGTTCAGGCGGATGTGCAGTGCTAGTTTTCCACCACACAGTGTTTTGCTTAAGGCTAAAAAGTTCAATTTTGGTCTCATCTGACCAGAGGACCTCATTCCACATGTTTGCTGTGTCCCCCATATGGCTTCTCACAAACTGTAAACAGGACCTCTTATGGCTTTCTTCTTGCCACTCTTCCATAAAGGCCAGATTTGTGGAGAGCACGACTAGTAGTTGTCCTGTGGACAGATTCTCCCACCTGAGCTGTGGATCTCTGCAGCTCATCCAGAGTTACCATGGGCCTCTTGGCTGCTTCTCTGATGAATGCTCTCCTTGCCCGGCCTGTCAGTTTAGGTGGACGGCCATGTCTTGGTAGGTTTGCAGTTGTGCCATACTCTTCCCATTTTCGGATGATGGATTGAACAGTGCTCCGTGAGAGGTTCAAAGCTTGGGATATTTTTTTTTAGAACGTAACCCCGCTTTAAACTTCTCCACAACTTTATCCCTGACCTGTCTGATGTGGTCTTTGGCCTTCATGATGCTGTTTGCTCACTAAGGTTCTCTAACAAACCTCTGAGGGCTTCACAGAACAGCTGCATTTATACTGAGATTAAATTACACACAGGTGGGCTCAGTTTACTCATTAGGTGACTTCTGAAGGCAATTGGTTCCACTAGATTTTAGTTATCAGAGTAAAGGGGGGTGAATACAAATGCACGCCAAACTTTTCAGGTATTAATTTGTAAAAAAATTGGAAAACCATTTATATAATTTTCCTTCCACTTCACAATTATGTGCCACTTTGTGTTGGTCTATCATATAAAATCCAAATAAAACACATTTAAGTTTTTGGTTGCAACATGACAAAATGTGGAAAATTTCAAGGGGTATGAATACGTTTTCAAGGCACATAACATTTCATTTCCGATTTAGAGTTTATATAAACTTTAAAACGGGGCAACTATAAATCTTGCATTAATAAGCTTGAGAAATGGAGAATACATATTTTGATTCTTCCACAAGCACATACAAGACTGGTACTCTACAAGGATGGCAGTACTGGGAGAGAGTTTTACCAATGTATAGCACAGAATGGAAGTCACACAGGGATCCTGGTAATTTCTCTGGAGACATAGCTGTCACTTCCTCCATTTTTGCTCGTGTAAGTAAAGCTCCCAGCAGGAAACATACTGGTAATTTTCCACTTTCAGCCGCCGAACCACAAATACACAATCAGGAGGTCTGTGGTTAAAGGGCAACTCCTCACAGCAAGTGAAATCACAGTCAGTGGCTAATGAAAGTCAGGGGTCATCTGACATGGTTTTTGGGGTTGATCTAGATCCTGCAGGGTTTGGGTTTGCTCTTTAAGCTCAGTGTGTGGCTACATGAGTTCACACACACATTTTTAGGGTAAAGTCATCCTCCTGAACAGGGCCAACCAAGCAACACTGCGTTTCTGATCACAGATCTTTGATTTCTTTTTATAGTAGCAGACTATTTTTCTTTCTTTCCTGGTATTTTAAAAATCTTGCTTTGCCATGTATAGTAACATAGAAAGCTAAAAGAGCACTGACTAATTGGAAAACATGGTGTGTTTAAAAATAGGAATTACTTGAAACTGGACAGTCCTGAAAACCAGACAAACAAATTATTAAAAGTCAAAAACAGCTGGTAAAACTGGCAATTATTATTAAAATCCCTCCCCCATCCACTGCCACAGATTACCTGTGTAATATAGAACAAATGCCTTTACTGCCCAGCTCATTGTATACTGGTGTATTGTATACAGTGTGTTCCTCTTCCATGATTCCCCCCCATAAGGTGGATAGCGGGGATTAGCAGCAGGAAGCCATTTATGCCCTCTGTCTTGGTAGGAGGAATCCATGGTCTTCTGTCATGGCCCTGTCACGTCTTGGCAGGAGGCATCCACGCCCCCTCGCCTTGGCAGGAGGCACCCACGCCCCTCCGCCTTGGCACGAGGCACCCACGCCCCTCCGCCTTGGCACGAGGCATCCACGCCCCTCCGCCTTGGCACGAGGCATCCACGCCCCTGTTGTCTTGGCAGGAGACAACCACACCCCCCCTCAGTTTGGCAGGAGACAACCACACCCCCCTCATCTCGGCAGGAGGCACCCACGCCCCTCCGCCTTGGCACGAGGCATCCACGCCCCTCCGCCTTGGCAGGAGGCATCCACGCCCCTGTTGTCTTGGCAGGAGACAACCACACCCCCCCTCATTTTGGCAGGAGACAACCACACCCCCCTCATCTCGGCAGGAGGCACCCACGCCCCTCCGTCTTGGCAGGAGGCATCCACGCCCCTCCGTCTTGGCAGGAGGCATCCACGCCCCTCCGTCTTGGCAGGAGGCATCCACGCCCCTCCATCTTGGCAGGAGGCATCCACGCCCCTCCATCTTGGCAGGAGGCATCCACGCCCCTCCATCTTGGCAGGAGGCATTCACGCCCCTCCATCTTGGCAGGAGGCATCCACGCCCCTCCATCTTGGCAGGAGGCATCCACGCCCCCCCTCGTCTTGGCAGGAGGCATCCACGCCCCCCCTCGTCTTGGCAGGAGGCATCCACGCCCCCCCTCGTCTTGGCAGGAGGCATCCACGCCCCCCCTCGTCTTGGCAGGAGGCATCCACGCCCCCCCCTCGTCTTGGCAGGAGGCATCCACGCCCCCCCCTCGTCTTGGCAGGAGGCATCCACGCCCCCCCCTCGTCTTGGCAGGAGGCATCCACGCCCCCCCTCGTCTTGGCAGGAGGCATCCACGCCCCCCCTCGTCTTGGCAGGAGGCATCCACGCCCCCCCCTCGTCTTGGCAGGAGGCATCCACGCCCCCCCCTCGTCTTGGCAGGAGACATCCACGCCCCCCCCTCGTCTTGGCAGGAGGCATCCACGCCCCCCCCTCGTCTTGGCAGGAGGCATCCACGCCCCCCCCTCGTCTTGGCAGGAGGCATCCACGCCCCCCCTCGTCTTGGCAGGAGGCATCCACGCCCCCCCTCGTCTTGGCAGGAGGCATCCACGCCCCCCCTCGTCTTGGCAGGAGGCATCCACGCCCCCCCTCGTCTTGGCAGGAGGCATCCACGCCCCCCCTCGTCTTGGCAGGAGGCATCCACGCCCCCCCTCGTCTTGGCAGGAGGCATCCACGCCCCCCCTCGTCTTGGCAGGAGGCATCCACGCCCCCCCTCGTCTTGGCAGGAGGCATCCACGCCCCCCCTCGTCTTGGCAGGAGGCATCCACGCCCCCCCTCGTCTTGGCAGGAGGCATCCACGCCCCCCCTCGTCTTGGCAGGAGGCATCCACGCCCCCCCTCGTCTTGGCAGGAGGCATCCACGCCCCCCCTCGTCTTGGCAGGAGGCATCCAGGCCCCCCTCGTCTTGGCAGGAGGCATCCACGCCCCCCCTCGTCTTGGCAGGAGGCATCCAGGCCCCCCTCGTCTTGGCAGGAGGCATCCAGGCCCCCCTCGTCTTGGCAGGAGGCATCCAGGCCCCCCTCGTCTTGGCAGGAGGCATCCAGGCCCCCCTCGTCTTGGCAGGAGGCATCCAGGCCCCCCTCGTCTTGGCAGGAGGCATCCAGGCCCCCCTCGTCTTGGCAGGAGGCATTCAGGCCCCCCTCGTCTTGGCAGGAGGCATTCAGGCCCCCCTCGTCTTGGCAGGAGGTATTCAGGCCCCCCTCATCTTGGCAGGAGGCATCCACGCCCCTCACCTTAGGAGGCACCCATTCCCCTCATCTTAGTAGATGCCCCATAGGGATGCATTTCCCCACTCACTGTGGCCCCATGCAATTTTGTGCACTGCTTTGGCTACTATTACGCCTTTGCTTTTGTGTCTAATTCACAAATATATGTACATGGTGCAGCTGTGTTTGGTGATTACATATGCAGAATCTGTTTTACAGGGTCACCATAGACCTAAAAGACAAGTGTGTCTTAAAATATCCTCAGTCAAGTAAGTCGCTCTCTTAGGATGGCTATTAAAAGCATAACTGGTGATTTTCCACGACATGCTATTGAGATATAGAATCAGCTGATCTCTACTGAACAGAAGGACCAGAATTCAGACTCAATGATGCTCCCTATTAGCAGAGATCACATGACCAACAGCCTATGTTTCATATGACCAGCAAGAGGGGAAGCTTGGAGCAGCAATACAGAAAAGGAGTAGAAAATTGAATATAGAAATTTGAGGTCCACTGGACCTCTCCGAAAACGTTACCTGCCTCGGTGTGACTAACGTGGAACAAGCATGTGGCAAGCGAGGTTAAAATTTCCTGATCCATCTACTTATTCTGTGTTAATGACTTAGAAATAATAAAGTCATAGGACCAGCCTGACAGAAAGGCCATATCTGTTAGACATGTGCACTGACCAAAAATTTGTTTGTTTTAGTTTTTATTAGTTTTTTTTTGCTTTTTTTGGAAATTCGAAAATTCTGACTTTCAAATTTTGGGATTTACGAATTTTCGAATTGGAATTCCCGAAATACTAATTTTCGAATTCCGAATTCGTAAATTCAAAAATCTGAGAAAAAGAAAGAAAATCAGTAAAATTCAAAATAATAACTATTAAATTATAGGTATTGGAATTTCCTTTCAAATTTGTCTGTTTGTGAACATAACGAATACAAATTTATCTGAAGTTACAAACCCTATAATAAAATTCCAATACCTATAATTTAATAGTTAGAAAATCAGTAAAATTGGAAAATAATAACTATTAAATTATAGGTATTAGAATTTCCTTTCAAATTTGGCTGTTTGTGAACATAACGTTTTTATCCGAAGTTACGAATTATCTGAAATAACGAATGCCGCATCTAAACAAATGAAACGTAACGATCTAATAATAATAAAATAACAATAATAATAATAATAAAACCTTTTTATTATTATTTATTATTAATTTGTTCCATTCCATTTGTTTAGATGCGCCATTCGTTATTTTGGAAAATTTCGGGTAAATTCGTACTCGTTATGTTCCCAAACAGCCAAATTTGAGAGGAAATTCCAATACCTATAATTTAGAAGTTAATTATTATTTCGAATTTTACTGATATTCCCTTCTTTTTTTCAGACTTCCGAATCTGTGAATTTTCTAATTCCGAAAATTCGGAATTCGAAAAATTCAAAATTCGGAAATTCGAAAATTCTAAATTTCGGAAATTGAAAAATTTGGATATGTCTGAATTAATGAATTTGTAAAAATTAGTTAAAAAAACGAATTTGGAACTAAACGAATTGCACATGTCTAATATCTGTACGTTCTCATTGTATCCAGCACTGACAAAAAAAAATGGTGCTGCTATCAGAAGAACACCAAATTTTCTTATACGGCAAATTTTCCTCTAAGGAAAAAAACCCTATAAAATATTTCAAGACATTCCAGACTTGTAATACAATCTCATTTTATTCCACACTTAAATGGTGCCCTGGTGTACCGTACCTCCATCAGTGTGCGCAGGGATTCCACATACGACTGTTCAGTATCAAGCAGAGTCAGGAAGACATGCTTCCTCATATCCTACAAAGAAAAAAAAAAAAAAAGAATGCCGTGGTCAGAGAGAGGCATGATGGGAAAAGATGATTCAGACAATTAAGTAGCTCTCACATGCTTTTAGTATTATTTTACTACAGTTTATTGATAAATAAAAACACCATCTCAGGATCGTTCCAACCCCAACGCCGGCCACAAATGATACAATTGTTATTTTATTGGGTTGAGATAACATCGTGTCTTTTAATTGCCTTAATTAAAAAAACAAAACAAAAAAAAAAACAAATTACCCCACATATTATTAAAGAAGAATCATTCAGCTCACACACATTACAGTTACAATACAATAAAGCAGTGCTTCCCGTTTTCCTGAAATCCCTTACCATTCACAGCAGCATTATTAGGGTGCTTTCACGCTGCTCCTTTAAAAGAAGGAAAACGCGTTAAAAACGCATATGCGTTTTTTGAATAATTTCTGACACTTTTTCTGGTTGACATGCATCTGTAAAATATGGACATGCGACTCAAAAAAAAAAAAACAAAAAAAAAACAAAAACACACTAACCAAAAAACACAACTGCAGTGCGTTTCGACTCAGTTTTGAAAAGTGCACCATGCAGGACTTTTTTTTTTCTTTCTTTTTTTTTTAAATTCTCTTATCTTTTTTCCAGAGAAACCATAAATCCGTTACATCTTGCATATTCCACAATAGTCCATGCAGGACTTTTTTTTAAAAATGCACCGCACCCACAGCGCAGTGGTGTGAAGAGTCCCATAGGATTTAAAGGGAAATATTTTTGTTGCATTTTTTTAGCACATTAAAAACGCATTAGTGTAAAGAAGGGCCCTTATACTTCAAAATAGCTCCACCTTTCATCATTATTCACCTAAGCCTAGGAAGATTTTTTTACCCCCTTCTTGACCAGGGCATGTTTTGCTATTTGGCAGGACACTTTTTTAACGAACTAAATTTACAGTATATCATTTTTTTCACACAAATAGGAGATTTCTTTTGGTGATATTTGATCACCACTGGGTTTAATTTTTTTATTATATAAACAAAGACCGAAAATTAAAAAAACAAAAAAAAAACAATATTTTTACTTTCTGCTATAAAACATATCCAATTAAAAAAAAAATCATTTTTTTTTATAAATTTAGACCAGCATTTATTATGCTACATGCCTTTGGTAAAGAAAAAAAATCCCAATAAGTGTATATTGTTTGGTTTGCATGAAAGTTATAGCGTCTACAAATGATGGTATATACAGTATACTGGACTTTCTATTTATTTATTTTTTTAATATTAGTAATGGCTGCGATCAGTGACCTATAGTGAGACTGATAGTGCGGTGGAAATCTGACATTAACTGACACTGGGTGGGAACGGACATCCCCAGTGACACTAAAACAGAGATCAGTGATAATAATATACACTGTCACTGTACTAATTACACAGACTGGTAGAGGGTAACATCTAGGGGCAATCAAGCGGTTAACTCTGCGTCTAACAATGTGTAATGTGTGCCGATTTTACTAATCGATGTAGGCGATTTTTCTAAAAAAACAATAAAACAGCCATATTGCTGCTGCGTGTACAGAGCCCTGTGTTGGTAATAAACACAGGGCTCTGTACTGTGATTCACTAAGGCTAAGCCAATCAGTAGGTCCCAATCATAAATCATTGGCTGTGACCTGCTGACCGACTGGTGCTGTACTGAATCACAGATGGGGGCAGCGCACCCCCTACCCGAAATGCCAGATCAAGTACATGTATATCTGCATGGGGTGAATTTGCCTAGGCAGAGATGATGTCATCAGTCTGTTGCAGGCAGAAGGAAGGAAACATTTCCTTAGTCTCCTCTGCTCCAGTGATAAGGCTTTAACATTGTATTTTTACAACAAGTTACATGGTGAGAGGCTGCAGCAGGGGCTGATCAGTGTCAGACATTTAGGTTTGGTTCACACCTATGGGTGCCGCCAAGCGCAGGATCATTTCTGCACGTTCTTGCGCAGCCTATTCATTTTAATGGTGCGAGAAACACGAGAAAGGAAGCTCCTGACACTTTTACTAAAAAATGCACGGCACCATGCGGTTTGGCACAACGTTTGCAGATGGGCACAGATGCAATTAACAATTAATGGCACCAAAAGGGCAGCACATTTTGATGTAGGTCAGAAAAGTGCGCAATTTTGCACACATTCCTGGCACGCACAGATGTAAGCCTAGCTTTAATGCTGCAGGATTGCGTCTTCTCTGAGCCGGTGTTCTGTCAAAACAGCCAATTCGTCGAGATCTCCAATCACGTCACTTTCGGTTACTGTAAAGCATCAGTAATTGGAGATTTCGATGAATTGCTGTTTTGGCACAACACCGGCTATTGTATAAAGTCCGGTACACGATATTTTGAGCGGACATTATTAGTCCCCCCCGATACTAACCAACAACATGGTCGCCTCCGAGGCGGCGACAACTTTCTCCTCCTTAGCCGCTGTTCTGTCAAAACAGCAAAGTGTTTGTGTACCGGAGTGTACACATTTGCCGGTGTTGTGTCAAAACAGCAATTCATCTAAATCTCCAATTACTGATACTTTACAGCGGTGATCTCTAAACTGTGGCCCGGGGGCCAGATGTGGCCCTTTGCTTGCCTTTATCCGGCTCTTGGGTACTATTGCTCCCCCACAAACAGGACACTATTCCTCAGACTGACCCCAACAATGGGACACAATTTCTTCCACAGACACCAATGATAGGGCACTATTCCATCTGATTAAACCAACAATTGGGACGATTCCTTCCCACAGATGCCAATGGTGGGGGGCGCATAATTCCTTCCCACAGACACCAATGAGGGGGTGGGGCATAATTCCTTCCCACAGACACCAATGAGGGGGTGGGGCATAATTCCTTCCCACAGATGCCAATGAGAGGGGGGCATAATTCCTTCCCACAGACGCCAATGAAGGGGCACTATTCCATCCCATTAAACTAACAATTGGGACAATTCCTTCCCACAGATGCCAATAAGGGGGCACAATTCCTTCCCACAGACGCCAATGATAGGGCACTATTCCAACTCATTAAACCAACAATTGGGACGATTCCTTTCCACAGACGCCAATGGGGGGGGGCATAATTCCTTCCCACAGACGCCAATGGGGGGGCATAATTCCTTCCCATAGACGCCAATGAGGGGGTAGCATTCCTTCCCACAGATGCCAATGAGGGGGCAACATTCCTTCCCACAGATGCCAATGAGGGGGGCAGCATTTCTTCCCACAGACGCCAATGAGGGGGGCATCATTCCTTCCCACAGACGCCAATGAGGGGGGCATCATTCCTTCCCACAGACGCCAATGAGGGGGGCATCATTCCTTCCCACAGACGCCAATGAGGGGGGCATCATTCCTTCCCACAGACGCCAATGAGGGGGGGGGGGCAGCATTCCTTCCCACAGACACCAATGGGGGGGGCAGCATTCCTTCCCACAGACGCCAATGGGGGGGCATAATTCCTTCCCATAGACGCCAATGAGGGGGTAGCATTCCTTCCCACAGATGCCAATGAGGGGGCAGCATTCCTTCCCACAGATGCCAATGAGGGGGGCAGCATTTCTTCCCACAGACGCCAATGAGGGGGGCATCATTCCTTCCCACAGACGCCAATGAGGGGGGCATCATTCCTTCCCACAGACGCCAATGAGGGGGGCATCATTCCTTCCCACAGACGCCAATGAGGGGGGCATCATTCCTTCCCACAGACGCCAATGAGGGGGGCATCATTCCTTCCCACAGACGCCAATGAGGGGGGGGGCAGCATTCCTTCCCACAGACACCAATGGGGGGGGCAGCATTCCTTCCCACAGACACCAATGGAGGGGGGCAGCATTTCTTCTCACAGACGCCAATGGGGGAGGGCAGCATTCCTTCCCACAGACGCCAATGAGGGGGCAGCATTCCTTCCCACAGATGCCAATGGAGGGGGGGCAGCATTCCTTCTCACAGACGCCAATGGGGGAGGGCAGCATTCCTTCCCACAGACGCCAATGGGGGGGCAGCATTCTTTCCCACAGACGCCAATGGGGGGGCAGCATTCCTTCCCACAGACGCCAATGAGGGGGGCAGCATTCCTTCCCACAGACGCCAGTGAAGGGGCAGCATTCCTTCCCACAGACGCCAATGAGGAGGCAGCATTCCTTCCCACAGACGCCAATGAGGAGGCAGCATTCATTCCCACAGATATCGGCTCTCTCATTGACCCCAAAGCATTTTCTACTCACAATGGCCACACTGCGGCCCCCAGAAAGCCTGAAGGGCAGTAAACTGGCTTTTTGTTTAGAAAGTTTGGAGACCCCTGCTCTACAGTAATCTGAAGTGAAGTGATTGGAGATCTCAATGAATTTGCTATTTTGACAGAACACCGGCACCTCAGTCCAGGAAATGAATGGTGACCTTGGGTGAAGCCCGAACAAATCTGGCTCCATCCTGGGAAAAAAAAAAAAAAAAAAAAGATGTTTGGGGGTATTGTGATCTCTGTGCGAGGTAATAAATACCTTGAAGGGTTCCAATTATACATGACTTTGCACACATGTACTGAGCATGAAAAAATACATTGAATGCTTGGCCTTCTTAAAAACCTTTCAAAACAGTCACATGACCATCCTATCTAGCCATTATCACCTGCATGGGTGCCCAATATAGGGCAATTGCTGCAACATGTGACAGCTGCAACAGGGATGAGAAATTTCTGGGCAAATTTTAGGTCACAGGTAACTGGACCCCTATTTTGTCTGGACAACCTCTGTAAGCTGCCAGAAAGCCCTGCAATAATTCAGCTCTGTACCCATTCACTCACAGATACGGGGAGCTCGGTGCCAAGAAGGTCGTCAGTAAACATTAAACTGCTGGGTTTACAGAAAATATAAAAAAAAAAAAGACGGTGACTATAAACTGATCTCCATGGTAACCCTCCTGACTCATCGCCTCCGGCACGTGGAGCGTAGATCAAGCTATCAACATAGAAGTGCGCCCGCCCGCTATCAACATGAATGAGGCGACTCAGTAAGGAAACCATTTGCGATGGAGATTATACAAGAATTTAGTTTTAGACAACTGTATTTAATCAGGTGTACGTACGTCGCGCCCGCATATGTAAACGGCGCGTGCGCATATGTAAACGGCGTTCAAACCACACGTGTGAGGTATTGACGCAAACAATAATTTGAGCCCAAGACCTCCTTCTGTAACTCTAAACAGGTAACCTGTAAAAAAAAAAAAAAAAAATGTGAAACCGTCTCCTATGGAAGTTTTTAAGTATTGAAGTTTGTCGATTGTGCGACATGTTAGGCATCCATTTACTCGGCGTAACATCATCTTTCACATTATACAAAAAAAATAATGAAAAAAATCAGGCTAACTTTAGTGTTTTTTTTTAAATTCATGAATGTTTTTTTTTTTTTCCCAAAAAAAAACGCGTTAAAAAAATTGCTGTGAAAAATACCGTGTGAAGTAAAAACTTGCAAGTACCACCATTATAATTCCCAGGGTCTCTGCTAAAAAAAAAAAAAAAAAAAAAAAAAAAACATACAGGCGGGTCCCCAGGTTACAAACATCTGACTTACAAACGACTCCTACTTACAAACAGAGGGAGATAACAGGAAGTAAGAGGAAATCTACCCCTAGGAAGGGAAATTCACTCCTGTAAGAGTTATGATGGAAAAAAGGTACCTCCACTGAAGCTTTATCACCAATCCTTGTTTCCACAACAACCCAAAATTTTCAAAATCCAGTTGTCATAGGGAAAGAAAATGAGGTGAAATCTTCTGAACAGGGGCACAGACAGCAAAACAAATGTTACAGGGGTGTTAACCCTTCCCTATGATATCCAACAAAAAACTTAAAAATTATTCTTTTGGCTGGAGCTACACTTAAAAAAATGTACCTGTTCCGACTTAAAGTGGAACTTCAGTCATTTTTTCATCTTTCCATTTATAAGTGGTTGTAAAGGTTCGGTTTAAAAAAAAAATAAAACATGTCATACTTACTTCAGCTGTGCAGTTGGATATGCACAGAGGGGCCCCGATCCTCCTCTTCTGGGGTCCCTCCGTGGCGCTCCTGGCTCCTCCTCTTCTTGAGTGTCTCGCCGGAGAAGCGCTCTCTGACGAGACATCCATGCGGGTGCGCTCCCGTGTCCTGCTGCTGTATCCATAGACACAGACAACAGGACTCGGCTCCGCCCCCCAGCACCCACGTCATTGGATTTGATTGACAGCAGCGGGAGCCAATGGCTGCACTGCTATCAATCAAGATGGTGTACTCATTCCTGCCATGGGAAGTACGGGGCTCAGGTAAGTATAAGGGGGGGCTCGGGGGCGCTCCTGCAGCACAGGAGGTTTTTCACCTTAATGCACAGAATGCATTAGGGCGAAAAACGGCGAGGGTTTACAACCCCTTTAAATCTTCTGCCCTTGTTGTTTTAACTTTGGATAGTAAAACATTTTTTTTCCACCAGTAAATACCTTATACAGCCCACTTCCTGTTTCTTGTCTGGAAAAAAGCCTAGGCTTATGACATCATGCACAGTTCTCTCTCTCACTCATGTGAGAGTTTGCCAGCAAGGGGGTGGGCAGGACAGGAGAGTGGAGGAGGGATGAGTTACAAGAAAGCCAAGGAGAGCTGCAGAGCTGGAGGGGGCTAGATGAGGGCAGAGATAAGAGGAGACTGCAGAGATCCATGTGTATTAGAGAGAGGAGAAATGTGCAGGCAAGCAATGGTGTGAGTGTGTCTGTCTGTATATGTGTATGTGCCTCTGTGTAAATCAAAGAAGGGGGGGGTCATAAGAGGGCCAATGAGAGCTGCAAAGCTGGCGGTGTGCCTCTGTGTAAATCCATGAAGTGAACAGGCAGTAGCTTCAGCTGCCCACAGTTACAATGGATGCAGCCAGACTCAGTGGAGGGAGATTTCTGCAGCATATTTGGCAAATACAAAATCACAGTATATATAAAATAATATGCAAAGTGGTTGGAGGGAAGCTTCAGAATGGCAAAGATGTTTTTATTACAAATTATGTGAGCAGACTGCAGTTCCTCTTTAAAAACAAATTTGACTTAAAGCGGAGTTCCACCCAAAAGTGGAACTCCTGCTATAAGCACTCTTTGCCCCCTTACATGCCACATTTGGCATGTCATTTTTTTTGGGGGGGGGGAGCAGGTAACCAGCTCCCACTTCTGCTCTCGCCACCTAGGCGACTCCTCCTCTCCCCCTCCCTCTCTGCAATCTTCTGGGACATGTCACAGGTCTGAGAAGATTGCCTGGCCACTGAGAAGGCGCAGCGCGACTTGCACATGCGCATTTGGCGGTGAAGCCGCAAGCTGTCACAGCCGGGTGCCCACATTTGCAATGCGGCGCCGCAGAGAAGGAGAGGGAAAGGAGCGAGGCTTCGGGCGGCCGCATCGCTGGACCATGGGACAGGCGAGTGTGTGTTTATTAGAAAAAAAGTCAGCAGCTACACTTTTTGGAGCTGCGGACTTTTAATAAACTTAAAAACGACTGGGACTCGTTTCAGGCATCCAATCCATTTGAATGATTGGACAGGAGCAGCCGATCATATAAAAAAATCATGTGTGTGTGTGTGTGGCCAGCTTTATGAAACATTTGCGCATTTTGTAGCAGCCAAGGGGTTAAAAAAAAAAGAAAAAAGAGCCACTCATCAAAACAGCTCTGGATAGCCCTGGCCACAAGGTGAACTAGACGCTGCCTTTGCCTTTCTGATCGCCCACAAGTGGGCAATTGGCAGAATGCTGGAGGTAACAGAGGATCCCGAGGATTCCCGATGGGGAACGATAACCTGCAATTTGCACGAAAAAACAGGAGATATTGGTTTTGTACACAGCCTCTCTTTAAAGAGGAAGAACTTAAATCTCCCCCCTCCAAAAAAAAAAAAAAAAAAAAAAAAAAAAAAAGCAGGCAGATGACCAACTAGTAACCAGCATCACCTGTGGTCTCCTTGAAGCTGGTCTTCATCGCCATCTTATCATGCCTTGTTCTGTACTGTTTCTGTGTGGAGGCAGCCATCTTGGTAGAGGAAGGGCTTTCCTTCCCCATGCCAGAGCCTCCAGCAAGGAAAACAGTGAGCAGTTAGATACAGCAGCACCTTAGATTCACACTGCAGATATACAGCTAAAAGGTTGTAGGGGCAGGAGTGCCTAGGCACACCTGCATACCAGGAGGTGCACTGCTGTTTTTCAGGAGGAATTTCAGATAAAAAATAGTTGATTTTTCAGGGTACTGTTTAGGAACAATTAGCATTTTTATAGGTTTCTTATAACATAGCAACTATTTATGTTCGCTCTTTGAGTTTAGTTCCACATTAAACATTTATATTTACATAAACTGCCTGGATGATAATTGCTTTACTAAACAGTGTTTCAGAAATTCATGTTAATGAGAGGAGCAGTGGGAAATGCAGAGGCATGTTAGCGGTCCTCTCTGGAGGATGATGTGCAGAGAAAACATATGAATAATTCACTGGAATCGACCATGCCCCAAGGGAGGTACACCAGATCCAGCATCAACTCCAGGCTGCAACTGAACAGCTGAGGAACTGCTGGCGCTTTGTGTGAGGAGATCAGAGCTGGGGACACCTAATGAGAGGAGAGCCTGGAGGGACCCAGGGGAGGAGAAGACACCTGTAGAAGATAAATACCCTCACTCCCGATACAGCCCACACATGACTTATGACTGGTGATAAGAGCCAGATCAGACGGATCTGATTTAGATCTCTCACATCTGCCCTGGATGACTGGGGAAGAGAGAACTGGATCAGACGGATCTGATTTAGATCCTCACATCTGCTCAGGGTGTCTGGGGAAGAGAGAACTGGATCAGACAGATCGGATTTAGATCCTCACATCTGCCCTGGATGACTGAGGAAAAGAACTGGATCAGACAGATCTGATTTAGATCCTCACATCTGCTCAGGGTGACTGGGGAAGAGAGAACTCGATCAGATGGATCTGATTTAGGTCCCTCACTTTGTCCGGGATGACTGGAGAAATGCGAGCTGAAAAAGAAGGATCTGATTTAGAACCCTCACATCTTATTACTAGGGAAGAGCGAATTGGATCAAACAGATTTGATTTAGATCCCTCACATCTGTCTGGGATGACTGGGGAAGAGAGAACTGGATCAGACAGATCTGAGTTAAATTCCCACATCTGTCAGGGATGATTGGTGAAGAGCGAACTGGATCAGACTAATCCGATTTAGATCCCTCACACTGTCCGGGATGACTAGAGAAATGTGAGCTGGACAAGAATGATCTAATTTAGAAACCCTCACATGTGACTGGGGAAGAGCAAATTGAATCAAGCAGATTTGATTTAGATCCCTCACAGCTGCCTAAGATGTCTGGGGAAGAGTGAAATTGACTTAATCATATTTGATTTAGATCCCTTACAGCTCCCTAGGATGCCTGGGGAAGAGCGAAATGGATCAAGCTGGTTTGAGTTAGATCCCACATGCTGTCCGGAATGACTGGAGAAAAGTGAGCTGGATCAGGATCAGATTTAGAACCCTCACATTTATTGAGGACTGAGGAAGACCAAATTGGATCAACGGACCTGATTTAGATCCCTTACATCTGCCTAGGATGACTAGGGAAGAGTGAACTGGATTAGAAGGATCTGAATTAGATCACCTACATCTGTCTAGGATGACTGGGGAAGAGCCAAATGAATCAGACAGCTCTGATTTAAATCCCTCACATCTGTCCTGGATGGCCCTTGGAAGAGTGAACTGGATCAGAAGATACAGATTTAGATCCTTCACATTTGTCCACTATGGGATCGAGTCACCACTTCGCATCTTCTGGGCTGAAATATCACTTTGGGACAGATATAGAAAATGTAGCTTTAAGTTTATACACAAGCAAAAAATGTGTTTTTCATTTTGGATATACAGTATCTCACAAAAGTGAGTACACCCTTCACATTTTTTGTAAATATTTTATTATCTTTTCATGTGACAACACTGAAGAAATGACACTTTGCTACAATGTAAAGTAGTGAGTGTACAGCTTGTATAACAGTGTAAATTTGCTGTCCCCTCAAAATAACTCAACACACAGCCATTAATGTCTACACCGCTGGCAACAAAAGTGAGTACACCCCTAAGTGAAAATGTCCAAATTGGGCCCAAAGTGTTAATATTTTGTGTGGCCACCATTATTTTCCAGCACTGTCTTAACCCTCTTGGGCATGGAGTTCACCAGAGCTTCACAGGTTGCCACTGGAGTCCTCTTCCACTCCTCCATGACATCACAGAGCTGGTGGATGTTAGAGACCTTGTCTGGAGACATGCTTGGCCAGTCCATCACCTTTACCCTCAGCTTCTTTAGCAAGGCAGTGGTTGTCTTGGAGGTTGGCTTGGGGTCGTTATGTTGAAATACTGCCCTGCGGCCCAGTCTCTGAAGGGAAGGGATCATGCTTTGCTTCAGTATGTCACAGTACATGTTGGCATTCATGGTTCCCTAATGAACTGTAGCTCTCCAGTTCCGGCAGCACTCATGCAGCCCCAGACCACGCTTGGCTTGCCCACCACCATGCTTGACTGTAGGCAAGACACACTTGTCTTTGTGCTCCTCATCTGGTTGCCGCCACACACGCTTGATACCATCTGAACCAAATAAGTTTATCTGGGTCTCATCAGACCACAGGACATGGTTCCAGTAATCCATGTCCTTAGTCTGCTTTTCTTTAGCAAACTGTTTGCGGGCTTTCTTGTACAACATATTTAGAATAGGCTTCCTTCTGGGACGACAACCATGCAGACCAATTTGATGCAGTGTGTGGCGTACGGCGAGGCCTGTTCTGAGTGGAACCTGTCCTGTTAAACCGCTGTATGGTCTTGGCCACCATGCTGCAGCTCAGTTTCAGGGTCTTGGCAATCTTCTTATAGCCTAGGCCAGTGATGGCGAACCTTGGCACCCCAGATGTTTTGGAACTACATTTCCCATGATGCTCTGGCACTCTGCAGTGTAGTGGAGCATCATGGGAAATGTAGTTCCAAAACATCTGGGGTGCCAAGGTTCGCCATCACTGGCCTAGGCCATCTTTATGTAGAGCAAAAATAATTTTTTCAGATCCTCAGTGAGTTCTTTGCCATGGAGGTGCCATGTTGAACTTCCAGTGACCAGTATGACAGAATGAGAGCAATAACATCAAATTTAACACACCTGCTCCCCATTTACACCTGAGACCTTGTAACACTAACGAGTCACATGACAAAGAGGAGGGAAAATAGCTAATTGGGCCCAATTTGGACATTTTCACTTAGGGGTGTACTCACTTTTGTTGACAGCGGATTAGACATTAACCACTTCACCCCCCGGAAGGGTTTACCCACTTCCTGACCAGGCCATTTTTTGCGATACGGCACTGCATTATGCTGTACCCAAATAAATTGTATGTCCTTTTTTCCCACAAATAGAGCTTTCTTTTGGTGGTATTTGAGCACCTCTGTGTTCAAAGACCGACAATTTTGAAAAAAAAAAATTATAATAATTCTATCTATTTATGGCATTTTTATTATTTTTTTGTTTTACTAGTAATGGCAATGATCAGTGATTTTTAGCAGGACTGCGACATTGCGGCAGATAGTTTGGACACCTAGCTGACATTTTTGACACTTTTTTGGGAACCAGTGACATTATTACAATGATCAGTGTTAAAAATATGCATGGACATTGTACTAATGACACTGGCAGGAAAGGGGTTAACATCAGGGGCGATCAAGAGGTTAAATGTGGTCCCTCAGTGTGTTCGCAACTCCACGTGCCCACCGGGAAGCTTAAACTTACGCGACGCTAATCATAGGCAGTGAGACATTTCCAGATCTGTGCAGCCGCGGATCAGGAAATGTCTCACTGCCCGTGATTAGCGCTGTGCAGTGTCAGCTTCCTGGCGGGCTCTGGCACGTGGAGTTTGCGAAAACGCCTGAGCCCATCTTTAGTTTCCAACTGTGTGGGGGTATGGCCTGCCTGGGACAACACACAGATCTGCATAGCAGAAGGACAGGATCTCTGTGTCATCCCCTGACAGAACGGACATCTGCCTTGTTTACTATGGCAGATCCCCATTCTATCTCTGCGGGGGAACGATCGCGGGTGGCCGGCGGACATCGAGTCTGCCGGACCCGCTGATTGGCTCTCCCGCTGGGAAATGGGTGTGTGCGCGCCCACAAAACCTTGTGCGCGAACTGAAGTACACCTACGGCGATTCGCCCAGCCGAGCCAATCTGCCGCAGTTTAACTGCGGCGGCTGGTCGGCAAGAGGTTAATGGCTGTGTGTCGAGTTATTTTGAGGGGACAGCACATTTACACTGTTATACAAGCTGTACACTCACTACTTTACATTGTAGCAAAGTGTCATTTCTTCAGTGTTGTCACATGAAAAGATAGAATAAAATATTTACAAAAATGTGAGGGGTGTACTCACTTTTGTGAAATACTGTAATAAGGGAAGAATTAGAACCTCTATCAGGTTTTTATTGCCTTCTGTGTCCACTCTAGGTAGATTCACCCTCCCTATATCTGCAGGTCCATAGTCTCAGAGACAAACAGTGACTGACCTCTACGAAGAAGCCCAATTAGGGTGAAACGCATCAGAAGGTCACGGCTCAGGGCGGGGGGCTGTGTCAGAAGCCTACTACTATGAATAAACTTCATGGTATGATTTTACAGAGTGCAGCTTTGCTCTTTGTTTTTGCTATAAAAGCTGAGCAGGATGAGTTCCTAAGGCCAACACCCGGTGCAGAAGAGAAAGTAGTAAGGAGAAATCCTCCAATTGTGACACCTGCTCTGGATAGGAGGTGAAGAGAAATCTCCCCTGCAGCAAAAAATAACCTGCATAGGGGTTTTAACCCTTCCATACGCTAAAGGAAATGACATGCACTTTAATCGCCTTAACCCCCGGAAGATTTTACCCCCTTCCTGACCAGAGCACTTTTTGCGATTCGGCACTGCGACGCTTTAACTGAAAATTGCGCAGTCGTGTGGTGTTTCAGCCAAACAAAACTGACGTCCTTTTTTTCCCCAGAAATAGAGCTTTCTTTTGGTGGTATTTGATCACCTCTGCGGTTTTTATTTTTTGTGCTATAAACAAAAAAAAGAGCGACAATTTTGAAGAAAAAAAAAAACGCAATTTTTTTTACTTTTTGCTATAATAAATATCCCCCAAAAATATATAAAAAAAAAATTTTCTTTCTCAGTTTAGGCCGATATGTATTCTTCTACATATTTTTGGTAAAAAAAAAAAAAAAAAAATCGCAATAAGCGTATATTGACTGGTTTGTGTAAAAGTTATAGCGTCTACAAAATAGGGGATAGTTTTATGGCATTTTTATTATTAAATTTTTTTTTACTAGTAATGACGGCGCTCTGCGATTTTTATCGGGACTGCGACATTATGGCGGACACATCGGACACATTTTTGGGACCATTGTCATTTATACAGCGATCAGTGCTATAAAAATGCACTGATTACTGTAAAAATGTCGCTGGCAGGGAAGGGGTTAACCACTAGAGGGCGATCAAGGGGTTAATTGTGTTCCCTCTCGGTGTTCTTACTGAAGGGCGGAGAGGACTGTGTAGGGGAGATGACAGATCGCTGTTCATACTTTGTATGAACAGAGGATCTGTCTCTTCTCCCCTCAGAGAACCAGAAACTGTGTTTACACACACAGATCCCAGTTCTCCGTGTGTCAGCAGCACTCGCGGGGGCGAGCAGCGGCGCGCCCCTAGTGGCCACAGGGCGAAGCGACGTTACAAAACGTTGTTTCGCCCAGCCGTGCCATTCAGCCGCAGTAAAAACTGTGGCGGCTGGTCGGCAAGTGGTTAATCCATCACCCAGGACCTGATACACACACAGACTATTCACACTTCATTAACACCCTAATTATGAAGCACGCTACTTCCACAAAGCAAAGCAGTGAAACGTTCCTTTTCATCATTCATTTACTCCAAGACTAACCGCTTGATAATTTTAAACACAAGAGACACAAGAACTTCAAAAAAATATAGGCAACGCTCATTGGGCTGTACTTCTCCTATGGATAACAGGTCACAGAGTTCGCTCTGCACTCCGGTGACCCATTTTCAGCAGACAGCGGGCCGAAGCCTGCTGTCGCCTGATATCACCGAGCCGGTCCAGGGCTCAGGAAAGATCGCGACCATATGATCAGGATCCGCCCACATGCCTGGACCGGCACCCGGCTCAGCCTCTCAGCAAACTACCGAGAGCCTGAGCTGGCTGTTCCTGCCCCCTCCACAGCCCAACGCTCCAGTGAGCGCTGGAGAGGAGAGCAGAGAGCCGCTGACAGTCACCAGCTCTGCTCAGGGAATTCTGAGAACGGAGTGATTGGCGTTGTTTGATCGCTCAGGTCTCAGTGTTAGAGCCAGCAGGGGACAAATGCAGCATCCACCTAGGTATGTATTAGAGCTGCACGATTCTGTGAAAAATGAGAATCGCGATTCTTTTGCTTAGAATACAGATCACGATTCTCTCATGATTCTTTAAAATGGTTACATTTAAAAGAGAAAAATCAGCTGTAGATGGCGCATGCGCAATCAACACGCCGCTCGCTACCGATGCTCGGGGCTGGTTATTCATTTAATACAGCAAGGGGCGGATGCTTTTCTCAAACCATACATCCACCCCTTTGAGAAAAGTATCCGCCCCTTGCTGTATTAAATAACCAACCCCGAGCATTGGGAGTGAGCGGCGTGTTGATTGTCCAGGCCGGCACTATGCTCTATGCTGACTGACGTCAGTTCCTGTTGCTGACGTCAGTTATGATATCGGCGCCATTTGCGTTCCATGCTGGTTCCGTGCTTCCGACTGGGAGATCCGGAAAATCGAGCTAATCCAGCTTGCAGATCGCGCGGGGGGGTGAATCGAAATTGCGATCTTATATACGATTAATCGTGCAGCTCTAGTATGTATGATTTAAAAAAAAAAAAAAATCCCATACTTCTGTATACTTAAAACGGATGCGGCTGACAGCAGGGGTCCGGTGTGTCCCTGTTCTCCGTTTCAGGGACGAATCAGGCCCGAATTCGCACCTGAAATGGAATCAAAGATGCACAGGACCCCTGTGCAATTTGCTCCGCAGCCTCTCCGGAGATGTGAGAGACAGTCACAATCTCCTGTCATGCGAATTGGATATGGAGAAACTCGCAGCCAATTCGCATAAGTGTGAAGCCAGCCTTAAAGCGGAACTTCAGTCATTTTTTTATCTTTCCATTTATTAAATCTTCTGCCCTTGTTGTTTTATCTTTGGATAGTAAAACATTTTTTTTTCTGCCAGTAAATACCTTATACAGCCCACTTCCTGTTTCTTGTATGGTAAAAAGCTTAGGTTTATGATATCATACACAGCTCTCTCTCTCTCTCTCTCACTCTCCTGAGCGTTTGCCAGGAAGGGAGGGGGGAGGAGTCATAAGAGGGCCAATGAGAGCTGCAGAGCTGGAGGTGTGTCTGTGTAAAACCAGGAAGTGAACAGGCAGCAGCTCCAGCTGCCCACAGTTAAAAAGATTGCAGCCAGACGTCAGTGGAGGGAGATTTCTGCAGCATATCTGGCAAGTACAGAATCACAGTATATATAATATGCAAAGTGGTTGGAGGGAAGCTTCAGAATGGCAAAGATGTTTTTATTACAAATTATGTGAGCAGACTGCAGTTCCTCTATTAAGGATGCATCTCTTTCATACAGCCCCTCTGCCCTGCCACTATTTACCAACAATTACGAGCTGTCAAAATGACAGCTATAAATGGATTTGTATTACATAATAGAAATGGCCATCAAAATGCAGCCGCTCCTGTGTAACATGACACTTGTAGATAGCCTGCAAGTGTCATTGTGTAAATACAATGTCATAATGTATTGTTTCATTGTATTTACCATTTCACTCATACCTCTGCATATGACATCATTTATAGAAACCATACACGTTCATTTTTTTTTCCTCTTACCTTTTTAACCCTTATTAACCCTTAGTTAACCCCA
This sequence comes from Aquarana catesbeiana, assembly GCF_042186555.1. Classification (NCBI taxonomy): domain Eukaryota; kingdom Metazoa; phylum Chordata; class Amphibia; order Anura; family Ranidae; genus Aquarana; species Aquarana catesbeiana. The sequence continues at coordinate 54,941,575 of NC_133325.1, forward strand.
ATCAGCCCCATTTATTTTTCTGCTTCCTTATTTTTTAAATTTTTTTGCTTGTATTTCTATTGGTTAACCAGTCATCTTTTTTTTTAACATTTTCAATTGATTTTATTACTTATTCAGTGTTGCATAACAAGAAAATGCGCAAAACTGAAAAGAAAAATGCCAGTAACACAATTCCTTCTCTAGAGTGACAATGCTCTCCCCCTGTACTGTGACCAGAAAAGGTTGCCAATTAAAAAATATGGCTGTGACGCTCAGCTCGGAGCTGCGCGTGCGCAGTTCTGGTACGGAGCCCGCCAAGATCATCTGAGTGCCTGGTACAGTGTCTTTGGGCGGCACTGGTTGGGGGGGCCGGTCTGGCGGAGGTGGTGTCTGAGCGTGTCGTGTGACGTCATGGTGCAAGGGTGCCGAGCGGAGCAGCCAGAGTCTTGTGTAAGCAAGGCAAGCTGGGAGCGGGACTGTCAGTACCGTTTGGACTGGAGTGGACTGAAGGGACCACCTGGCGTGGAGAGGGACGGTCACTGTGACTCGGGAGGAGACGTGTCATTTCGGTGAGGTGTCTTCATCATCTGTGCTGCTGCACACGGCTGTCAGTGTCACTGCAAGAGTCAATTGTATGTGCGTGTGTGCCTGACCATTCTAATACCTTGGCCTCCTGAGTCCTGAGCTACTTACTATATCGGAAAAAAAAATAAGAAATATGTTTTTGCCCTAATATCTATCTTAAATCATATTGCTAATTGCATATTGTACTTATTTGTAGCCTTAATACTGAAATTTGTACTTAAAACTGTAATTTTGTAACTCTTGGAAATGCCAGCAAAAAAAGGTGGCTGTGCCAGTAAATTTTGGGTGTTGTGTCAGTAAATTTCAATCTGGTAGGTTGGCAACACTGCCATACTGTATCTATAAGGAGGCAGTGTTGTCACCCTAGTACAGAAGTGTGTGAGGGAAACAGTGGCGGGCCGTCCATTAGGGGCTCTGGAGCGCTGTCCCCTCTATCCATGGCCGCCACCCCCATTGCTCTATCCATGGCTGATATTTTGCAGTACACCATAACCACCACCACTTGCCCCTTTCAGGACGCCGGGCGTGTGAATTACAGCGGCGGGGGGGGGGGTGGGTTTTTGAAGCACCTGATTAGAGCTAGAGGCTCTAATAGGCTTCAAAATAGGGTGGACTCGTGGCGCAGAGCATTGCGCCAAGAGCCCACCCAAGTGTTACAACAGCGAATGAATATTCGCTATTGAAACACTGATCCTCAATCCGGCCAATCAGAAGCGGTTCTGAGACCCGTGTCCCAATTGGCCAAAAAGAGAAGAGTCCCAATTGGCCCAAGAGTCCCAATTGCCCGCCGAGGAGGATGGAGGAAACAGAAGCCGCCATGATGCCTGTGGAGAGCAGAGGAAGGGAATGCCACCGGTGAAGCCCGGGAGAAGTGCTGCCCATCATAGATGGGGTAAGTAAACCAGACCTACCCGGGGGGAGAGATGTTAGTGTTTGCCGCAGCCCCCCCCCCCCCCAAAAAAAAAACTACCACCGGCCGCCACTGGAGGAAAGGTGTTCTTTAGTCCACAGAGGTGACCAATTTAAGGGATGAGAAGGCTGCTTGAGATATCACCACTGCAACGTGCACATTTTTTCATGCTTATAGGACCAATATAACAAAAACTTTCGATCAAACAGAACAAAAGCGAGCAAAAAAGAAGTAAAAGAAATTCACTGTTATGTCCCGTACACACGATCAGACTTTCCGACAACAAAACCGTGGAATTTTGTTTGAAGCTTGTTGGCTCCAACATGTCTTGCATACACACGGTCACACAAATGTTGGCCAACAGTTACGAATGTAGTGACGTACAAGACGTACGGTGAGCCGATAAAAAAGGAAGTTCCATAGTCATGTAATATCTCCATTACGAACGCTAGTTTTACAAGACCGAGCGCTTCTGGCTAGTACTTGATTCCGAGCATGCGCGGACTTTTGTGCGACGGACTTGTGTACACACGATTGGAAAAAGTACGACAACAAAAATTTGTTGGCGGAAAATTTGGGAACCTGCTAGCCAACATTTGTTGGCGGAAAGTCCGACAACAAACGTTCGATGGAGCATACACATGGTCGGACTTTCCGCCAACAAGCTCACATCGAACATTTGTTGTCGGAAAATCCGATCGTGTGTTCGGGGCATTAAGGTTTACATATATCGCAAAAAAAAGAGAGCTTCTATTACAAGAGCAATGGGATGAGAATCCTGTAGCAACTGTTCCCATGGTGGCAAGAAAGTACAATTATTATTATTATTTTTATTTTGTTTTAAGCATTACCAGAAATAACCGTCAGTAAATAGGAACACAAAAAAACAAAAATAAAAATTTATATATATATATATATATATATATATATATATATATATATTTATTAGACACACTGTATACACCCACACACACACATATATTTTTACACACACACACACGTACATTTGTGAGATTTTTTTTTTTTAGACAGATCCGACAGGGAAGGCCTCCAGCAATTCCCAGAGCCTCCCCGCTATAATGGGGATATATTATTAGAGGTGATTATGTCAGGATTATAAAATCTCCTGAGCTGAATTAATATTCCCTTATCACGCCGGGTGACATTACCTCAATCAGAGCCGTATTATCCCATGACAATAGACGTACAGGCTGCATTCTCTCCGACCTAATCACAGCTCCTCTCGGAAACCTTTTCACTTGCCGGTTCTCACTGCAGCCGTGTGTGATTGTTTCCCCTAAAGCCGATTTTACCAAAAGATCATTTTCCTTAACAGGATTTCCATCGTGTTCAGGAACACTGTGGCCTTCATTAAGGTAACAGTGTTTTCTTGATCATGTTCAGGAATAATGTATAAAAATTATATATTCTATAAAAAATATAAAATTATATATAAAAAAAAAAAAATATATATATATATATAATTTCAAGTCAGGCAGATTTTCAATCAGACAAAAGCCGCCTCAATGTAAAAAGGCTCCTGCTGTGCCCTATATTTAAAAAGTACCCAGTGTGCTTTGCAAAACCAGTAGCAAGGATGTACCCAGTATTAAATGTTTATTTTTTTAAGATCATTTAAAAAATATAAAAAGGCTCGGTTTAAAAAAACTTTTTTTCTTTTGTTTTTGAAAGAACAGGGAAGGGTTAGAACCTCTGTCAGATGTGTATTGCTTCATCCCCACTGAGAACATTTTCCCTTACCTCCTGCTGTGTCCCCCAAGAAAATTTTCAACATGATACAGACAGGAAAAATAAAACCCTGACAAGGGGTTTAACCCTGTCTTAATCCTCGTACACACGATCAAATTTTCGTCAGGGAATTGTGTGATGACAGACTGTTTGGTTAAAATCCGACCGTAAAGCTCCATACGCACTATCATGTTTTCTGCTGATTTTTGTCTTCAGATTTACCAAAACCATGTAGTGCAAAGGTCTGCCTGATTGCATGCAAATTGAAACTCCAAAGGTTTGACCTCATACAGGGCCGGTGCTACCACTAGGCAAACTAGGCAGCCGCCTAGGGCGCTCTGCTGCCTAGGGCGCCCAGCCACTGGTGTTCCTACTCTCTTCTCTCTGCAGCAAGCAACCAAGTCTCAGCATCAGCAGGCAGTCCGTTCGCACATAGTGTCAGAGGCGCAGCGGCAACAGAGGACTGTGTCTGTGTCCCGACTCCCGAATGAATGGAAGCAAGGAAATATTCATTGATGGGCGCTGGTAGGCTGCACTGATGGGCGCTGGTAGGCTGCATTGATGGGCGCAGGTAGGCTGCATTGATGGGCGCAGGTAGGCTGCATTGATGGGCGCAGGTAGGCTGCATTGATGGGCGCAGGTAGGCTGCACTGATGGGCGCTGGTAGGCTGCACTGATGGGCGCAGGTAGGCTGCATTGATGGACGCTGGTAGGCTGCACTGATGGGCGCTGGTAGGCTGCACTGATGGGCGCTGGTAGGCTGCATTGATGGGTGGTGGTGAGGCTGCATTTGATGGGCGCTGGTGAGGCTGCATTTGATGGGTGCTTCAAAAAAATTTGGGGTATACATGAGCAGGGCAAAGGGGGTGGAGTCAGGGGCGGAGCCAAGGGGCCGGCAAAATGAGGTTTCGCCTAGGGTGTCAAAAATCCTTGCACCAACCCTGACCTCATATTATATGGTTTTGGTAAATCTGAAGACAAAAATCAGCAGAAATTCTGATAGTGTGTATGGGGCTTTAGTACGCGCCTTCAGAAAATTGTTGTCCAACTTTCCACCAACAAATGTTGGATGGCAGGCTAGTACATTTTCGGCAGACAACGGTCTGTTGTCAGATTTTCTTATCGTGTGTACACAAGTTGAAAGTACAAACACGCATGCTCAGAATCAATGCTCACCAAACACGACATTAGCAGAAGGTGCCCAAAGGGTGGTGCTCAAGAGCTGAAATTCCACGTAGTACGTCACTACGTTCGTGTTTGTTGGCCGACAATTGTGTGCCGTTAGTATGCAAGACAAGATCCAGTCACGCGCCCTTTGGACAAAAGTCTGACGCTCTGTTGGCCAACAATCCGATCGTGTGTACGAGGCTTTATTCTCTCCAAAACTAAAAAAGGAAATGTTTTTGATACACCTTACTGATAATATTATTTAGGCCCCTTTCAAAAGGGCGCCTCCACTAATCAGAATCCATTTGCTCAACGGGGGAATCTCTCCGCTGTTCCCTGCTGAGCAGGCGGATGACAGGTCCGTGTCCGCTCCGCTATGTTATGCACACAGTCCTGCTCTCCTCTATAGGGCAATCGGATGGAAACGGACCGCCTGTCCGTTTACATCCAATCTGCCTGACGGATAGGGAACAGGAGCACCATATGTCCGTTTTTGGCAGACAGGATAGAATCGGATGGCGGTGGTGTCCGCTAGAGCTGCACGATTAAAAAAAAAAAAAAAAAAAAAAAAAAATTGTGAAAAAGCCATTCTCTGCTCAGAGCTGTCAAAGAAAGGTCCCCCATCGCATAGTGTCCGCCCTGTACTGCGCAGTACGGAGGACAAAGGAGACGCCGAAAGTCTCTGAACATGAACAGCTGTTCATGAGCTGTACACGGCACATGGGCAATTAACACTACATTGTGACACACGCTCCCAATGCTCGTACAGCTCTGCAAGGGGCGGGCGTAGGGGCGGATGCATACAGAAGATGGCCAGAGCTCATACGATAGGGGTGTATTTCTCAAAGGGGAGGATCTTTGCGGGGCGTGTTTAAACTGAAGGACCCGCCCCTTGCAGAGTTGCACGAGCAGCGGGAGCGTGTGGCACAATGTTGTGTTAATTGCCCAAGCGCCAAGTGCAGCTGATGAACACATGTTCGGAGACTTCCGGCGTCTCCTTTGTCCGCTGTAGTGCGCAAGCAGTACAGGGCGGGCAATATCTGATGGGGGACAGTTCTTGACAGGACAGCGGCAAATGTTTATCAACATTCCTCAGTGCTGAGAGATAAAAGAGAAACAATGTAACATTTTGGGGATTTTTTTTTTTTTTATTCAAGAGAAGAAGTTCCAGTCTGCAAATGAGGGCAGTTTAACCACTTAAAGACTTATGCCCCGTACACACGGTCGGACATTGATCGGACATTCCGACAACAAAATCCTAGGATTTTTTCCGACGGATGTTGGCTCAAACTTGTCTTGCATACACACGGTCACACAAAGTTGTCGGAAAATCCGATCGTTCTAAACGCGGTGACGTAAAACACGTACGTCGGGACTATAAACGGGGCAGTGGCCAATAGCTTTCATCTCTTTATTTATTCTGAGCATGCGTGGCACTTTGTCCGTCGGATTTGTGTACACACGATCGGAATTTCCGACAGCGGATTTTGTTGTCGGAAAATTTTATATCCTGCTCTCAAACTTTGTGTGTCGGAAAATCCGATGGAAAATGTGTGATGGAGCCTACACACGGTCGGAATTTCCGACAACAAGGTCCTATCACACATTTTCCGTCGGAAAATCCGACCGTGTGTACGGGGCATAAGCCTTTTTCTGACATGTTGTTTAGAAGTTAAAATCTATTTTTTGCTAGAAAAACTTACTTGGAATTCCCAAACACTAATATATATATATATATATATATATATATATATATATATATATATATATATATATATATATATATATATATATATATATATATATATATATATATCAGAGACCCTGGAGAATAAAATGGCGGTTGTTGCAATATTTTATGTCACACTGTATTTGCGCAGCGGTCTTTCAAATGCAATTTTTTGGGAAAAAATACAGTACAATGAATTAAAAAAAAACTAAACAGTAAAGTTAGTTCAATTTTTTTGTATAATGTGAAAGATGATGTTACGCCATGGGAATCGTGATCTTTATTCTAAGCAAAAAAAAATCGTGATTCTCATTTTAGCCAGAATCGTGCAGCTCTAGTGTCCGCTGACATCCTCCTGTCCATAGAAGAGACTGGAGGGTCCAATCAGGTCCGCCTTAAAAACTGACAGGTGGACTTGATCAGGCAGCCTGTGTAAAAGGGGCCTTAAAGAGAAGAGTAACTCTACTTTTGTGGGGAAAAAATAGCAAAAAAAAAAAATATGTAGTATATACAAAACACAATTGGCAATCAAGTCATATTGTAATTGAATGTTATAAAAAATGACCTTTCCTTTTCAATCTACCTTTCCTGGTCAATGGGCGGAATTGTGCCCCATCGTTGGGGGTCAATGGGAGGAATTTCAATCAGACAAAAGCTGCCTCAATGTAAAAGGCTACTGCTGTTCCCGATATTTAAAAAGTACCCATTGTGCTTTGCAGAAGCAGTATCATGGGTGTACCCAGTATTAAATGTTTATTTTTTTATGCGCTGCAAAATTACAGCAGCGCTGTCATTTTCTGTAAAATGCAATGTAATATGGCTACCCGGAGGTGTTCTTTACACAGAATGTACACAGAACGCCCCCCAGAAACGTCATTTCCTGCTTGGGTGATTGGCTCACTGATGTTCCCAGAAGTCTACACTAAGATACAAGCCAGGCTTCCAGCATCACCTACAACAAAAATGTAATATTTGGTGAGATACTCCCAATAGGAAAATCACATCTAAAAGGGATGCAGGCCCAGCAGTTTTCCTCATTAGTGCCCTACAGTTGCAGCAGCTGATTGATAATTAATAAAAACCACTCCCATTAGACTCACTTTCCCACATCGACACAGACAAACACACATGGATTTCTTCAGAACAACAAAAGGTAGGAATCTGCAACAAAGTTTGTTACAATCCCTGCAATCTACATAGGTCACCCAGAATGTTTTTTTCCTCAACAAAAGTGGAGTTACTCTTTCAACTCGCCGTAGATAGATCAAATTTTGGCCGGTTCAGCTGAGATTTGGTCCATCTGTGGGCAGGCTAGTAGTACTGAAATCAATCCATTGATTAACTTCAGTACAACCAGCCTGTTGGATTTTTTTGCATGCGATCACTGTCAGCGGCTATAGCCGCTGGCAGTGATCATTGTGTTCTGCTGGCAGGGAAGGCTCCCGCCAACAGAAAACAATAGTACTGTGGGAGGGATTGTATAATCAATGGCTTACTTTAGTCCAGTCAGCATGACAAGGAAACATGCTGATTGAAGGAGAGTGCAGATTGAATTGAGGGAATTGTGCCCCGTCGTTGGGTGTCAATGGGAGGAACTGTGCCCCGTCGTTGGATGTCAATGGGAGGAACTGCGCCCCGTCGTTGGATGTCAATGGGAGGAACTGCGCCCCGTCGTTGGATGTCAATGGGAGGAACTGCGCCCCGTCGTTGGATGTCAATGGGAGGAACTGCGCCCCGTCGTTGGATGTCAATGGGAGGAACTGCGCCCCGTCGTTGGATGTCAATGGGAGGAACTGTGCCCCGTCGTTGGATGTCAATGGGAGGAACTGCGCCCCGTCGTTGGGTGTCAATGGGAGGAAATGTGCTCCGTCGTTGGGTGTCAATGGGAGGAACTGTGCCCCATCATTGGGTGTCAATGGGAGGAACTGTGCTCCATCGTTGGGTGTCAATGGGAGGAATTGTGCCCCATCGTTGGGTACCAATGGGAGAAACTGTGTCTTATCGTTGGGTGTCAAGTAAAGGAATTGTGCCCCATCATTGGTGTCAATTAAAGGAATTGCGCCCAATTGTTGGTGTCAGTGAGAGGAATAGTACCCCATTGTTGGTGTCAGTGGATGGAATTGTGCCCTAAGGGCCAGATAAAGGCAAGCAAAGCTCTGCAGTTTGGAGACCACTGCTCTGGAAGCTGGAGATCACTGTAGTAGACAGCTTCCAGATCCCGCACGGCTCGCCTGCCCTACTGATTTCTGTACACAGGTTTATCGACCGCTTGGCATGGGCACCAATCAGAGAATGCTTTGCATCTCTGGCTGACCTTCTGTGTTCAGAATGCAGATGGGCACCCGCTCACCACAGGACCCAGAAGCAAGTAGAGATCACTGGAGTAGTAGGGTCTGCTACAGTGATTTCCAGCTTCCAGAGGGATCTCATAGGAATGGCATATACATAGTTACATTGGATCAGTGTAACTGTGTAAAAAAATATCCATACCTAGAAGTTTTTTTTCATATTCTCCCAGCACGGGTTCTCTTTATATAACTCTAAAATAAAGGCTAAATTATTGGAAGATTCCAGCAAGGAGCACGGAGAAATGGCGATTGTAAGCGGCATAGCCTAAATTTCCCAATTCAAGTAACAAAGACTCCAGCGCCGAGTTATCAGCATAGCATACAGACTGCGAGTCGTGACAGAAGGACAATGGAGGCAGCGATGGGAACAAGCCATGAAAGAAGCCAGGCACTGACAACTGCCGTCACACATCCAAAGCTGATGCGTTCCCCAAGAACTCCTAGAGATCAGTTTATTAAAGGGAAAAAAAGAAAAACGGTCAAATCCTCTTTTGCTGTTGTTTGGGAGAGCTAAAAAATTTGCAGCGCCGGCTCCAGGGGTCACATGCCAGCATATGAAGAAGGGGAATCCTAAAAGCAGTGCGATGAAATGTGCGGCAGCCAGTGGGCCACATAGGGTGGGACTGGTCTTGTTAAAGGGGAACTTCACTCTTCTAAATCATCAACTATTTTTAAGCCTTATGCTGCTAGCATTAGTAAATACATAGGAAGGTGCATTATATATACACTTGTTTTAGTCCATCCAGTTCAACCAATAAAAGGGAAAAAAAAAAAAAAAAAAAAGGGTATGCAATCCCATATACACAATCCTATACCCACAGTTGATCCAAAAGAGGGCAACCCCCCCCCCCAAGCATATTCATTCCCCAATTTTTGTTATTATCTGTTCTATGCAATATGATAAGCAATACCAATTACTGTATATACGAGTATAAGCCGACCCGAATATAAGCCGAGGCACCTAATTTTACCACAAAAAACTGGGAAAAACTTATTGACTCGAGTATAAGACGTGGGTGAGAAATGCGCAGCTACTGTAAGTGGAAAAGAGGGTCAACAATGCCCATTTGCAGCCTCACTGTGCCCATTTGCAGCCATAGGTCCCCCGATTTTCAAACTTGGTAGTTAAGGGTTCCTAGATGCCCCCTAGCTGCAGCCAAAATTTGGGGTCTCTGGACCCAAAGGGTCCCGAAATGACATTGCTGCAGATGGACACAGTTGACCGACTTTGGGGCCCCGTATCTCGGGGCCACTTGGTGCTAGGAACCCCAAATTTGGTGTGCAAACCCAGTGGAAGTAGCACTACAACATATCCAACTGATTTTGGGGCCCTGTATCTCGGGACCACTTGGCGCTAGGAACCCCCAATTTGGCGTGCAAACCCAGTGGAACTTGCACTACAACATATTCAAAGCTGCCGGTCCTAGCTCCAAGTGGCCCCGAGACACGGGGCCCCAAATTCGGTTCGGAACATGTCAAGCACTTTTCTGCAGCAGAGAATGACATTTTCCGAACCGATTTTGGGGCCCCATATCTCAGGGCCACTTGGTGCTAGGACCCCCAGCTATGTTGTAGTGCAAGTTCCACTGGGTTTGCACACCAAATTTGGGGTTCCTAGCACCAAGTGGCCCTGTGATACGGGGCCCCAAATTTGGTTCGGAAAATGTCAAGCACTTTTCTGCAGCAGAGAATGACATTTTCCGAACTGACTTTGGGACCCCATATCTCGGGGCCACTTGGTGCTAGGATATGTTGTAGTGCTAGTTCCACTGGGTTTGCACACCAAATTTGGTGTTCCTAGCACCAAGTGGTCCCGAGATACAGGGCCCCAAATTCGGTTTGGAAAATGTCATTCTTTGCACCAGAAAAGTACTTGACTTGAGTATAAGCCGAGGAGGGCACTTTTCAGCAAAGCATGAACTAATTTGCTCCAGCAGGGGAAAAAAAATTCCTTCCTGATCCCCCGAGAAGCAATCGGATATTCCCTGGATCAACTTTACCTATAAATGTTAGCACCCATTTATATTATGTACATTTAGGAAAGAATCCAGGTTTTTTTTTTTTTTTTTTTTTTTTTAAAGCGATCTACTGAGCTGGCCAGAACCACCTCTGGAGGGAGTCTATTCCACATTTTCACAGCTCTTACTGTGAAGAAACCTTTCCGTATTTAGAGATGAAATCTCTTTTCCTCCAGACGTAAAGAGTGCCCCCTTGTCTTCTGTGATGACCTTAAAGTGAATAACTCAACACCAAGTTCACTATATGGACCCGTTATGTATTTGTACATGTTGATCATATCCACCCCCCATTATTCTAGGCTTACCTATAGGTAAAAGTCACTTAAAAATGGTTTACAACCACTTTAATCTTCTCTTCTCAAGGGAATAAATTCAGTTCCTCTAATCTTTCCTCATAGCTGAGCTCCTCCATGCCTCTTATCAGTTTGGTTGCCCTTCTCTGCACTTTCTCCAGTTCCCCGATATCCTAATGAGAACTGGTGCCCAAAACTGAACTGCATATTCCAGATGAGGTCTTACTAATGATCTGTACGGGGGGGGGGCAAAATTATATCTCTCTCTCTCTGGAGTCCATACCTCTCCTAATACAAGAAAGGACTTTGCTCACTTTGGAAACTGCGGCTTGGCATTGCATGCTATTATTGGGCTTATGATCTACAGAAAAAACCCACAAGTCCTTCTCCACCATTGATCCCCCCAGTTGTACTCCCCCTAATATGTATGATGCATATTCTTAGCCCTCAAGTGCATAACTTTACATTTATCAACACTAAACCTCATTTGCCACATGGTTGCCCAATTAAAGGGAAGGGAAGTGAGAGAAATAGACAGAAAAAAGGACAAAAATGTGAACAAAAACCAGGGACCCCCCCAGCATCACTAGAATGTGGTTTGCTTTCCTATTGGTACTGCAGAAAACAGATTTTGCCATCTGCATTGCGCCATCTAGTGGCTGATAGGAATATTCATGTCTGTAAGAGCCATGGACCTCAGATGTGACTGCAGTGATGTGCAGAGGAGGCGGTGAAGGCACAAAAACAATTGCTGCCGGTTTACTTTTTTTTTTTGGCATCTCAGGAACTATTAGAACCACACGGTCTACACACACTAAGGATATATTCACACCCATCAGCTGGATTATGCAGCATCAATGCACCATACACGCGTTAGCAGTACCATTCAATTTCAATGGCAAAGACACACCTCCAGGGCATGTGTTGGGGCGCACTACAATTCATGGTAACCCACCACCTGAAAAACTGATGCTGGGTTCATTTTGGTGTGTCGGCACCGAAGACACCACAACAGACCACCTAGGGGTGACTAGGCCCTAAGGCTAAGTTTCCCGCAGTGCGTTTTTGGGAAGAGGTGCAGGGATTTTTTGCTCGGTAGACTTCAATCGACCTGCATCAAAAAACGCATGTACACGCGTTTGTGGTGGAGTTTTGTGTAACAACTAGCCTCCTCCTCCTACAAAAAAAACGCAGAAGCATGAAAACGCATCAATCGCACACGTATAGGATGTATGTGAAGCCAAGCTCAGTGTTTCACATACAGTGCAGACACTTCAGGTATGGAGTTCTCCTCCATCTGACCATACATTGGCTCTAGAATGAGGAATAACAGCAAAGCTCCAATGTGACGTTTGTGTTTTGTGCGGCGGGTGTGTCGAAATAATAAGTTTGTGGATAGAAGAGACGCCTGGGAGTCTCCATAATAATGGATCACCTCTATTAAGGCAGCTCTGTGATGGGAGGGGGGGAACCACAACATTCTCCACTCGGCACCAAACCACAACCAGGATCACCTGACTACACCGCTCAATCCAAATGTCTGTATTTGTGTCCCATGTCGGGCTGAAACAACTAGTCCACATAACGGATTATGAAAATAATTGTCTGCTAGTGCACCCTCCGTGTATATCATTATACACAGTGCAGCTCACATACAGCTCAGTACACCCTCCATATAGGTCAGTGTACACAGTGCAGCTCACATACAGCTCAGTACACCCTCCATATAGGTCAGTGTACACAGTGCAGCTCACATACAGCTCAGTACACCCTCCATACATGTCAGTATACACAGTGCAGCACACATACAGCTCAGTACACCCTCCATATAGGTCAGTGTACACAGTGCAGCACACATACAGCTCAGTACACCCTCCATACATGTCAGTATACACAGTGCAGCTCACATACAGCTCAGTACACCCTCCATACATGTCAGTATACACAGTGCAGCACACATACAGCTCAGTACACCCTCCATACATGTCAGTATACACAGTGCAGCACACATACAGCTCAGTACACCCTCCATACATGTCAGTATACACAGTGCAGCTCACATACAGCTCAGTACACCCTCCATACATGTCAGTGTACACAGTGCAGCTCACATACAGCTCAGTACACCCTCCATACATGTCAGTATACACAGTGCAGCTCACATACAGCTCAGTACACCCTCCATACATGTCAGTATACACAGTGCAGCACACATACAGCTCAGTACACCCTCCATACATGTCAGTGTACACAGTGCAGCACACATACAGCTCAGTACACCCTCCATATAGGTCAGTGTACATAGTGCAGCACACATACAGCTCAGTACACCCTTCATATATGTCAGTGTACACAGTGCAGCTCACATACAGCTCAGTACACCCTCCATACATGTCAGTATACACAGTGCAGCTCACATACAGCTCAGTACACCCTCCATACATGTCAGTGTACACAGTGCAGCTCACATACAGCTCAGTACACCCTCCATACATGTCAGTATACACAGTGCAGCACACATACAGCTCAGTACACCCTCCATACATGTCAGTATACACAGTGCAGCTCACATACAGCTCAGTACACCCTCCATACATGTCAGTGTACACAGTGCAGCTCACATACAGCTCAGTACACCCTCCATACATGTCAGTGTACACAGTGCAGCTCACATACAGCTCAGTACACCCTCCATATATGTCAGTGTACACAGTGCAGCTCACATACAGCTCAGTACACCCTCCATACATGTCAGTGTACACAGTGCAGCTCACATACAGCTCAGTACACCCTCCATACATGTCAGTGTACACAGTGCAGCTCACATACAGCTCAGTACACCCTCCATACATGTCAGTGTACACAGTGCAGCTCACATACAGCTCAGTACACCCTCCATATATGTCAGTGTACACAGTGCAGCTCACATACAGCTCAGTACACCCTCCATACATGGCAGTATATACAGTGCAGCACACATACAGCTCAGTACACCCTCCATACATGGCAGTATACACCAGTGGTGGCTGTTGTCTTTTTTTTTTGGGGGGGGGGGGAGGGGTCAAAAGGGGGCCAGAACTCCACCCCCTCAACACCCCCCCCCCAGTCAGGTCACCCCCAACAAGTTGTCCCCCCCCCCCCTGCATTTACCCCATCTAGGTCGGGCAAGGCTCATACAGGTGGCGGCTTCCATCGTGTCTCCTCTTCCTCCTATGCATTACAGCGGCTTCCACTGTGCGTCTCCTCCCTCTTCCTCCTAGGCATCCAATAGGATGGCTTGTCCTTTCAGCCAATCGGGTGAGGGGTCATCCTGATTGGCTGGGAGGAGGATCAGTGTGAGAATAGCAAATATTTATTTGCTATTGACACACAAGCACTGCGCCCCCAGCCCACCCTTTTTTGAAGCCTATTAGAGCCTCTGGCTCTAATTACATGCTTAAAAAAAAACACATTGGAATCCATGCGTCCAGCATGAAGATTAGGGGGCAGGACGCATGGACAGGGGGGGCGGCACAGTGCAGCACACATACAGCTCAGTACACCGTCCATACATGTCAGTAGGAGCATGTGAATGTGTGAGGAACAATTTCTTGTGGGACATGTAGTCCCGGACAAGAGAAGGAAGCGATTTAAAGTGGTTTTAAAGGCAGAAGTTTTTTTTTTTTTTACCTTAATGCATAAAATAAGGTAAAAAACCTTCTGGGTGCAGCTCCCCCCAGCCCCCGGTTATACTTACCTGAGCCCCATCTTGATCCAGCGATGTGCATGAGAGCAGCGGCTCTCCTGGGTCTCTCTCTCCTCATTGGCTCACACAGCAGCAGAAGCCATTGGCAGACGAGGCACGCTCTGTGTGTGAATAGACAATGTCTGTTCACAGGAGCGTCTTGCTATTGGGGGCACTCAGCAGAAGGTAGGAGCAGACAGCACGGGACCCAAAAGGAAGAGGATCAGGGGCTGCTCTGTGCAAAACCATTACACAGAGCAGGTAAGTATAACATGTTAGTTTTTTTACATTAGTACCTTTAGAATAATTTTAAGTATAAAAGGCAGAAGTTTTTTACCTTGCTTCAGGGGCGCTCTATATTATACTTTGCAGCTTGCTATAGGGGCGCTCTGAAGGCAGGAGGAGCAAGAAGCGCCCATGGGGGACCCCAGAAAAGGAGAATCAGGTCTGTTCTGTACCAGATTCGACCTCTAATAGTATATACATCTCTTCTTTCTGTCTCTCTCTGTCTCAGAGAGGATTAGATATTTTGTTCCCCAACCATATATAGTATCTCACAAAAACACTGAAGAAATGACACTTTGCTACAATGTAAAGTAGTGAGTGTACAGCTTGTATAACAGTGTAAATTTGCTGTCCTCTCAAAATAACAACACACAGCCATTAATGTCTAAACTGCTGGCAACAAAAGTGAGTACACCCCTAAGTGAAAATGTCCAAATTGGTCCCAAAGTGTCAATATTTTGTCTGGCCACCATTATTTTCCAGCACTGCCTTAACCCTCTTGGGCATGGAGTTCACCAGAGCTTCACAGGTTGCCGCTGGAGTCCTCTTCCACTCCTCCATGATGTCATCACAGAGCTGGTGGATGTTAGAGACCTTGCGCTCCTCCACCTTCGGTTTGAGGATGTCCCACAGATGCTCAATAAGGTTTAGGTCTGGAGACATGCTTGGCCAGTCCATCACCTTTACCCTCAGCTTCTTTAGCAAGGCAGTGGTCGTCTTGGAGGTGTGTTTGGGGTCGTTATGTTGGAATATTGCCCTGTGGCCCAGTCTCCGAAGGGAGGGGATCATGCTCTGCTTCAGTATGTCACAGTACATGTTGGCATTCATGGTTCCCTCAATGAACTGTAGCTCCTCAGTGCCGGCAGCACTCATGCAGCCCCAGACCATGACACTCCCACCACCACATTTATCTTGGTCTCATCACACCACAGGACATGGTTCCAGTAATCCATGTCCTTTGTTTGTCTTCAGCAAACTGTTTGTGGGCTTTAATAAAGAGCCAAAAAGGTCTGTTTAACAAGGCAATGACTGAAGCTGGCCACAAATGTACAATTATTTCTTGTTTTGTTTTGGCTAGCGTGAGGAAGGGAGAGACTCTCTGCCTGCATCCCCATAGAGGAGATTCATCCCTCTATTTGTCCTGTTTACTGTTATCACAGAAAAAAAGTAATGGGAAATCCAACATCTTAGAGATGTCCGCAGAATAGGAGGTGAGGGAAACTCTTAAAATAATGACACCAACCCTGGGGACAACTGTCTTAAGGTAAAACTAAGGCTCTATTCACACTTGTGCGGCTTGTCATGCAACTTTGGACACCAAACTCATATGTCAAGTCATTCTCCATGTTTTCCAATGATAACCATTCATATATGTGCAACTTAAAGTTGCAGCGACTTCAAAGTGCAACTTGGGGGCCATAGACTTAAAGTTGCATGAAAGTCATACCTGAATGTTATACAGTGCAACAGTTGCCCATTATCATTGGTCAAAGCCAAAGTCATATCCAATTTGCACCCATCCAAAGTTGCATCAAAGTTGCACTCCAAAGTCAGTGCAACTTTGGAGTGCAATTTTGACGCAACTTTGGATGAATGCAACTTGGATACGGCTTTGACGAGTTTTTTTTCCCCATTTTGGATAGAGTAAGGACGAGTTATAACCTCAGTTTTTTTTTTTTTTGGGGGAGATTTCTCTTCACTTTCTGTCCCACAGCCAAATAGGAAGTGAAAGGAAATCTTTCCAAAGTGAGGGAACCCCTGGTTGTGGTCGTCACTGGAACTAGTGTCCCTATTGGAAGATTTCCCCTCTATTGCTGTTCTGGAGACAACTCAAAATTTGGGATTTTCTTTTACTTTCAATAACAATGGTAAACAGGACTAATAGAGAAGATGAATCACCAAATCGGGGACACAGACAGCATAAAAAAGGGCCCCCACAGGAAGACACTTCCCATGGGGGCACTCATGCATGCTCTCTCAATCCCGAGCCTCACTGCTGCGTCCATTGACACAGACAGCGGGACTCGGCCCTGCCTCCGCATCACTGGAGCTGATTAACAGAAGGGGGAACAGCTTTCAATCTGCCCAATGAGGAGAGAGACAGCGGCTGCATATTGGCTGTGACCAGTATGAGGGGCTCCCACCATCCCTGTGCCGAGTTCCCAGGTCTGTACACCAGCTGTGACCAGTATGAGGGGCTCCCACCATCCCTGTGCTGAGTTCATGGGTCTCCACATCGGCTGTGACCAGTATGAGGGGCTCCCACCATCCCTGTGCCGAGTTCCCAGGTCTGTACATCAGCTGTGACCAGTATGAGGGGCTCCCACCATCCCTGTGCTGAGTTCCCGGGTCTGCACACCTGCCTTGACCAGTACGAGGGGCTCCCGCCATCCCTGTGCTGAGTTCCCGAGTCTGTACACATGCTGTGACCAGTATGAGGGGCTCCCACCATCCCTGTGCTGAGTTCCCGGGTCTGCACACCTGCCTTGACCAGTACGAGGGGCTCCCACCATCCCTGTGCTGAGTTCCCGAGTCTGTACACATGCTGTGACCAGTATGAGGGGCTCTCACCATCCCTGTGCTGAGTTCCCGGGTCTGCACACCTGCCTTGACCAGTACGAGGGGCTCCCACCATCCCTGTGCTGAGTTCCCGAGTCTGTACACATGCTGTGACCAGTATGAGGGGCTCCCACCATCCCTGTGCCGAGTTGCCGGGTCTGTACATCGGCTGTGACCAGTATGAGGGGCTCCCACCATCCCTGTGCTGAGTTCATGGGTCTGCACATCTGCCTTGACCAGTATGAGGGGCTCCCACCATCCTTGTGCTGAGTTCCCAGGTCTGTACATCAGCTGTGACCAGTATGAGGGGCTCCCACCATCCCTGTGCTGAGTTCATGGGTCTCCACATCGGCTGTGACCAGTATGAGGGGCTACCACCATCCCTGTGCTGAGTTCCCGGGTCTGTACACCTGCCTTGATCAGTATGAGGGGCTCCCACCATCCCTGTTGCTGAGTTCCCGGGTCTGTACATCAGCTGTGACCAGTATGAGGAGCTCCCACCATCCCTGTGCTGAGTTCCCAGGTCTGTACACATGCTGTGACCAGTATGAGGGGCTCCCACCATCCCTGTTGCTGAGTTCCCGGGTCTGTACACCTGCTGTGACCAGTATGAGGGGCTCCCACCATCCCTGTTGCTGAGTTCCCGGGTCTGTACACATGCTGTGACCAGTATGAGGGGCTCCCACCATCCCTGTTGCTGAGTTCCCGGGTCTGTTCACCTGCTGTGACCAGTATGAGGGGCTCCCACCATCCCTGTTGCTGAGTTCCCGGGTCTGTACACATGCTGTGACCAGTATGAGTGGCTCCCACCATCCCTGTTGCTGAGTTCCCGGGTCTGTACACCTGCCTTGACCAGTATGAGGGGCTCCCACCATCCCTGTGCTGAGTTCCTGTGTCTCCACATCGGCTGTGACCAGTATGAGGGTCTCCCACCATCCCTGTGCTGAGTTCCCAGGTCTGCACACCCAAAAACCTTCTATAATTATGACGTACCTATTAGGTGGACTCACTCTTTAAGGCTCCATTCACACTTGTACGGAGAGTGACTTTGATGCGACTTTACACTCTCTGGCACTAATGTCTCATCTAAGTAGTAGATGATCCTTTTCTGAGCCGCATAGATCCGAGTGGGTGCCATTGAAAACAACGGGCTGCGACTTGTCATGCGACTTTATGTTTCCAAAAGTTGCATGACAAGGCAAGAGAAGAGTAGCATCTTTCACATGTCTGTCCTCCAGGGCTCCCATTTCCATCCTGAGTGGTGGACTTGGAACAATTATGTAGCCAGTGAAGGCATCATAAACCTCCTGAAAACGGTTTTACATCTTTGACTACTATGTGGTGTAGAAAGGATAAACATGACAGTCCCAAAGTCTAATGACAACAATGCAACTCTATCCTCACAACATCAATAGATATACCAGGGCTGACCTCCTAAAAATGCTAGCTGCCTGGTTG
Source organism: Aquarana catesbeiana (assembly GCF_042186555.1). Classification (NCBI taxonomy): domain Eukaryota; kingdom Metazoa; phylum Chordata; class Amphibia; order Anura; family Ranidae; genus Aquarana; species Aquarana catesbeiana. The sequence goes on from NC_133325.1 coordinate 54,960,379, forward strand.
TCATGTTGATCCCGTTTCAGCGTTTTACTCAGTCACTGAGCCGCAACAAGTATACAAACCAGGGATGTTGGCAGGGCCGTCTTAATAGCATCATGGGCCTCTGGGCAAAGTAATGCACTGGGGCCCCTACCAGCTTGCCCCAATTTACACACCTACTTTCAAAAAATAAAGTATAAATAGTTGAAAGAATTAAACATTGATCCATAAATCAAAGACTAATCAACACAAAGGGCACAGTACAGTGGGGAATGCAGAAGGGCACAGTACAGGAGGGGGTCAGGAGGGCACAGTACAGGAGGGGGTCAGGAGGGCACAGTACAGGAGGGGGTCAGGAGGGCACAGTACAGTGGGCAATGCAGAAGGGCACAGTACAGGAGGGGGTCAGGAGGGCACAGTACAGTGGGGAATGCAGAAGGGCACAGTACAGGAGGGGTCAGGAGGGCACAGTATCGGTTCTGGGGAGCGGTCATCTCGGGACAGTTTAGTAAAAAGCATGAATATCCCAGACAGTTGGCAAATATGATGCTATGCAAGATTATTGCGGGGCCCCATGCACCCAGGGTCCCGGGGCAGTGCCCAGGAGTGCCCTTGCATTAAGATGGCCCTGTATGTTGGCGAGGTGGTCAGCAGTCTTTATAGACATACTGGTTCTGGGTCAGTGAATCAAAGGATTAAAACCGATGAACAGCAGAAAGTCACCAACCGTGGCCTCCATTTTTTTGTGAACGTCTTCCTTTAAAGTAGAGGTAGACCCAACCTGAACATTTACTTGTTGTATATTATGAAAACATTTTTTTTTTTTTAATAAATAAATAAATGGACCACTTGCACCTTTATTCATCATTTGTTGCAAGTCAATGCTGCGGATCCCCTGCGGCCACTTCCTGTCTACATGCTCTCCAGCGATAGCTGAACGGCATTTCCTAGGATGGGTTTTCTCATGGTTACAACAGTGGACCATACCTGCATAACGCGCGTGGCCACTAGCCTCCACCAGAAGCCCGTGTGACCAGGGCACGGGACAAGGGGTGGGCAGGAGGGGAAGCTTCCCTGGGGGCATTGGTTTATTGCAGGGATGGGGTGCCCTGTAGGGTTGCCACCTCATCCCTTTAAACCCGTACACCTTTGAATTACACAGGTTCTGGAGGCGAATTAAATGGAGATAAGGCACCAAGTGAGTTTAATTACCACCTTAATCAGCCACATAACCTGAGTAATTAATGTGTGTTTGGGTTTAAAGGGATGAGGTGGCAACTTTAGCGCCCCAACCCTAAAGGAAGGGGGGTGCAGTTTGGCATCTTTGCCCTGGATGACCTTGTCCTGGCACTGCGTGTGACCACACAGGAGCACAAGTGGGAAACTGGGGACAGAGCGTTGTCACCTTATGAGCGCCTTCGCAAAGACCTTAATGGCAGGATGGCCAGCTATAGTGATTGGGTAAAGCAGACCTTTCATGGCAAAGGGAAGATCCACTTTTTTCCAGACCTCTAGCCCCCCAACACAAATGGTTTTAAGAAAGGGAGCTGGTAAGAAAAAAAGTGGACCTTCCGTTTGCTATGGAACACCCACCTTAGTCACCTAAGTCCGAGCAGCCGTACCATCCAAGCCGAGCTTTTAGGAAGCGTTCAGGACTTGGTTCTCAGATGTTGATCTATAGCAGACCGGCAGCACTGGATATGGAGAGAAAAGGATCGAGAATTTGCCGTAGTGCTCCTCTAATCCCAAATTTCACAGCTCAGATACATTGCATGAACATTGAATCAACATTCCCCCCCGAGATTCGTTATTAACACCATATGAGTAATCTGCGGTGGGGGAGATGAAGGGCAGCCATGGTACCTGTTGCGCCCAACATCATCCCCACTTTTGCCGATCAGCATCCCCCCCCCCCTCCCACTCACAAAAACACCTCCCTCCATTGCTTCATCACCTCTACGTTGCTCTGAGCGGGCCCCTCGCCCCCAGCGTCCTTGTCCTGCACCTCTTCCATGCTGTCCCCTGGCGACGCCACTTCCACGCTGTCCCCCATCTCTCGCATGTCCTCCAGCGCAATGGTGAACTGGGCGAGCGTCCTCACCATCTGCAGCATGCGGGGCTCCTTAATGAACGGACAGTCGTCGCTGATGAATTGGGGAGGGGGGGGTTAAACAGCACGCTTAAAAACAAATCAAAAATAGAAGAAAAAAACTCCCCCCTCCCCAAAATGTAAAAACAAATCTAGAAGAAGAAGCGATGAGGCTGGGGTGCCGGGAGCTGGCAGCGTCTTAGAAGATCACAGCCCGGATGATGCAGCTTGCCTCCTCCTCCTTTGCATGGTGGATGTTTTCCTCCCTCGCTCGCTCACTTGCTCCCTCTCCAGCAGGTGTGCGGCTGTCTGCAGCCTTGTGTGTGCCTTCTGGTGATTAGCAACACAGAGGAGACACTGAGCAGACAGCAGCAGTCGCTGGCAGAGCCGGCCAGGATTAGCAAGGGCTGGAGAAACACGTTAACGCTTTGGCTGGAGGGCTCGGCTGCTGCACAGATCGTTACCTGCACATGGGCAGCGAGCGTCTGCTGCGTGATTATTCATGGGGGGGGTTTAATCTTGGGTACAAGTAAAAAAAAAAAACAAAAAAAAAGAAAAACACTACTTTACCCGAAAGGAAATACATTTTTTTTTTATCATTTTGTTTTATTTTTTGATACATGCGAAGCGCAAAATTTTTAATACGTGCTAAGCGCAACATTTGACATGCGTGTGAACGTGCAAAAATTTTTGATACGTACGAACGCGCAGCATTTTTGATATGCGCATTTTAGATACTTGCAAAGCGCAACATCTTTGATATGTGCAAATGTGCAACATTTTTGATAATGCGAAGTGCAACATTTTTGATACATGCAAACGCACATTTTTGATACACGCAAATGAATAACATTTTGGATACGTGTGATTGTGCAACATTTTTGATACATACGAACACGCAGCATTTTAGATACGTGCAAATGCGCAACATTTGATATGTGCGAAAGGCGCAATATTTTTGATACGTGTGAACGTGCAGCATTTTTGATATGTGAAAATGCGCATGTTTGACACATGCGAAGTGCAAAAATTTTTATACATGCTAAGCGCAACATTTTTCATACGTGTGAACGTGCAACATTTTTGGTACATACAAACCCGCAGCATTTATGATATGCGCAAACTCGCATTTTTGATACTTGCAAAGCGCATATATGATATGTGCGAATGCGCAACATTTTTGATAATGCGAAGTGCAACATTTTTGATAATGCGAAGTGCAACATTTTTGATAATGCGAAGTGCAACATTTTTGAAACGTGCAAATAAACAACATTTTTGATACGTGTGAACGTGCAACATTTTTTGATATGTGCGAAAGGCGCAACATTTTTTACATGTGCAAATGCGCAACACTTTTAATACGTGTAAACGTACAACATTTTTGATATATACGAACACGCAGCATTTTTGATATGTGCAAATGCGCATGTTTAATACGTGCAAAGTGCAACATTTTTGATACGTGCGAACGCGCAGCATACAACATTTTTGATACATGCGAACGGGCAGCATTTTTTATATGTGCGAACATGCTACATTTTTTAAATGTGCAAATGCACATTTCTGATACATGATAAGCGCAACATTTTTGATACCAGTGTTAGTTTTGGCTACAGCTCTCACTGGCAAAAGTGACAATCATTATAGCGATATTAATGTAATCAATATAATAAATCCAGACTGAATTCAGATTAAACCATCTAATTACATTCCAGGTGTGTTAGAACAAAAAGATGTTCAAAGTCTTTTTCTTTAGGCTGCATTCACACTGTGCGATTTGGAATTGTGGGCAGAATCGCTGCGAAAATAGAACCAAACTCCTCCTACAGATCCTGCGCCTCTCTATGCAGCCGCAGCACCCTCTCATCTCCACCTCCCCTGGTCTCAGCATTCAGCAGACTCCGGAAGCTGACTCCAGCCCTCCTCTGATCCTCCTCCAGATCCTGTACTTTCTGCTGCACAGCTCTGCCCCAAGCTTCTTCCTGGCCGCAGCACAAGGTAAGTGGGGTGCACTGTGATGTAGCGAGAGTGGGTGGCTCTTGGCGTCTGATGGTGGGTGGGGGGGGATGTCGCTTGACATCTAATGACTACAGGTGTGTTCGCACTTCCACCTTCTTATATCCCAGCTCCGCCCGGTGCTCAGACCTACAGGCTGACGAAGCCTCAGGTAACACGACTCACAAGAGAAGAAGTCGGCAAACAGTCAATGCATTTCGACCGTCACGCATTAGTCATGGCCACTAAGGCCTGACGGATGAAACGCGTTGCCTGTTTTACAGTTATACAGGTTTTTGTAATAAAGGATAACCATTGTTGGATGCCATTCCGAGTGCCGACTTCTTCTGTTATGGCTCTTGACATCTGATGTAAGGGGGGGGGGTGCTCTTGACATACAGTATTACAGACACAACAGGCCCTTTGAGTGTAACCATAACGCTGAAGTGGCCCGCAATAAATGGTTAAGGAGTGTCGTTAGGCACTCCTGTTGTGAAACTACAAATCCCATCATGCCTCTCCCTCTGGGAGTCATGCCTGTGGTTGTCAGAGGTTTGCAATGCCTCATGACATTTGTAGCTTCACCACAGCTGGAGTGCTGAGGCTCCCTACCTCCAGAGCTGGACTGGGACCAAAATCTGGCCCTGGACTCCATCCAGACTTTCACTTTAATTTTGCAAACACACACAAAAACAGTATATAAAGTATATGCAATTGTGCAAAAAAAGCCCCCCCCCCTTACATCAGAGTCCCTAAAGAGCTTACAACGGGGTCCCCAGAGAGCCTCCCCCTTACATAAGGGTCCCCAGAGAGCCTCCCCCACTTACATCAGAGTCCCCAGAGAGCCCCTGCGTTGCATCTGGGTCCCCAGAGAGCCCCCCACTTACATCAGGGTCCCCAGAGAGCCCCCCACTTACATCAGGGTCCCCAGAGAGCCTCCCCCTTACATCAGGGTCCCCAGAGAGCCCCCACTTACATCAGGGTCCCCAGAGAGCCCCCCCTTACATCGAGGTCCCCAGAGAGCCCCCCCCCCCTTACATCAAGGTCCCCAGAGAGCCTTCCCTTACATCAGGGTTCCCAGAGAGCCCCCCACTTACATCAGGGTCCCCAGAGAACCCCCCTTACATCAGGGTCCCCAGAGAGCTTCCCCCTTATATCAGGGTCCCCAGTGAGCCCCTCCTTACATCAGGCTCTCCAGAGAGCCCCCCACTTACATCAGGGTCCCCAGACAGCCTCCCCCTTACATCAGGGTCCCCAGACAGCCTCCCCCTTACATCAGGGTCCCCAGAGAGCCCCTCAACTTACATCAGGGTCTTCAGAGAGCCCCTCCATACCTCAGAGTCCCCAGAGAGCGGCTCCTTACATCAGAGTCCCCAGAGAGCCGCTCCTTACATCAGGGTCACCAGGGAGAGGGCGGGCAGTGAAAGATGATGTAATCTCTCTGCTGCCCGTGGCTGCACAGCGAGGGCGGAACAGCTGTGATGCAGGGCGGGCGGCGGGGATGACACCATCTCTCTGCTCTCTCGCCCGTGCTGCCTGCCCGCTCTCCCATGCTGCCCGCTGCACGGCTGTAGAGAGGCCACGGCCCGGTAGTGGGCCATGGCCCTGTGGTTGGGGATCACTGGAACTCTGAGCTATGGGCCCCAGATTCGGGGCTATAGCCCCAAAAGCCCCCCTAGCACCACTGACTGTCACCGAAACCGGCCCACTGAGCCATCAGCCCACCGGGAAACTCCCGGTAGTCCCGATGGCCAGCACATGCCTGCCTACCTCTGTATAACTGGTGCATGCACATGAGATGCCTTCAGCCACATTTTGCCTTCTTAGGTTTTTTCATGTGTATCCATTAGTGGGTGGAGCGGGATACACTCAGGTAAGCATGCACTTAGTCTATGGAGATTTTCAGTATCTGACGAACACACGATCGGATTTTCCGACAACAAATGTTGGATGTGAGTTTGTTGGCTGAAAGTCCGACCATGTGTATACTCCATTGAACATTTGTTGTTGGACTTTCGGCCAACAAATGTTGGCTAGCAGGTTCTCAAATGTTCCGCCAACAAAACTTTGTTGTCGGAATTTACGTTCGTGTGTACACAAGTCCGACGCACAAAAGTTCACGCATGCTCGGAATCAAGCAGAAAGAGCCGCACTGGCTATTGAACTTTCATTTTCTCGGCTCGTCGTACGTCTTGTACGTCACTACGTTCGTAATTGTTGCCTAACATTTGTGTGACCGTGTGTATGCAAGACAAGTTAGAGCCAACATCCTTCGAACAAAATTCCACGGTTTTGTTGTCGGAAAGTCCGATCGTGTGTACGGGGCATAAGTGCTCTCACTAATTAAATCAGTACTGCATAAGGCAGAACAGCCTCTTCGCAATGTGTAGTTTCTACGTGTATGTGCAGATTTCTATGACCAAGACCTCTCTTTGTAAATGAAAACAGGATCAGACATCTCCTTTAAGTTGAAATCAGGAGCATAGCACAGGGGAATTTTATAATGGCTTTGTATAAGCTGACATTGTCAATCTGATCTGTCACTACTTCCTCCTCTATTATCTGACAAGGCACACAGTGTGCCTTATCAGATAGCGAAGGAGGAAGTAGTGATAGATCAGTAAATTATACATACAGTACCTCACAAAAGTGAGTACACCCCTCACATTTTTGTAAATATTTTATTCTATCTTTTCATGTGACAACGCTGAAGAAATTACACTTTGCTACAATGTAAAGTAGTGAGTGTACAGCTTGTATAACAGTGTATATTTGCTGTGCCTTCAAAATAACTCAACACACAGCCATTAATGTCTAAACCGCTTGCAACAAAAGTGAGTACACCCCTAAGTGAAAATGTCCAAATTGGGCCCAAAGTGTCAATATTTTGTGTGGATGCCATTATTTTCCAGCACTGCCTTATCCCTCTTGGGCATGGAGTTCACCAGAGCTTCACAGGTTGTCACTGGAGTCCTCTTCCACTCCTCCATGACGACATCACGGAGCTGGTGGATGTTAGAGACGTTGCGCTCCTCCACCCTCCGTTTGAGGATGTCCCACAGATGCTCAATAGGGTTTATGTCTGGAGACATGTTTGGCCAGTCCATCACCTTTACCCTCAGCTTCTTTAGCAAGGCAGTAGTCGTCTTGGAGGTGTGTTTAAGGTCATCATGTTGGAATACTGCCCTGCAGCCCAGTCTCCGAAGAGAGGGGATCATGCTCTGCTTCTGTATGTCACAGTACATGTTGGCATTCATGGTTCCCTCAATGAACTGTAGCTCCCCAGTGCCGGCAGCACTCATGCAGCCCCAGACCATGACACTCCCACCACCATGCTTGACTGTAGGCAATACACACTTGTCTTTGTACTCCTCACCTGGTTGTCACCACACACGCTTGACACCATCTGAACCAAATAAGTTTATCTCGGTCTCATCAGACCACAGGACATGGTTCCAGTAATCCATGTCCTTAGTCTGCTTGTCTTCAGCAAACTGTTTGTGGGCTTTCTTGTGCATGATCTTTAGAAGAGGCTTCCTTCTGGGACGACAGCCATGCAGACCAATTTGATGCAGTGTGCGGCGTATGGTCTGAGCACTGACAGGATGAGCCCCTCACCCCTTCAACCTCTGCAGCAATGCTGGCAGCACTCATACCTCTATTTCACAAAGATCCGGACATGACGCTGAGCACGTGCACTCATCTTTTTTGGTGGACCATGGCGAGGCCTGTTCTGAGTGGAACCTGTCCTGTTACACCGCTGTATGGTCTTGGCCACCATGCTGCAGCTCACTTTGCTGGTCTTGACAATCTTCTTATAGCCTAGGCCATCTTTATGTAGAGCAAAAATTATTTTTTTCAGATCCTCAGAGAGTTCTTTGCCATGAGGTGCCATGTTGAACTTCCAGTGACCAGTATGAGAGAGTGAGAGCGATAACACCAAATTTAACACACCTGCTCCCCATTCACACCTGAGACCTTGTAACACCAACGAGTCACATGACACCGGGGAGGGAAAATGGCTAATTGGGCCCAATTTGGACATTTTCACTTAGGGGTGTACACTTTTGTTGCCAGCAGTTTAGACATTAATGGCTGTGTGTTGAGTTATTTTGAGGGGACAGCAAATTTACACTGTTATACAAGCTGTACACTCACTACTTTACATTGCAGCAAAGTGTCATTTCTTCAGTGTTATCACATGAAAAGATATAATAAAATATTTACAAAAATGTGAGGGGTGTACTCACTTTTGTGGGATACTGTAAAATGACAGTGCATTCATTGTTGGTGGAGGAGGAAAAAATGATGGGTCAGTTATCTGTGTACAAGGTGGCAGTGTGTACATTGTCAATAGAGAAGGAAGCAGTGCTGGATCAGTAATCTTTGTACAAGGTGGCAGTGTGTATCTCATCAATGGAGAAGGAAGCAGTGCTGGATCAGTAATCTTTGTACAAGGTGGCAGTGTGTATCTCATCAATGGAGAAGGAAGCAGTGCTGGATCAGTAATCTTTGTACAAGGTGGCAGTGTGTATCTCATCAATGGAGAAGGAAGCAGTGCTGGATCAGTAATCTTTGTACAAGGTGGCAGTGTGTATCTCATCAATGGAGGAGGAAGCAGTGCTGGATCAGTAATCTATGTACAAGGTGACAAAAGTGTACCTTGTCAATAAAAGAGGAAGCGGGGCTGGATCATCTACATATAAGGTAACAGTGCGTGCTTTATTTCTGCCTCCCTCCATACCTCTATCCAATGCGCTGTCTGTGGGTGGGTGAGGACTCCTCATTGGACAGTGGGATGGTAGGGGAAGATAAGCAGAGGCCATGAGATCAGAGGAGCCAAGTACACAGGAGAGGATCAGCTGGCAATTCAAAATCCACAAATTGGGCAGCCGGCCATTACACAATGGTTTTAGTCCAGAACTTTTTTTGTACCTGACAGGTCTTCATTGATAACCCCAATTTTAACCGATTCCTGACCGCCTCATGCACATATACTGCGGCAGAAGGGCACGTACAGGCAGATTAACGTACCTGTACGTTGCCCTGTAAGAGGCGGCTCGCAGGCGCCCGCGCGCCCGCCGGGAGCTCCGTGACCGTGAACGCGGGTCCCGCGAACCCGATGTCCGTGAGGATACCCGCGATCGTCTCACGGTGAGGAAGAACGGGGAGATACTAGTGTAAACAAGCATTTCCCTGTTCTGCCTAATGACACTCTCACTGATCACCGCCCCCTGTAATCGGGAGCGGTGATCAGTGATGTGTTACAGACAGCCCCCCCCCCCCCAGTTAGAATCACTCCCTAGGACACACTTAACCTAGTGGTTAACCCCTTCACTGCCAGTGACATTTTTACAGTAATCAACGCAATTTTTTAGCATTGATCGCTGTATTAATGCCAATGGTACCCAAAAATGTGTCAAAATTGTCCGATGTGTCCGCCATAATGTCGCAGTCACGATAAAAAAATCGCTGATCGCCGCCATTACCAATCACAAAAAAAATTATCATTAAAAATGCCATAAAACTATCCCCTATTTTGTAGACGTAATAACTTTTGCGCAAACCAATCAATAAACGCTTATTGCGATTTTTTTTTTTACCAAAGGAATACGTATCGGCCTAAACTGAGGAAAAAAAATTTTTTTGGGGGATATTTATTATAGCAAAAAAGTAAAATATAATGCGTTTTTTTTTCAAAATTGTCGCTAATTTTTGTTTATAGAACAAAAAATAAAAAACGCAGAGTTGATCAAATACCACCAAAAGAAAGCTCTATTTGTGGGGGAAAAAAGGACATCAATTTTGTTTGGGAGCCACGTCGCACGACCGCGCAATTGTCAGTTAAAATGACGCAGTGGCGAATCGCAAAAAGTGCTCTGGACTTTGGGCAGCCAAATGGTCCGGGGCCTAAGTGGTTAAAAGTCATAGAAATATAGGAGTGGTAGGCGATACATTGTATATTACACCGCTGCATTCTAAATACTATGGAATAGGAAGACGAAGGTCCCCAGGAACCTGTATGACCCCGTGGCCTGGTGTCCCATCATAGGGAACGGACAGGGGAGGCTTGGCCACCCAGCTGCCACCATACAGAGCGGAGTGGAGAAGGAGAACAGCAAGCATGCAAGGGGGGGGAGACCAGGGATTAAAAATAACACAAGAGCAATTACCCGCCCACCTTCTCTACGGAGAGAAGAAACCTGAACAGCGAAGATCAAAGAGAAGAAAAAAAATGTACATGCACTTATTCAACTATGAACAAATGTCAGGAGGGCCATGGCTTAAAGGGAACCTGCCAGAACGACTGTTTCCTGCCAGAGCCGAGGCTCCCATCCACTGATACAGGTTGTTGTTGAAGGTCTTTATCTGAGACCGCACAGCTGTGGTCTGCCCCTAGCACTGATCCAGGGAGCTGGCCAATGGGAACCCTCACCAGAGCAGGTTCCTGACCCCTGACGGCCTGCTGCATTGCACTGCACTGCCTACAATATACCAGCCTTGGCTGTCCACTAGGCCTTGCTGCTCCTGCACTTTGCTGATCCTGGTCAGTCCCAGTTGCATCTGTCTGCTAGCACCTGCACATCTGTTGGAGACCTCCAGATGGCGCCAGAAGAGAATCCTGCATGTTTGTTTGTACTGCAGCTGCCAGCCCCTGTGGCTCGCCATCGCCCCCCCCTGTGGTGCCTGTCACCACTATCAGGTATTACTTGGGTTGAAGAAACAAGAAAAGGTTCACCTTACCACATTGGACATCATATATATGACAGTGATGGATATCTGTTAAGCTGTTAGATAGATTAACTGCACTTAGAGCTCCCCCTAGTGGCTAACCTACACGTTTCTATAGTTCATGAAATTATTATTATTATACAGGATTTATACAGCGCCATTACGCAGCGCTTTACGATATAAAAGGGAGACAATAAGGATATAATACATTAAAATACAAGAGGATTAAGAGGGCCCTGCTCAGAAGAGCTTACAATCTAATAGGGTGGGAATAAAAAAAAAAAAAAAGAGAAGGGTAAGCTTTTAAAATATAAAAATCAGGTTAAAAAAAATGTTACGGTAGACACTACAATATGTGATTATGGAAAATGTGTTATACGTTTTAGGGCCAGTTCACACCACATGCAGCCCTGAGGGTTTTTTTTTTTTTTCTGCATCAAAAACCAAAAACGCATTTATAGTCAGTTATATGGTTTTCAATGGCATAGTTAGTTCACGCCAGGTGCAGTCAGTTCCAGTGTGTTCCAGAAAAAAAAAAGTAAAATAAATATTCTGTATTTTTTTCTGCACTGGACTGTAACACAGTAAAACGCATCAAAAACGCACCAAAATCTCACTGGAACACACAGGTCCTTATGTAAGGTTAGGAAAAAAAGAGGGGGGGAAATGCACTGGACCGCATCAAAAACACACCAAAAACACACTGGATTGCATCAAAAACTCGTATGCCGAAAAGCATCCAGAACAGCCGTCTGCATTCCAGGTGCCTTTTTTCTTCTTTTTTGCTGGTTTTCTTTTCACTGTACTGGGGCCCGGTGCGTTTTTGATGTGTTCCAGTGCATTCCAGTGTACAGTCCAGTGCAGGAAAAATGCAGCATGTTCTAGTTTTTTTTTTTCTGGAATGCACTGGAAGTGATTGACAATGATCATATGATGTCCTCCCATTCTCGGTGTGCAGCGCGGTGATTATTGGTGCACCATGTCCCTTGGGACGCAAAGCATCACCGATCACGGTAAAGAGCCTATGACGTAGCCTCTTTACTGTGTCCAATCACAGTGTAAACAGCAAATGCCAATTATTCCCTGACAGCGCGTGAGGAGAGGAGAGCCGGTATGCTGCATTCCTCAGCAGGGAAATCTGCACTGATCAGGGCACAGCCCCAAAAGTGCCCACCAGTGCTGCCAATCAAGGCTCACCATTGCTGCCTTCCAAGTGCCCATCAGTGATGCCTGTCAGTGCTCATCAGTGCTATCAATGCCCTTCAGTGCCACCTATCGGTGCCTATTAGTGCTCATCAGTAGAGCCTGTTAGTGCCTATCATTGCCCCCTATCTGTGCCACCTATCAGTGCCCATCAGTGCTGCATATTAGTCCCTCCTCATCAGTGCCCATCAGTGCTGCATATCAGTGCCCATCAGTGCCACCTATCATTGCCCCCTATCCGTGCCGCCTATCAGTGCCCATCAGTGCTGTATATCAGTGCCCATCAGTGCCACCTATCAGTGCCTAGCATTGCCCCCTATCCTTGCCGCCCATCAGTGCCACCTATCAGTGCCTATCATTGCCCCCTATCCGTGCCACCTATCAGTGCCCATCAGTGCTGCATATCAGTGCCCATCAGTGCCACCTATCAGTGCCTATCATTGCCCCCTATCCGTGCTGCCTATCAGTGCCCATCAGTGCTGTATATCAGTGCCCATCAGTGCTGCATATTAGTGCCTCCTCATCAGTGCCCATCAGTGCTGTATATCAGTGCCTATCATTGCCCCCTATCCGTGCCGCCTATCAGTGCCCATCAGTGCCACCTATTAGTGCCTATCATTGCCACCTATCCGTGCCGCCTATCAGTGCCCATCTGTGCTGCATATTAGTGCCACCTCCTCAGTGAAGGAGAAAAATTACTTATTTACTACATTTTATAACAGAAACTAAGAAAAACTGTTTTTTTTTTTCAAAATTTCCTGTCTTTTTTCATTTGTTTAGTAAAAAAATGAAAAACCCCAGTGCTCATTAAATACCACCAAAAGAAAGCTATATCTTCTCAAAAAAAAAATACTAAAAATGTCATATGGGTACAGTGTTGTATGACTGTGCAATTGTCATTCAAACTGTGACAGCGCTGAAAGCTGAAAACTTACCTGGGCAGGAAAGGGGGTGAAAGTGCCCAGTAGGCAAGTGGTTAAAAAAACGTAAGGTTTAAAATCACTTTAACATTCCTGTCTATCACCCCAATCCAAGATCTACCCCACCCACCACCACCTCCTCCTGCAACTTTGCATGACAGGTGGTTTGGGCCGCTCAGGTACAAAGCACTGCATTATGGGAGATCAGAGATCCCAGCAGGGATCAGTGGGGGGGGGGGGCTGCAGTGTACATTGGGGGATGTGCAGGTGATTTGGTGATGACAGTTTTGCTTTGCCTTTTAATGCAACTCAAGTCCTCAGGGGGTTAACATACAATGATAGGACAGCACCGGTCTTGGTCCTTTTAAACTCATCATTATTCGACCATCGGCTATCGCCAGGGATGACCAGCATGCCCATGATTATAGCTTCAAGACATTCTGTGCTCTATAAATGGTGATCTGGCTGCCCTTATTCCATTTAACAATGACTTCCACCTCCTAGCTGAACAGAAAAAAGATCAATGACATTTCATGGACAATTCCTAACAAGCCTGGCTCAAATGCAACAGCAGAGACCCCTAGTGGACAGTTTCTGCATAACCTGGGACACAGACTACTTTTGTATTACACCCAAAAAACAAAAAAACATGTATTTTTTTATTTTTTTAAGGCTTTTTTCCATTTTTTTTTTCACCTGGTGACCCAATTTTTAAATTTCCTTTCACAGACCGAAGCTATCCAGCAAAAGTAGCCGTCAGAACTGACAGGGGTGCGTACAATGGCCAGCTTTTATTCATTTATGGAAAATCTTTATCCCAACAGAAAAAAAAAAACGTTGAAAATGCCGTATGCTTACAAATTTTTCAAGAAAGCATTTCCCGATTTGAAAAGCAAAACTGCTTTAAAAAAAAAAAAACATGTCAGGCTCCATTCACACTTGGACACTAAAGTCACAAGACAAGTCGCACCACATGTTTTTCAACGACAACCGGTCAAACGCCTGCGACTCAAAGTCACAGCGACATTAAAAAGGTTCCTGCGCTTCAAATATGTATATGCATTGTTTATAGTGCTTTTTTTTTACATCAGTTTGGTTATGATGGATAATTTAAAAAAAAGTAATATAGTAAAATAGTAATATAGTAAATAAGTAAAATAAAGATGACATTGTTTTATTGATAAAAAAAAAAAAAAAGGTTCCTGCGCTACTTTGGTCCAACTTTCATGCAACTTGAGTGCCAAAGGCTGCAATGTGAACCCTTAAAAGTCGCACCTGAAAGTTAAAGATGTGACAGTTGTGCAACAGTCGTTCATTATCATTGGGCAAAGCCAAAGTCGCATCCAAGTCGCACCCATCCATATGCTTTACTTTGTTAGTCAAGTACATCTAAATCTGCTAGTCCATCTAAGAGCCGGTTCACACGGGGGCGACTTGTCAGGCGACCTAGCCGCCTGACAAGTCGCCTCCCGTTCTGTACAATGGAACCGTTCTAATCGGAGCGACGCAAATCGCTCCGACTTAGAAGAAAGGTTCCTGTACTACTTTGGGGGCGACTTGCATAGACTTCTATACAGAAGTCGTCTTGCAAGTCGCCGCGGCAGTCGTGTGCAGGTCGCCTCCGTGAGGCGACCTGCAAGTCGTGCCGCTTCTAATGTGAACCGGCGCTAACACTACCCTTTCCCCAGACTGGCTATGCTGCTGTTAAAGGGTGTCTCTGTTGCTCTTCCATCCAGAATGGAGACACCCGAAGACAGGAAGTGTGTTACTGGCTGGATCATCAGGTGAAAATAAAGGAAGAAAGAAGAAAACGAATGCAGCTACCACATTTACTGTATGGATTGGTAAGCTGCAATAAATTAATTATTTTTGTTTTTGGGTTTAATACCACTTTAGGTTACCAGGCTTCACCTCCAAGTACTCCCCGAGGTCTTTTAGGGCACACTGCAGTTCAAAAAAATAAAAGCTGCTTAAAAAAAATGCTTATGCTAAAAAAAAGCTCAAAGGAGCTCAATAAAAAAAAGGGGGAAAGAGCTCATAAAAGTGCAAGCTTCTTCAAGCTGAAATAAAAGACCAAATGCCTGTAGAAACAGCTTTTTTTTTTTGAGCTGCAGTGTGCATGAGCCCTTCCAGGCATTTGAGCTTTTATTTAACCACTTACAGACCGGAAGATTTTCCCCCTTAATGACCAGGCCATTTTTTGCGATGCGGCACGGCGTCGCTTTAACTGACAATTGCACAGTTGTACCCAAACAAAATTGTGCTATAAACAAAAACAGAACGACAATTTTGAAAAGAAAAAAAAAAACAATATTTTTAACTTTTTGCTATAACAAATATCCAAACAAATTAAAAAAATATATATATATTCTTTCTCAGTTTAGGCCAATATGTATTCTTCTACATATTTTTGGTAAAAAAAAAATTGCAATTTTATATTGTACATTGATTGGTTTGCGCAAAAGTTATAGTGTCTACAAAATAGGGGATAGATTTATGGCCTTTTTTTTTTTTTACTAGTAATGGCAGTGATCTGCGATTTTTAGCGGGACTGCAACATTGCGGCGGACAGATCGGACACTTTTGACACTTTTTTGCAACCATTGACATTTATACAGCGATCAGTGCTATAAAAATGAACTGATTACTGTATAAATTACACTGGCAGGGAAGGGGTTAACACTAGGGGGGGGTGATCAAGGGGTTAAATGTGTTCCCTGGGAGGTGTTTAACTGTGGGGGGAGGGGACTGACTGGAGGAGGAGGAGACTGATCGTTATTCCTAATCGCTAGGAACAGCAGGTCTCGCTGTCTCTCCTCCCCTGTTTACATTGACAGATCCCCGTTCTGTCTCTCTTTCCCGCCAGCGGACATCGCGGCCGCCGGCCACGCGCATCGGTTCCCCCACCGTGCAGCGGGTGCGTGCCTGCTATGGCTCTTTAAGGAGCTGACGTACAACTACGGTGATTTGGGGGAATTAGATGCATAGAAGAATTTGCGGCAGTGGCTGAACATCCCACAACCAATTTTTTTTTTTTTTTGTTGGAAGCTGGAGATTTAAAGAAAAAGTCTCACCATACACATCTTCTCTTCATCCTGCATTCCAGGGCACATTTAGCACTTTTGTCCCATTTTGCAAGGTACTGAGGATCCTGAGCTACCCTGTATCCCCGAAAATAAGACCTAGTGTGATTGTCGGTGATGGCTGCAATAAAAGCCCTACATACCAAATAAGCCCTAGTTAAAGTCCTTGTAGATCTTATTTTCAGGGTAGGGCTTATTTTCGGGGAAACAGGGTAGGGCTTATTTGGGGGGTAGGGCTTATATTGCAGCCATTCTTGACACTCATGCTAGGTCTTATTTTCGGGGAAACAGGGTAGCTTGGTCAAGAGCTAGCCCCCCCAGTGTGCCCCCTTCACCCCTGTTAAACCACAGACTGACAAGGGAGAAAAGCTCCATTAAGTGTAGTAGGATGGTTATATTTTGCCCCCATAATGGGCTACTCACACTGAACACACTGGACAACCACAGACTGACAGTGCTGGTCTCTGCCACAAGAAGCTTGCCCGAGACAAGCGTTGTCACATTGCTTGCACCATCACTTGTTAATGGACAGGCAGAATCACACAGCTGAGGCGGTAGAAGCGTATGTGCGTTCAAGACAGAGCTGCACATGCTTTTTGTGCAAACCAGACCCCTATTGTGGAGTGGAGTGTTTGGAACACTGTGGGCAGCTTCTAAGTAAGAATGACATCAGCACACTCAACATGCAAACTCACAACAGTGGGGAAGAGGACAGCTGAGTTCTGCTTAAGTTACATAAAAAGAACTCACACAAATCGGGCTTCATGTAGGGGAGGAGACATTAGACATGTCATTTTAAAAGGAGCCATTCAGAATTAATTTCACCACCAAAGAGAAATACGTAAAGTGATTGATCATATTGTAAAACAACCCATTCAGTTTAAAATAGAAATGAAAGGTAAAACATTTTTGTATACATATAAAAAAAAAAAAAAAAAAAAACACTATAAATACCTTTTTTCCCTTTTAAGTGATCACATGCCCTCTGTTCTCAGCTGCATAAGAGGTGGGGAGAGGAGAAGCAGCAGCACACTCAGCTTCCCAGTGAATGGCTGTGCAGCGGGGGCATGTCAGGACAATTATGATCATTGGAGGAGAGTACACAGTATACTTAGAGGACTCAGTATACTTAGAGGACTGACCATACTGTGCTCTACTGCTTAGTGTGGTCAATTTTTAAAGGAAAGCAGAGTGACTGGCAAAAACACCAGGGATATTACACAAAAGAAGCAATACAAAGAGAACAGGAGACTTTCTCATACAAGTACATGGCACAGCAGGCACATGTAAGAAAAATGTTGGGGTAACAAATGCTTTAAGCAAAATCCATATACCAGGAGGTTAGGTTCTATTCCTATTTAGACCACATCTTTAATGCTCCCAACCTACCACACAGGACAGGTATTATATATTACGAAGCCTGTAAGAGGAAGAGCTGGAACACCCAAAAGGTGGCCAGGGAAACTCAAAACCCTTATGCCGCGTACACACGATCGCACATTCCGACAACAAAATCCATGTTTTTCTTCGGATGGATGTTGGCTCAAACTTGTCTTGCATACACACGGTCACACAAAGTTGGTCAGAAATTCCGAACGTCAAGAACGCGGTGACGTACAACACGTGCGACGAGCCGAGAAAAATGAAGTTCAATAGCCAGTGCTGCTCTTCTGCTTGATTCCGAGCATGCGTGGAACTTTGTGCGTTGGAATTGTGTACACGCAATCGGAATTTCCGACAACGGATTTTGTTGTCGGAAAATTTGAGAACCAGCTCTCAAATTTTGTGTGACGGAAATTCTGATGGAAAATGTCCGATGGAGCCAACACACGGTCGGAATTTCCGACAAAGAGCTCCCATCAAACATTTTACGTCGGAAAATCTGCCTGTGTGTATGGGGCATTAGATGGACAGGAATAGAGTTGGCTATTATAGAAAGGAGAGCTTGCTGTTGGGGTATCTGAGACATATAAGACGCCAAGGGCTGACTCAACACATCAGGTTCCACCAATGTCTAAAATATGACTTTTGTGTGGACTGATCCTTTAATACAGGGGTCTCCAAAATTTCTAAACAAAGGACCAGTTTACAGTCCTTCAGACTTTAGGGGGCCCGAACTGTGGCCATCAGTATTACTAAATGTCCCAGCATCAGTGGGAGTAAACAATCCCTCATCATTGGTGTCATTGGGAGGAATTGTGCTCCATCATTGGTTTCATTGGGTCCCATTGTTGGTGTCATTAGGAGGAACTTTGCCCCATGGTTGATCTAATTGGTAGGAATTGTGCCCCATCGTTAGTGTCATTGGGATGAATTGTACCTTTCATTGGTATCAGTGAATTAAACAGTGCCCCAAGGGCCAAATAAAAGCAAGCAAAAGGCTACATCCAGCCCTAGGGCCGCAGTCTGGAGACCACTGCTTGAATAGAAAGGTTTGTATCTGTTAAATGACTATCGCATTATATAATGCTGGCATTTTATAGAAAATCAGGTCTCAGTTAAGCCTCAAATGTTATTGAGTCTGGTAGTGGAGCTGACAAAGGCCAGCAGGCAGTCAGAAGGGACAGCAGCTGATATGAGAAAGGTCTGGATGGGGTCAGAGGAATGCTTATCTCAGAAAGCACTGTTTACTGTTTATCTCCAAGGAACTGCACAGGATCCCATATGGCCAGTGGCAGGAACCAGGGTTGGAACTTGTTCTCACTAAGACGCTATGGTCTGGCCCACAAACTCAAATGAGATTGTTAACAAAACGTGGTGAGAGGAAATTAGAGAGCAGAGTTCCAATGCAGCCACAAACACGTTACACAGACAGACAGAAAGATTTCCATGAAAATTTTCCCCAAAGTTCTACTTTAATATTATACGCCCTACATAGGACATCCTTCACATTCTACTTGTGCTGGGTTATTTTTTTTATTTTTTTAGCACACATGTTAAAACACGCATTTTTTTTTTTTTTTTTTTTTTTTTTTTTTTTTAGAGTTTATTATTTTAAAATACTTTTTTTTTTTTTTTTTTTTCACTTACCTTTCTTTTTATCACAAAGGGGCTAACAAGTCCCCAACGTGGTCATTTTGGATCTGCATCACTCTCAAGGTACAAAAAGATGAGAGCATACAAAGAAAAGAAGAAAGAATGCAGACGAGTCCTTCCCGTATAGAAGATGATCTGTAAATCTATGCAAAAGAAACAAAGCAATAACTCACATCTGGTGAGGTTGCGGGTGACCACGTAGGTGGTGTGGGCAATCTGAGGTATCCTCTTGTGGAGAATATTTCTGGCTGCACACAAGTCTTGTAAGGAGCTATGGGGTGGCCTAAATCCAGTTCTTCTTATGGAATCTCAGAGTGGTTACATATTAATGTGTAGGGCGCAGGTGTCAAACACAAGGCCCGCGGGCCGAATCCAGCCCTCCAGGCCATTTCATGTGGCCCACACACCGCTCCAGTCGTCCTCCAGACCTCTACTTTCTGCTTTCAAGCAATGCATCCAGCTTCTTCCCAGCAGCAGCACAAGGAAAGGGGGTGCACTGTGATGTTGGGGAGAGTAGGGGACTCAACTTCTGATGGTGGGGTGGCTCTTGACATCTAATGTAAGGGGAGGGGATGTGCTGGACATCTAATCTTACAGATACAACCAGCCCTTTTGAGGACAATCATGGTGCTGATGTGGCCCACGATGAAGTTGAGTTTGACACCCCTGGTTAAAGGGTACCGGAAAAACCCCGTCAGGTGGCAGAGGTGTAGGCAGGTGCAGTCTACTTTCTCCACTGCAGGGGGCGCTTAACAGCAGCGGCATTGCAGGGGGAGAGGAAGTCAAGAGGAACATGGTTCCTTTATGGCAGGAGTCTCAAAATGGTGGCCCTCCAGCTGTTGCGGAACTACAAATACCATCATGCCTCTGCCTGAGGAAGTCATGCTTGTAACAGTTCCGCCTTGCAATGCCTCATGGGACTTGTAGTTTTGCAACAGCTGGAGGGCCGCCGGTTTGAGACCCCTGCTTTATGGTTTCCTGGGTCACTGGGGAAACTATCCGATTGGATGCTGCCACCCCATGTGACTCTGGCAGGCATCTTGAGTCAGGCAGAGCCTATTTAAGGCCCTGGATCCAAGCTTGGCGCCCATTTTGCATGTGGGTATTGTAGGGACAGGTCACCCAACTGACAGGGACAGTGATTAGCGGCAGGGAGGGTTCTAGACGACTAGGGAAAGATAGGGACAAATCTTCCTTCCTGGAAACCTCCCCATTTGGATTTGGTGCACTCCACCCAACAGGGTGCGTGCATATCTTGCTAAATGTAAACTTTTGTGTATGATTATGTGTGTATGGGAGTGCACAGCATTTTCTATACTACATACCTAGAGGTAAAACAAAGCTGCAGCTGTGGCTCCCAGGCACCACAACTACAGATGTATTTTACTCTCTATGCCCATACACTGTAAATTACAGCCATGTGCAAGAGCCCTTACAGCCACCGAGGTACTATATCTGCATTACAGCCAGGAGCCCACTGTACAGTTTTAAGACAAAGTTGTAAACTTTCAATGCCAAGATGTGTGGGTTACATCATTGGCAGGAAAAAAAAGATTAAAGAAGCTCCCAATTGGAGATAAAAAAAGACTTCCATTCATGTGCTGGCAAAAAAAGCATGCTGATAGTAGGAGAAAGCAGAGTGACAGAGAGATGAGCTCATCACTGTGCTGCTTCTCTTTTAACTGTCCAGTCAAAAACTGAGCGGATCCAGGACCATCTCGGCTCTGAGGAAGTGGATTGAATGATGCTGGCCGGTGGCAGAAAAAGTACTACGGAGGAAATCTCTGGACTGAAATTAAATGTTGTGACCTGGTTTAGCTGTTTTATCCTTTAATGGACTATTTATTTATATCTTGTTCATATTGGCTGGGGTTATGCTTTAAATCCAGATACGTAGCTTATCTATAAGGACTGTAGCTATAAGAAAGTTTTTACTTTTAAACTGAATTATGCAAGAAAGCCCCCTCCCCCCCTTTCCATATGTCAGTGGTCCAGCCTGAAGAATACCAACATGCTATCATTTGTATATTTTACCAACTGAGTCTGGAAAAGTTATTGGGAGCTGTGTTTGCTGTAACAGTGCCAAGTCTGTCCGCAACCAAAGGGAACGTAACAGGAGGCCGTGCTGGTTATCGCTGCTTGTTGGGGGGTCCTGGCTGGATCTGAACCAATTACAATATAATGAAGTGATGGGCACATACATCTGTCAAATCGCACCAGGACAACAAGAAAATTCTTCCACCCTTAGCTCAGTATCTCTCTCTCTCTCTATATATATATATATATTGTGTATATATACTGTACAGTATATATAGATAGATATATATATCTATCTATATATACACGCACACACAGTATCTCCCAAAAGTGAGTACACCCCTCACATTTTTGTAAATATTTTATTCTATCTTTTCATGTGACAACACTGAAGAAATGACACTTTGCTACAATGTAAAGTAGTGAGTGTACAGCTTGTATAACGATGTAAATTTGCTGTCCCCTCAAAATAACTCAACACACAGCCATTAATGTCTACACCGCTGGCAACAAAAGTGACTACACCCCTAAGTGAAAATGTCCAAATTGGGCCCAAAGTGTCAATATTTTGTGTGGCCACCATTATTTTCCAGCACTGCCTTAACCCTCTTGGGCATGGAGTTCACCAGAGCTTCACAGGTTGCCACTGGAGTCCTCTTCCACTCCTCCATGACATCACAGAGCTGGTGGATGTTAGAGACCTTGCGCTCCTCCACCTTCTGTTTGAGGATGCCCCACAAATGCTCAATAGGGTTTAGGTCTGGAGACATGCTTGGCCAGTCCATCACCTTTACCCTCAACTTCTTTAGCAAGGCAGTGGTCGTCTTGGAGGTGAGTTTGGGGTTGCTATCATGTTTGAATACTGCCCTGCGGCCCAGTCTCCAAAGGGAGGGGATCATGTTCTGCTTCAGTATGTCACAGTACATGTTGGCATTCATGGTTCCCTCAATGAACTGTAGCTCCCCAGTACCGGCAGCACTCATGCAGCCCCAGACCATGACACTCCCACCACCATGCTTGACTGTAGGCAAGACACACTTGTCTTTGTATTCCTCACCTGGTTGCCGCCACACACGCTTATCACCATCTGAACCAAATAAGTTTATCTTGGTCTCATTAGACCACAGGACATGGTTCCAGTAATCCATGTCCTTAGTCTGCTTGTCTTCAGCAAACTGTTTGCTGGGATTTCTTGTGCATCATCTTTAGAAGAGGCTTTCTTCTGGGATGACAGCCATGCAGACCAATTTGATGCAGTGTGCGGCATATGGTCTGAGCACTGACAGGCTGACCCCCCACCTCTTCAACCTCTGCAGCAATGCTGGCAGTACTCATACGTTTATTTCCCAAAGACAACCTCTGGATATGACGCTGAGCACATGACCTCAACTTCTTTGGTGGACCATGGTGAGGCCTGTTCTGAGTGGAACCTGTCCTGTTACACCACTGTATGGTCTTGGCCACCGTGCTGCAACTCAGTTTCAAGGTCTTGGCAATCTTCTTATAGCCTAGGCCATCTTTATGTAGAGCAACAATTCTTTTTTTCAGATCCTCAGAGAGTTCTTTGCCATGAGGTGCCATGTTGAACTTCCAGTGACCAGTATGAGAGAGTGAAAACGATAACACCAAATTTAACACACCTGCTCCCCATTCACACCTGAGACCTTGTAACATGAGTCACATGACACCGGGGAGGAAAAATGGCTAATTGGGCCCAATTTGGACATTTTCACTTAGGGGTGTACTCACTTTTGTTGCCAGCGGTTTAGACAATAATGGCTGTGTGTTGAGTTATTCTGAGGGGACAGCAAATTTACACTGTTATACAAGCTGTACACTCACTACTTTACATTGTAGCAAAGTGTCATTTCTTCAGTGTTGTCACATGAAAAGATAGAATAAAATATTTACAAAAAATGTGAGGGGTGTACTCACTTTTGTGAGATACTGTGTATACTCACCGGTCACTTTATTAGGTGCACCTGTTCAATTGCTTGGTAACACAAATTGCTATTTAGCCATTCACATGGGAGCATCTCAATTCATTTAGGCATGTACACTTAAAGTCCCACCCATTTGTCGCTTGCTTTGTTGCATGCTAGCTTGCTCCGCCCTTTTTTTGTCGTGGACGTGGTGAAGACGACTTGCTGAAGTTCAAACCAAGCATCAGAATGGGGAAGAAAGGGAAATTAAGTGATTTGAACGTGGCATGGTTGTTGGTGCCAGATGGGCTTGTCTGAGTATTTCAAAAACTGCTGATCATGCACACCCATCTTTAGGGATTACAGAGAATAGTCCGAAAAATATCCAGTGAGCGTCAGTTGTGTGGAGGAAAATGTCTTGTTGATGTCAGAGGAGAATGGACAGACTGGTTTGAGATGATAGAAAGGCAACAGTAACTCAGATAACCACTCGGTACAACCAAGGTATGCAGAATACCATCTCTGAACGCACAACACATCGAACCTTGAACCAGATGGGCTACAGCAGCAGAAGACCACACCGGGTGCTACTCCTGTCAGCTAAGAACAGGAAACTGAGGCTACAATTCACACAGAATCACCAAAATTGGACAATAGAAGATTAGAAAATAGGTTGCCTGGTCTGATGAGTCTGCAGCACCCAGTGTCCAGTAGAGAGGAGCATGCATGTCTGAAGGGATGCTGGAGATGTGTTCTTTCATATAACGTTCAGGCTCAGAGCTTTGTCACATGCTGAAACTAACCTCTGCCCCACTACTGGACAATGAGGTGCAGAGGTACAGTACATAATGTGAAGATAAAAGAAGCAAAAAAAAATGTACCGTGGAACCTTGGACTATGAGCATAATCTGTTCCAGGAGAATGCTTGTAATACAAAGCACTCGCATATCAAAGCGAGTTTCCCCAAAGAAATGAATGGAAACGAAGATAATTCGTTCCGCATTGACTTCTATTACATGCAATACCGCATGTGGCCAGAGGTGGGGGGGGCTTCGGAGAGCCTCGGAAATACTCGGGGACAGCTTGGCTGCACTCGGAAAGGCTCGGAAACACTCGGGAACTGAGTATTTCCGAGTCATTCCGAGTATTTCCGAACAACTCCAAACCATTCCGGGTGTCCCCGGCGCCCCCCGCACCTCGAACTGTTCCGGGTGTCCCTGGCGCCCCCGCACCTTTGGCCAAATGTGGTACTGCACCGCCCATGAGCTTGAACTCTGTTCGTTTTGGGAGACAACACTTGAATTTTTGTTTTAAAGTTGCTCGTCTTTCAAAACGCTCGTTAACTGTGTTACTCGTAAACCAAGGTTCCACTGTATTTGAATTTAGTAAAATGATGTGATTTATGGCCAGTTATTGTTAGGGTCTCATTTAATGCTCATATGCAATAAGTAGTTCTAATGGGTTTACATACACTTGAATCAAGACACTTCTACCCAATAGCTTCATTGCATTATATTTATTCTTATCTAAAGGCAGTCAAATTCAGCAAATTTTATACTAGTGCTCCTACAAGAGACTCCAGACTTTTGTGAAATGATTCCTTCTTGTGCAACCTCCCTCTCATGCTCCAATGTATATAGGCTGTGGTGAAATCAGCCCAGCGACAGCGATGAAGCTCAGTGTGGATTGCCGGGTGCGTGTCTGGAGGTTGTGTGCAGGAATTGCACTGCGGTGTAATCCAATGACAGCTCCCTATTGGCAAATCCTAATTGGCACAGTAGTCACATCTTGCCGAGATGACACCAGGAAACAAACTCACGAAGAACGGTTTCGGTTGGCGTAGCGGTGGGAGTATTAGAGTTAATCCGAAGAAGCTGAACACAACAGAGATTTCCCTCACGTTTCAGAGATCCCCCAGCAATCTTTAAGGTTTGGGGAGATATAAAAGCGACTGCAGAGGACAAGACGTCCTGAAGTCGCTACAAAGGAGTCGCTAAAAATAGGACGCTGTAGTGTCAAGCGTATAAAAACTGTGTTTATTTTTCCTTCAACTGCAGGAGGGGGCGAGTAAAAAAAAGAATCACATGGTATTTCTAGTTTTTTTTTTTATAATGAGTAACATGACACACAAAACACAGTCATGTCACAGGTCTGGATACAAGCAGAGATAAAGAGAAAAAAAATTCCTTTATTATAGTTCTCACCGTTAGGATTACCTAAAGCGGACCTTCAGCCTCTCAAAGATTATCCCTGCCGTTCCACCTCTCTTCCCTTTCTCTGCAGGAAAAGGCCTTTCTTTTATTTTTTTTTCTCTTTTGTGTACTTTTTTTTTTTTTTTTTTAATGTAAAGTCTGCCCCGCCTCCCCATGCATGTCACTCGCCTTAGGCAAATGACGCGCACGCGTTCCGCTGTGCCTCCCGGGATATGTACGTCACATATCCCAGGATAAAAAAAAGGTGATATACCACGCTATAAAACATAAAAGTGTAACAACTAAAACAATGACAATGAGGGCTGCTGAGATGAATCAATTGATATATCAAGGTAACATATATAAACAAAAATAAAATTGCGCTAGTCCATAATGATTGCTAGAAGCACTATGACACGCTGAAAGAAAAACATCATAAAGTGCATGGTGCAATATGAAAAATTGAAATCACTGAATAAATGAATCAATTAGTCCTTTGGTGTAATGAGTAAAAATCCCACCAAAAATTGTTACTATGTATTCCACCACCAAGTGATTAGTGTAGAGTCTTCTGTTGCACACCACATGTGGTAATCGGGGACTCTTTCCAGATAGTAGGGACCACCTATCGCTAGGATGGTCGAATAGGCAAGCGGAATAACCTCTGCAAGGTATAGGAGCTAAGCCCCTCGAGGCGATGGAACAGCAGATGGATCCTTCACTAGGGTATCCCCTCATGGCGTGATATCCCGGTCATCCAAGGAGAAATTCATAGGAGGAGGAAAAGGGCTCCAATAGTGTGATACCATTTAACAATTATATTTATTGAAAAAGAAAGCCAAATGGTTACTTACAGGATATAAAATAAGTATGCACATATAAAAAGTGCTTTGCCGGTAAACAAAACAAAGACCCGCACTTCCGGGGTGACGTGTGGCGTGATTGCGTCAGCGCGTTTGCGTCGGCGCGTAGCACCACCCGACATGTTTTGTCACGTGTGACGTCTTCCTGGGGCACTCAATTCAAGGAAAGGAGGAGGGGGAGGCATGTCATCGAGAGGCCCACCCGCTGAACCCAGGAAGAGCCGGTGGACCTCTCAATAACTTCAGAGAAAACATGGCGGCGCGGGATGGAGCTGTGGCCTGGGCATGAGAGGATCTCAGCAGGACAGCGCTGAATCCTCTGAATGAGTGAGTATCTGAAATGTGAAAATACCACCTTCAGGTAAGCAGGGACAAAAAAAAAAAAAATTGGGGTCATCGACCGGAGTTCCTCTTTAAATTAATACAAAATAATATTCTTATCCCCCACAAAAATAATCCGTACACATTTACTACTCAAATCCTCAAAGGCGCTGAGGTCCATACACTGTGAAGTCAAAGTATATGGGTCTCAGGGTCTGTGTTTATCAGTGTTTACTCAACCTTTTTTCAGTGGTGTCACCCTTTAAAAGTATGCAAAATCTTGAGTCAGCCCAGTTTTAAATGTAAAAAAAACATAAATGTTACTCATTGATGGGAAACCTGAGCATGGAACAATGCACAGATCTGCCTTGATAACATTTATTTCACATCAGAAGGCCCCCTTTACATCAGAGCCCCCCCCCCCCCCTTCACATCCCAAAATATTAGAAACCTCTCTTCACATCTGGGGTTCCCCTTCACATCAAAGTTCCCTCTTCATGTCCCCTTTTACGTCAGAACCCCCCTATCATACGGAGTCCCCCTATCACATTAGAGACCCCCCTATACATGCGGGCCTCCCATCACATCTTAGTACCCCCATGACATCTGAGTCTCTTAGGTTCAGTTCATACTGCCGTGACTTGGGGTCCGACTTGTGAGGCCCCAAGTCGCGTGACATGTGAAGTCCTATGTTAGTCAATGAGAACTTTCCTAATTAGCACTACTGAAGTCGCTCCAACTTTAGAAAAGGTTCCTGTACTACTTCAAGGCGATGTCTATCCGACTTGTGCCCATAGAGTTTAATGGAAGTCGCCTCCAAGTCGGATCCTCCTCTATATTGATGTGATTTGGATCCGCCATTACAGGAAGATTACCCGGGCATTCCCTGAAAGTTGCTTCAAGTCACATCAGGTAGTACTCAAGTCGCCAGCAAATCGTCAGGAAGTTGCCTGGCAAAGTCGCACAACTTTCAGGTCGCAGCAGTGTGACCTCAATTACAGAGTTCTCCCTTCACAGAGCACCTCTATAACAGAGCCCCCAGTCCCCATCGAGAGTTCCTCAATCACACAGCCCCCCCCATCACAGAGCTCCCCAATCACACAGTCCTCATCACAGAGCCCCCCCCAATCACACAGTCCCCATCACAGAGCCCCCCCCAATCACACAGTCCCCATCACAGAGCCCCCCCCCCCCCCAATCACACAGTCCCCATCACAGAGCCCCCCCCCAATCACACAGTCCTCATCACAGAGCCCCCCTCCCCAATCACACAGTCCTCATCACAGAGCCCCCCCACCCCCCAATCACACAGTCCTAATTACAGAGCCCCCCATCACAGAGCCCCCATCACACAATCCCCATCACAGAGCCCCCCAATCACACAGTCCTCATCACAGAGCCCCCCCCCAATCACACAGTCCCCATCACAGAGCACCCCCATCACACAATCCCCATCACAGAGCCCCCACTCACACAGTCCCCCAATCACATAGTCCTCATCACAGAGCCCCCCCATCACACAGTCCCCATCACAGAGCCCCCACTCACACAGTCCCCATCACAGAGCCCCCCAATCACACAGTCCTCACCACAGAGCCCCCCCCCATCACACAGTCCCCATCACAGAGCCCCCCAATCACACAGTCCTCATCACAAAGCTCCCCCAATCACAGTGTCCTCATCACAGAGCCCCCCCTAATCACACAGCCCCCCAATCACACAGTCCCCATTGCAGAGCCCCCCCCCAATCACACAGCCCCCATCACAGAGCCCCCCCCCCCAATCACACAGCCCCCATCACAGAGCCCCCCCCCAATCACACAGCCCCCATCACAGAGCCCCCCCCCAATCACACAGCCCCCATCACAGAGCCCCCCCCCCCAATCACACAGTCCCTATCACAGAGCCCTCCAATAACACAATCCCCATCACAGAGCGCCCCCCCCCCAACAACATAATCCCCCCCATTACACAGCCACATCTTGACATCAGGGCCCTACCTTTTGGCTCAGCAGCACAGGCAGGAGGTGGAGCAGGTTGGCAGGAGGCAGGCTTCCCTCCTCTCCTAAATGCTGGGGGTGACCCTGTATGCCGCCTGCCCTGGATCAATGGTTTATGCTTTGCCATGGTGTGGAAGGGCCATTCATTCACTAACACTTTAGGAAAGAATGACAATGTGCATCCTGCCCTACAGCATGATTGGATGTTAAGGTGCCTGCCCACACTATGGAAACTCATGAGGCTGATCCAGGGCAAACTGGATCCCAAGTGGAACCCAAAGGGAATTCGATTGAGAAACACTGGTCTAGAACACAGAATTTGGCCCTAAATTTTTGACCCCCTGAAGGCATTTAAAAAAAAAAAAGCAGCCTGGGCTCTTAAGCTCCCTTGTAGTAGTAGCTTTCTGCCACTAGATGTCCTCGGTCTTCCAGGTTAAATGATACCCCTCGTCATACAACCTGGAAGACTGAGGACATCTTGTGGGAGTAGGGTGTCATGGACCTGCATGCGTCCCTACAGCACCCAGTGTTCACATACAATGCTGCAAAGAGCAGCTGTGATGTCATCATGTCAGTGCCGCTCTCTGCATCATTAAGGACCACCCACTGCTGGGGGGAAATTCAAGGAGAAAAGACTAGCCAGAAGTCTTTTGGAAATGGCAAGTTTAAAAAACTGAATATACTTTAGTCAGGTGAGGTAGGGGGTTGCCAGGGGAAATTGATTGGATCCGGAAGGATAAGATCAAAATCAGATTTAAAAAAAATGCAAAAGGCTTCAGCTCCATGACTGATGCCACAATGGCATTCGTCATGTCAACCAGGCCAATCAGCTTAAAGTATAAACTTGTTTTCTCATTTTGGATAGAGTATGGGAGGGTCATAACACCTGTCAGTTTATTTTTTGCAATCTGTGTGTCCTGGGGAAGATTTTCCTTCACTTCCTGCCCCATAGACAAAACAGGAAGTGAGGAAATCCCTGCAAATTAAGGGAATCCCTTGGGGACCCCCAGGTCACAAGAACTAGTGTCCCCATTGGAATATTTCCCTAATATTACTTTTCTGGGGGCAACCAAATTTGGGGATTTTCCTTTACTTTCCCTTTCAATGATAATGGTAAAGAGGACAAATAGAGAGGGACACAGCAATAAAAATAGACAGGGGTTCCCTCTCCAGTCTATCCAAAACTAACATTTTGTTTATTTCTTTAATTGTCTGACCATAACTGACCTAGAAATGTATGCTTTTTTTTGCTTAAAAGAGAAGCACAGACTTTTTTCTTCTGAATCATACTTACCTAGGTAGATGCAGCATCAGTTCGATGCTGCATCTGTCCCCCGCCGGCTCTAACACTGAGAACCGAGCAATCAAACACCGCCGATCACTCGGTACTCAGAGCTCCTTGAGAAGAGAGCTGGTGACGGTCAGTCACCGGCTCTCTGCTCTACCCCCCCCCCCCCCTTCACTGGAGCACGGAGCTATGGAGGGGGCAGGAGCGGTTGGCTCAGGCTCTCGGTGGCTTGCTGAGAGGCTGAGCCAGGTGCCGGTCCAGGCATGTGGGTGGATCCCAACTTCATTGTCGCGATCTTGCCTAAGCCTGGACCGGCTCTGTGACATCAGCAGACAGCGGACTTCAGCCCACTGTCTGCTGAAAACGGGTCACCGGAGTGCAGAACGAACTGCACTGCTGTAATCCAAAGAAGAAGTGCAGCCAAACAAGCTTTGGCTGGACTTCTCCTTTAACGCAATTTTTTTCTTCAACTTTAAGGCCCATCCAATTTGTGGCCACCGGCAAGTTGAGCAGCCGGTGTGCAGCAAGGCGCCTATGTTTGCATTACTAAATTTTATGACACTTTATAAACGCATATTTGAAGAAAATAATAATCTCACATAATATTACATAGACCTAAGGACTGTTTTCCAAGGATTCTCTCTCAATTTCTCTTAGGAAAAAGAAAAAAGAAAACATTCTCATTCAGCCAAGTTTAACATGGAGAGAGAAAGAAAATATTTGTATAGTTATTTTTCTTTCCCACCATTGGCTGTACTGATCAAACAATTTATGTTCAAACCCATGAAAAGAGCATGAAAAGAGCACAGCCGAAAGCATGAGCACGGCCTATCAGTTCGCTGTAGAGCGATGACATCACTGTGGAAGAAGTCCTTCCATTCACTAGAGACCAGTGACATCATTGAGAATGCAATCTATATAATCATTAAAGATCGGTGACGTCACTGAAAATGCTATCTATGCAATCATTAGACACTGGTGACATTATTGAGAATGTAGCCTATACAAACACTAGAGACATGTGACATCATTTAGAGTGCAATCTATACAATCATTAAAGACCGGTGACATCACTGAGAGTGCAATCTATACAATCATTAAAGACCGGTGACATCACTGAGAATGCAATCTATACAATCATTAAAGACCGGTGACATCACTGAGAATGCAATCTATACAATCATTAAAGACCGGTGACATCACTGAGAATGCAATCTATACAATCATTAAAGACCGGTGACATCACTGAGATAGAATCTAATCTGACAATTGCGCGGTCGTGCGACGTTGTACCCAAACAAAATTTACGTCCTTTTTTTCCTCACAAATAGAACTTTCTTTTGCTTTTATTTGATCACGTCTGCGATTTTTTTTTTTTGCGCTATAAACAAAGAGCGACAATTTTGAAAGAAACAAACTTTTTTTAACTTTTTTGCTATAATATTCCAAAAAATATATATAAAAAAATAAATGTATTCATCAGTTTAGGCCGATATGTATTCTTCTACATATTTTTGGTAAAAAAAAAAAATCGCAATAAGCGTATATTGATTGGTTTGCGCAACAGTTATCACGTCTACAAACTATGGAATAGATTTAGGACTTTTATTTCTTTTTTTATTGCTTTAAATGGTAATGGCAGCGAACTGCGGTTATTAGCGGGACTGCGATATTGCGGCGGACAAATCTGACCCCAAATGACACTTTTTGGGGACCAGTGATATTATTACAGTAATCAGTGCTATAAAAATGCACTGATCAATGTAAAAATGACACTGGCAGGTAAGGAGTTAACACTAGGGGGCGATCAAGGGGTTAACTGTGTTCCCTAGGTGTGTCTTAACTGTAGGGGGGGTGGGCTGCCTGGGACATGACAGAGATCACTATTTCCGATCACTGGGAACAGTAGATCTCTGTCGTGTCCCCTGTCAGAATGGGGATCGGCTTTGTTTACAAAGGCCGAACCCCATTCTGCCTTTGTACTAGGCGGTTGCGGGTCACCGGCGGACACCGAGTCCGCTTGACCCGCCGGCACGCTCCCGCAGAGTGCAGCGGGCATGAGAGCGCACCATCGGTGGCGCATGCCCACCTGCAACTGCGCGAGCCGCCGTACATGTACGCCGATTCGCGCAGGAGAGCCAACCTGCCGCAGTACAACTGCGGCGGCTGGTCCTTAAGTGGTTAAAGACAGGCGACATCACTGAGAATGCAATGTATACATAAATTAAAGACCGGTGACATCACTGAGAGTGCAATCTATGCAATTGTTGGAGACCAGTGACCTCATTAAGAATGCAGCCCATACAATCACTAGAGACCTGTGACATTACCGGGAATGCAGCTTATAACCTCACTAGAGCCCAATGACATCCCTGGAATGTAAGTTATCCACTCACCAAAGACTGGTGACATCATTGAGAATGCCATCTATCCATTCACTACAGACAGATGACATCATTGAGAATCCAACCTATCCATATACCATAGACAGGAGACATAACGGCGAACACACCAGTGACATCACTGAGAATGTAGGCAGTCTATTTCCTAGAGGACTAGGATATCATGGAGAATGCATGGCATTCATTTATTATAGACCAGCATCACCACCAAGAAAAGCGGCCTTTCTGTATATGTACAGGGTGGATCTTACATAAAGCTCAGAGAAATATATTCACAGTCAACAGCTGAATTTATTTAGAGCTGAAATCCTATTGGATATTACAAAATACTATATAGTCCTCCAGTTACATATTCACTAAAAAATGTATTTGTGTCTATAACTAAAACAATTAAGTGCTGTCCGTGATACTTTTTTAGGGTGTACCCCCTTCATCAAGGTCCAAGCAGTACGTTTAAATACTTTAAGTACCTGATTCCGTGCTTTCTGCAATTTGATGAACACGAGTATTCAGGGTAAGACTGGGAGACTAAGGGCCCTTTCACACTGGGGCGGTTTGCAGGCGCTATTGCGCTAATAATAGCGCCTGCAAACCGACCCGAAAGTGCAGCTGCTTTGTCTCCAGTGTGAAAGCCCCGAGGGCTTTCACACTGGAGCGGTGCGCTAGCAGGACGGGAAAAAAAGTCCTGCTAGCAGCATCTTCGGAGCGGTGAAGGAGCGGAGTGTATAACACTCCTTCACCGCTCATGCCCATTGGCAAAAGAGGCAAAGAGGCGCTTTGCGGTGGTTTTTACCCTTTCTCGGCCGCTAGCGGGGGGTAAAACCGCCCCGCTAGCGGCCGAATACCGACGGTAAAGCGCCACTTACAATAGTGGCACTTTACCGCCGACGCCGACGCCGCCCCCGCCCCAGTGAGAAAGGGCCCTAAGGTATTGTTAGCCAGTCAGGGCTATTGTGCTCTGCACAGTGCTGTCAGTTTAACACTGCAAACATGCTTACAGAAGTAGAGTGCAGAGCGAAGTGCTCAGTATGTTGTTTCCCCTTCATTCCCCAATAAATAGACTGATTGTCATTTTGCGTAAAAGAGAAGTATGGGAATTTTTAAAAATGTTTTAAATCGTACATATTTAGGTGGATGCAGTATCGGGCCGATGCTGCATCTGTCCCGGCTCTAAGGCTGAGAACCGAGCGATCAAACACCGCTAATTGCTCTGTTCTTAGTGCTCCATGAGCAGATAGCTGGTGACGGGCTCTCTGGTCAGCCCCCCTCCACACTCACTGGACACTTGGCTGTGGAGGGGGTGGGAGCGGCCGGCTCAGGCTCTCAGCAGCTTGCTGAGAACCTGAGCCAGGTGCTGGTCCAGGCATATGGGCAGATCCCGACCATATGGTCACAATCTTGCCCCAGCCTGGACCGGCTATGTGACGTCAACCAATGGTGGGCTTCAGCCCGCTGTCTGCTGAAAACGAGACACAGGAGTGCAGAACGAACTGCACTCCTGTGTTCCACAGGAGAAGTACAGCCAAAACGAGCTTTGGCTGTACTTCTCCTTTAACTGTACTAGGGAAAAATAATGTCAGGGACCTGGCTATGCAGCATGGAAGTGGTGCTTGGAGCTCAAAACTGAACAGAATAACAAATCTTTTGACAAGTGAATGAGTGTATATGTGTATTTCACCTTTTTATTTTGTTGGTTGCCTGGAGTTTGGCTTAAACTGTTTTATACGTCTCCATAAGCTTTTTACGGTCAAGAATAGCAGGAAAGAAGGACCGTCCTCCCAATATAGGGACAGTAAGCAGCTCCACATAAACATTCTACAATGAGGTTCTGACCTCTTACTGTAAACACAGAGAAGGGGCAGGCGGTGCATACATTGTTCATACACCAGATCACCGCATAGTAGGAAGTGTTACATCCAGTACTCCACATCTGGCTCCTGAGAAGAATGGAGTGGGGAGTGCAGGAGATCCGAGAAGAGAGCCCATTAATCACCGTGTTGTGAGGAAGAGCTAGAACTATTTCTTCACTTTCACTCCCCAACTTCAGGCTTAGAGGAAATTCCTGGCGAGTTTCACCGCTCTGGCCTATTTTTAGGAAAAGCGGGGAGAAGAAAATGTTTAGGCGTTCTTATTTTTAGACTATATTTTCACTGGCTCCAAATGATCTCTGGAACATCTCCTTCCATTAGAGAGAGGGAGGTAAAGTGTTCCCTCAATCCCGGGACATATAAGTGTAAATTATGTGGATATGAGAAACGTGAAGACTTCCGTGACCGTATCGAGGCATGATGGCAGAAAACAAGATGGCTCTTGTGATGGACTGCCTGGCACCCCACCTGGGTGTCTCTGCCAAGATACAGCTTCCTCCCTACGGAGCACTTCCAGTTTTCAATGTGACAGACCCAACCGGAACAGGGGCTTTTGGAGGGGACAGCAGAGTAGCCCCTTTCCTACTGACTATGAGCCCTGGCATTTGAGGGAGCTACAAGCATTCAGGAAGATGTCCTGTTATATAACGCAAGATGACATTACCACATTTTACAGCTAAGGAAGCCATAATGGTCTCTGCCAACTTGAAACTCAGCGAGAAGATGTATGTGGAAAGAAAGCTCTTTAATGAGATTTGGACAGCCGTGGGTCTTCTTGAATACTGGTGCCGAACTGTCTGGGTGGGCACTGACCTGAGTCACCTAGGCTTGTCTAGGTGACTAGTTGTTAATTAGCTTACTGTTTAATTAGATTATTGTTTATGTTGGCTGTTCCTAATGATATTACTGTTTGCAGTTTGCATTGTTTAGGATAGTGTGATAAAGCTTCAACCTGATCTTGTGTGGTAAAATTCTGTGAAAACGTACAATAAAGTGAGTTCCAGTTTGCACCTAAGCTAGTGTCGTCTAGTTCTTGGGTGCAACAAATTCAGCTATAATACCTGGTTCCTGGTTCCAGAGTGGAGGAAGCTGTATCTTGACGAAGGCACCCGGGTGGGGTGACAAGTGGTCTGTCACAGCTCCTAACATCCAAAATCAGCAGGTGTACAGTATATCTGGCAAAGAATCAATATATGGACATTGGAATTTTGTTTCAAGGGTCTTCAGGACAATCCAGTGGCGTCCCGAGGCATTCCTCTTCTCCTTACATGTGAGTGCTGTAAGTACTCTAAGCCCAGGTTGCCATGGTGGCACCACCCTAGGGGGTAGGTCCATGACACCCTGGGCTCAGGGAAAGTTGGTTAAATGATGCTGGCTGCCATTCAATCTGAAAGACTGGAGGCATTTAGTGCTGGAATAGCTTCAAAATGAAGGTATTTCACCATTCTCCTTTTTTCAAGTCGACTTGGAATGGTTTCTTCATGTTTATTTTTCCCTGGCTTTCTGCTTAAAAGTGCATCTAAAGATATTTTTTAAAGTGGTTGTAAACCCTCACATATACCAAGTGAAGTGACTGGCCTCAGGTGATACACAGAGATTAAAAAATCTGCCTACATTGGTTGTACCTGTTTATTTGCAGTCTTCTCCTCTCTACAGCAGTTCAAAGTGCTGAATTTACAAAGCTTGTCTGAGCTGTCTGAAGTTACAATCTGCAGAGCACAGTGAGGAGAGCTCTGAGAGCTGATTGGAGGGAAGGGACACATCCCCTTCACACAGCACACAAGAACAGAGCTGAGGCTGTCAATCAGCTGGAGGTCCCTCCCCTGTCACCATTTTTCTCTTGGTGTCATGAAAACCTTTCAGAAGTGTTTCATGCTGATAGCAGAGGAACAAAGCAGCAGACAAAAGTGACACTTATTGCTCTTAATTGAGACAAGTACACAATATAGAAGGATAAGCTTTGTTCATATTTCATGTCTGAAGTTTAAAACCACTTTAATCTCATACTATCCACTAAAAGCCAATAGAAATCTTCCAAAATTGGCATAAGTTGTGTCTGTGCATGGCCAACACACATTTTGATTCATCTTGCTTGTTGTCTAGACTCATCCCTTAAAATGACAACATAATTCTATAGTGGAGTGTAGGTGAGATTGCTATGTATGTGCCATTTGATTCTTAATGCCCATTTTTAGTAATGCTGAATCCATTTTATATTTACAACTTGGCAGGCAGCAATAAAGGGCAAAGCTCATAAGTTCTAGTGCTCACGACTTCCAACCAAAATTGCAGGAGGGTAAATTGGTAATGGCTGTGAGCACTAAGATGTGGCTTGGACGCAAGAAAGGAAAACTTTGATTTATTATCTGTAAGTGATTCACGCTATGCCAGGTTTAGGCCCGTCACAGCCCATACTGGATCACCTCTCCTGCTTTGTAAACAAGTGTTCAAATGCGACGAAGCTGTGGTCAGGCCTGGCAGCCATACAAACCAAAATGGGAAAATGATGGTAGAGAAGAAAAAAAAAAAGTGTGCTCCTCGCAGATGTTGCCTGTATTTACACATATCATTTTCTATGAAGTTGAGGCTTAAATGAGATCTACGAGTTTTGAAGTATCCTGAGCCCCTGAGCCAGTACTAATAAGATGTGCTGGGGGCTGGTGGTCCTGAGTGAAGGTCCTTCATCATGCAGTCAGTGACATATGCTGGGCATTAGATAAATATCTGTTCCCTGTTTAGGCCTGCAATTACAGCACCTGGCAGGAGGAAGTCTCCATACATGACTTTCTTTGTGGCTCTGAGACGTAATGAAGGCCCCTTGATCCCATAGCGAAAAGGGAGCCTTGACTGCAGGGAGCATGGCCTAGGTCAGGAGATATGAATCCACACGGGTCAAGATGATTGACTAGCTGTCCACGGGATGAGAGGCTGGGCCTGTACTCTATCAAAGTTCCTCTCTGAGGTAAAATCTTCACTCGTCCTTGGAAGAACAGAAGAGCGGGCCTGCCTGCCCCCCCCCCAACTTTTTTTTTTTCGTTTTAGGTCGGCTGTCACAGCTGCCCGGGTGGTTTTTACCTTGCCAGCTAAAATGTTTCATTTAATGGGCTATGCCCTTCAGTGAAAGTTTGACCAGACTATCTCTGCCTGGAACTTATGGTAAGGACAGGTCTTTTAGACTAGGTCCAGTTAAGGATTCAAGAGGTGCTCAAATGTTTATTTTGGAAAATTGCTAATTTTCCCTAATGTGGAAACATTTTAATAAAGCTGTGGCCTTGCCCTTTCCAACTTAAAGAGGAGGTCTGCCCACCCCTGCAAAAATTAAAAGCCAGCAGCTACACATACTGCAGCTGCCAACTTTTAATAATAGGACACTTACCTGTCCTGGAGTCCAGTGATGTCGGCACCGCAGCTGATGTTTCCATCAGCTGTCGGGTGCTGCTGCCACCATTGCCGGTAAGGGAACCCGGTAGTGAAGCATTATGATTTCACGCCGGGTCCATACTGCGCATGGGCGAGGCACCGCTGTGCTCTCCTACTGGGCCAGTGGCGAAGGAAGGAGGAGGGAGAAGGAGGGAGCCGAGCTGCTGATGTAAATTTCCGCAGCCCGGTCTCCCAGAAGTGGGGATAGGGTACCTGTCAAAGACAGGTATCCGCTCCCCCGAAAGGTGCCAAATGTGGCACCAGAGGCAGCATCCCAGGGGCAGCAGCCCCAGGACAAGAACACACTAAACAGGCTTCCTAAACATTTATCTTCTCCCTAGCCACCTTTTGGGTGCCCCCTCCCAGGGATTGGCTGAGGTCAGATGAATATTCATAAAATCATCATCATAACATCAACTTCTTCCAGAGGCAGACAGGAGCAATCAACCACTGAGCTTAGGGAAACCTGGCCAGACCTAGAGGATAGACTGCTGCTCCACTGAGTACAACAGAGCCAAAAATTAAATGTAGCCTGACTAGGGCAGGGTGCTACACATATTATTCGATAAGTAATAGGTAGTGCATTTGTCCTTGAATGCATAGGGCCCTAAACACAGCTACCACTTGGTACAGCGTTCAGCGCCATCCAGCTGCAGCCTGTCATGGACTCTGACAGGCTACAGGAAGCGGGACTGAAAGCTGCACCTGTACCTCTACCTGTACTAAAACACAGATAGACTGTCCTATGTGCAAGGGGCTTTAACCACTTGCCGACCAGCCGCCGTCATTATACTGCGGCAAGATGGCACGATCCCACAAATTGCCGTAGGTGTACATCGGTTCGGGAACTTGCACGCGCGCTCCCATTGACCAGCGGGGGGAGCCAATCAGCGGGTCCAGCGGACTCAATGTCCGCTGGCCACCCGCGATCGTTCCCCGCAGTGACCCAACGGGGATCTGCCATAGTAAAGAGGGCAGATCTCCGTTCTGACAGGGGAGATCACACAGATCCTGTCTTTCTGCAAAGCAGGAAAACGGATCTGTGTGTTTCCCCAGTCACATAGTCCCCCATACACTTAGAAAAAACCTGCAGGGAACACATTTAACCCCTTGATCGCCCCTGATGTTAACCCCTTCCCTGCCAGTGTCATTAGTACAATAACAGTGCATATTTTTAGCACTGATTACTGTAATAATGTCACTGGTTCCCAAAAAGGTGTCAAAAATGTCAGTTAGATGTCCGATCTGTCCGCCGCAATGTCGCAGTCCCACTAAAAATCACATTTACTAGTAAAAAAAATAAAAATACATAAAAATGCCATAAATCTATCCCCTATTTTGTAGGCGCTATAACTTTTGCGCAAACCAATAACTATATGGTTATTGGAATTTTTTTTTTTTTACCAAAAATATATAGCAGAATACATATCTGTCTAAACAGATGAATAAATTAGTTTTTTTTACATTTTTTTTGGAAATGTTTTATAGCAGAAAGTAAAAAAAAATACATATTTTTATTTTTTTTAAATTGTCACTCTTTTTTGTTATAATGCAAAAAAAAAAAAAAAAAACGCAGAGGTGATCAAATGCTACCAAAAGAAAGCTCTATTTGTGGGAAAAAAAGGTCATCAATTTTGTTTGGGTACAAACAATTGCATGACCGCGCAATTGTCAGTTAAAGCAACGCAGTGCCGTACCGCAAAAATGGCCTGGTCAGGAAGTGGGTAAATCCTTCTGGGGCTGAAGTGGTTAAAAGTGTATTAGGGCTCCTTCATACCACACCCTATATAAAAACGCTTAGATAACACATGCTCGCTGACAAGCTTTTTCTACATCTCTGTGCTGAGTTTAACTGTGCGTTAAATTGCTATTTTTCAAATATTTATGCGCTTTTGAAGTTTTTTTCACTATTTTCTCTTAAATCATGCCCAAATGCGTTGACAGGCATTGTAATGGGTTTTAGTGTGCTGCGCTGCAAAAAGTTTAACATGTCCACCAATGCTTTGGTGTAAACTGGTCACGTAGACAGCAACAGTATTTGCTGTGTCCTTGTGTTCTGCCAGCGCTGATCACCTTAATCAATGTATTAGGTGCAAAGGAGCCCTGAGTGTCAAAGTCAATGTACTACCCCATCCGAGAGAAAAATAAAATTAAAGCTGCATACCCATGCCCTCGACTGACCTCTTTAGGAAAGATAAA
Organism: Aquarana catesbeiana; assembly: GCF_042186555.1. Lineage (NCBI taxonomy): Eukaryota > Metazoa > Chordata > Amphibia > Anura > Ranidae > Aquarana > Aquarana catesbeiana. Next base: position 54,999,928 of record NC_133325.1, read on the forward strand.
CGAGGGGACAAATAGAAGTAAGCAAGCATACCGGCAAACACCAGAGGACAAAAAAAAAGATTTTACTATACATGCGTTTAAAAGGTCCATTTATAAACTTTTTTTCAACAAACACAAGATTCATACATGCATCTCATTGGATTCCATTTGAAATGTGATAATCTGGGGTTAAAGTTGTGGGAATCTTGAAAACATTAAGGGCTGGTTCACACCACAAAAACGCACTCCAGATCTGTTCCTGAGTGTGTTTCTGCATGTGCGTTTTTAGCACTTTCCTGGTGCGTTTTTGATGCATTTCCGAATGCATTCCAGGTGCTGTTTTCAGTTTTTTTTTTAACTGTACTGGGGTCCGGTGCTTTTTTTTATGCGTTTCAGTGCATTTTGGTGTGTTTTTTATGCGTTTTACTGTGTTCCAGTACAGTAAAAATGCGGCATTTTCTATTTTTTTTTTTTTTTTCTGGAACGCCCTGGAACTGACCGCACTGGTGTGAACTATGCCATTGGAAACCATATAACTTACTTTCCATGCAGCTGTGATGCAGAAAAAAAACTCCATACTGGACTGCAGGCAATGTAAACTGGCCCTATGCGCGGACTCCCCCCCCCCCAATGAAATGTAGCCTTACCAGTGCCAATTAAATGCAGCCTATCATTGTCCACCTGTTCCACCTCATCAGTTCCTACCTGCGCAGCCCATCAATGTCCATCAGTGCAGCCTATCAGTGACCATCAGTGTCCATTCATGCCACCTCATCAGTGCTCACCAGTGCAGCCAATCAGTGTCCTTTAGTGCCACCTCATCAGTGCACACCAGAGCAGCTTATCGTTGTCCATCAGTGCAGCCTATCAGTGTCCATCAGTGTCCATCAGTGCCCACCAGGGTGGCCTATCAGTGTCAGTGTCCTTCAGTACCACCTCATCAGTGCCCATCAGTGCCACCTCATCAGTGCCTACCAGTGCAGCCCATAAGTGTCCTTCAGTGCCACCTCATCCGTGCCCACCAGTTCAGCCCATTAGTGCAGTCCATCAGTGTTCATCAGTGCCCACCAGTGCAGCCCATCAGTGTCCATCAGTGTAGCCCATCAGTGTCCATCAGTGCCCAGCAGTGCAGCCCATCAGTGTCCTTCAGTGCCACCTCATCAGTGTCCACCAGCGCAGCCTATCAGTGTCATTTAGTGCTACCTCATCAGTGCACACCAGAGCAGCCTATCGGTGTCCATCAGTGCAGCCTATCAGTGTCCATCAGTGCAGCCTATCAGTGACCATCAGTGCCCACCAGTGCCCATCAGTACAGCCTATCAGTGTCAATCAGTGCCCATCAGTGCCACCTCATCAGTGCCTACCAGTGCAGCCCATAAGTGTCCTTCAGTGCCACCTTATCTGTGCCCACCAGTTCAGCCCATTAGTGCAGCCCATCAGTGTCCATCACTGCCCACCGGTGCAGCCCATCAGTGTCCATCAGTGTAGCCCATCAGTGCCTACCAGTGCAGCCCATCAGTGTCCTTCAGTGCCACCTCATCAGTGTCCACTAGCACAGCCTCAGTGTCCAGCAGCAAAGCACTCCCGGCTCTGTCCCGCCGCCACAGACAGAAGACAGAGCAGCCTGAGCGGCCGCCACGGCCATACTCCTTTCGGCCGCTGGGGCTGCTCCCTCTTCTGTCTGTGGCTGAGTGACAGGCCCAGCCGGGAGATTGCCCGGTGCTCGCGGGTGTCCAGGAGCCCACAGCCAAATGCAGGAGACTCCCACGTCTCGTGGGAGACTTGGGATGTTTGTGCATGAGGACGTATAAACAGACCCCTTTGGCTCATCAGGCGCCAAAGCTATTGGGGCTGAAAATAGGGTTGCCACCTCATCCCTTTAAACCCAAACACATATGAATTACACAGGTTCTGAGGCTAATTTAATGCAGATAAGGCACAAAGCGAGTTTATTTACCACCTTAATCAGCCACAGAACCTGTGTAACTAATGTGTGTTTGGTTTTAAAGGGATGAGGTGGCAACCCTAGCTGCAAACCCACTCTCCTGTAGAAAGATCGTTTTGGACACACGTGCAATACAAACCTGAGGCAATTTTGCTTTTTTAAAACACACCAGAAATATTTATTAAACCTATTCAGCTGAAAATGGAGCATTGTAGGTGTTTTTAGGACAATAAAAAGTACCTGATGTTTGCTATTGTGCATTAAAAATAATATGCAAACAAGTAAAGCTCACGTGTTTTTTTTTTTTTTTCGGCCTGCACAAAGTTCATAAACGGTCTACACTGAAAAATGAGGCCCAGTAGGATTGAATTCCATTCTAGAAGTTGCCATGACAACCAGAGTCCCACATCAACTACTCTAGGGCCTGTCTGGGCCTACTAGTGTAGAATTAAAAGAGAGGGCGGGGGGGGGGGGGGGGGGGGACACAGAATCTAAGGGCCCTGACCTAGCCCGGTGACACTATACGTACGAGTGCACAAACATTACCTCATGTCCCTCCTGACTTGTACCCCCAGCCCCCCCTGCGCACTGTTGGTATTTTAATGGCTTCTACTCCTGCTTTAATTAAAAGAGGGGGGAAAATGGCTGAGCTGGTTTTTTTGCTTCGCTATTAAATTCCATGTCAAGCCGTCTTGCATTCTTGGCCTGGAATGAGAGATGAGGCGATTTCATGAAGGGAACGGCATATTTAAGTTTGCTGGGGGTCCGTACCCAAGAGACCTCTGGCCTACCACGTTGCATGTAATTCCTTTCATGCATTCCAGAGCAGAGTGTGAGATGCAGGCCTGTCAGATACAGCAGCCTGTGTGTGCGTATATCTTCCCCAACAGAACCGGGGACACAAGCACCAATTTCTAATCAAGTTTTTTTTTTATTGAAAATAATGTTCGGAATTAAAGTGCTTTTGCTTTTCAATTGGAATTCAGGCAATAAGGATAGAAATATCATTTCGTTATTCACTTTTGGTTAAAGCAAACTTGTAATTTACCCGTTCAGGCAAAGTAAAAGTTCACAGAAGAAAGAAATGGGGTGACGCAGCACTTAAAAAGTGTGATATATGTCAACAGCAGTCCTGGAACGCCTTGACGTACTTCACACTGAGGTGCCTAACCGTTAGGCTGAAAGGCAAAGGGATAGCTAGATAGCTTGACCTCTCCACCACTAAGGCCATGTTCACACGGGGCATACTAAGACTACGCCTGAACGCACGCTGTCTGCGGATGTCAGATTGGGAACAGCGCTTGTGTCCGTGCAGTTGCCAATCGACATCAATAGGACTGAATTGTGATGAACAGCCGTCATCTCGGTAGAATCCAGAAACAAATATCCTTTATTCTTAGGGAACAATGCATAAAATCCATACAAAAGGCCAGCGCGTTTCAGCTGCTAGGCCTTATTCATGGTCCTCCACGGGTGTATGCTTTAGTACACCCCATGTAAAGGAGACCTAATACTTACCGGTCAGGAAAGCGCCCAACCCCCCATGTTGAGGGCATGCGGCCTGGTACAGTTCGGGGGGGGGGGGGGGGGGGGGGGCCGGGCTGCGTGCTCGGATAAGGGTCTGGATAAGGGTCTGGTATGGATTTTGGGGGAACACCCACGCCGCTTTTTCGGAGGGGCCCCCAGACGATGTCCAAGGAGACGAAACACGTTGGGTAGGACTCCACTGCCGTCATTTTATTCATACAGCGCTGTTTTATCCATTCAAATGTGAGTTTAATTCTTTTTAATAAATTTGGTGCGTTTTTATACGGATTCACACTATGTGGCCTTCTTTGTTCCTTTCCATTTAACCCAACGGTTATGCAATTGGGGCATCACTTCTAAGGGACACACCTCTTTATGGATCATCGCAGGTCATCCTCGCAACTCCTATAGAATTACATTGGCTGTTTTACAACACAAGCTTGTTTGACCCATCGCACGTACGTTCCTTTGGGTTCAAATGTTCCGGTAAGCCTCCCTATTGTTGGTGGTGGTTCTTTTCTCACTTCAAGATTTTATGTGCACATTGTCATGATCCACATATGAAGTTGTTCATATATATGGGACTCATACCACTCTATTTTGATGTATTTTTTAATTTTGATGATGCACTGGTCCTCATTGTACACATGATGCGGATATTTCACTTCTCATATTAGCGCTACACTTTTATGTTTTTCTTATAGGTGTAAACAGGAGGACTGTAAGCTAACCATTTTATTTAGTGACAGGAGCTTTGACTGGCGTTCAGAGGAGCTTTAACAAAGCCTGTCCGAAGCCATGTTTTGAAGCAAGTGTAAACTAACCCTAAATAAAATGGTTGGCTTACAGTCTTGTTTACACCTTGCTTTTGCTTGGTGCTTCGATGAGGCTTCGGTGGAGCTTCGATGAGGCTTCGATGAGCCTTTGGTGGGGCTTCGGTGAGGCTTCGTGGGGCTTCAATGAGGCTTCAGTGGGGCTTCAAGCGAGTTTTGCCATAGACTTCTATGGAGGCTTTGAAGAAGCTTTGAAGCACCACTGAAGCTACATGGGGTATAATTTTTGAAGCAAAGCAAAAGCAAAGTGTAAACAGGACTGTAACCTAACCATTTTATTAAATGATAAAGCTCTCTGAACGCCAGTCAAAGCTCCTAGCAAAGCGTGTCCGAAGCCATGTTTTGTAGCATGTGTAAAATAGCCCTAAATAAAATGGTTGGCTTACAGCCCTGTTTACACCTTGCTTTTGCTTGGTGCGTCGATGAGGCTTTGGTGGAGCTTCAATGAGGCTTTGGTGGGGCTTCGATGAGGCTTTGGTGGGGCTTCGATGAGGCATTCGATGAGGCTTCATTGGGCTTCAATTGAGTTTTGCCATAGACTTCTATGGAGGCTTTGAAGACGCTTTGGAGCACCACCAAAGCCGAAGCAAAGCAAAAGCAAGATGTAAAGAGGACTGTAAACTAACCATTTTATTTAGTGACAGAAGCTTTGACTAGTGTTCAGGGAGCTTTAACAAAGCATGTCCGAAGCCATGTTTTGAAGCAAGTGTAAACTAGGCGTTAATGTGTGTTGAAGCCGAAGCAAGTGTAAATGAGCCCTTACTTTATCCTTACGTTCACAGGTCCATACTTTCTTCAGTGGCTGCAGTCTCCCATGCTGTCTGCAGCCCAGCCAGCAAAAATATACTGCCAGGCTGGCCACGCTCAAAAGTCCCATAGACTTAAATGCTCTGTATCCGTATAGCAGGAGCAGCATTTCTAATCTTTGAGATGCAAGTACACAGGCAGCCTCGCACTAAATATTTACTGGCTGTGCTGCAGACAGCATGGGAGGCCACAGCCATCAGAGAAGATATGTATAAGTATAAGTATGGACCTGCAGAACAGCATACACTTTAACCACTTGCCGACCGCTGCACACCGATTAACGTCGGCACAATGGCAGCGGTGGGCAAGTGGGCGTACCTGTACGCCCCCTTTAATTGGCGGGGCTAGCCCACGCCACATACAGCGTGACCGTGCCCACGGGACCTGCGGACTCGTTGTCCGTCGGTGTCCTGGCGATCATGTTACGGAGCCGCAGAAATGGGCGATACCTATGTAAACAGTGATCTCTGCAGCAGTGATCTCTGTCATGTGAGTGGAAGCCCACCCCCCCCACAGTTAGAATCACTCCCTAGGACACATCTAGCCCCTTGATCGCCCCCTAGTGTTTAACCCCTTCCCTGCCAGTGTCATTTACACAGTAATCAGTGCATTTTTATAGCACTGATCGCTGTATAAATGACACTGGCCCCAAAATAGTGTCAAAAGTGTCCGATGTGTCCACCATAATGTCGCAGATCGCCGCCATTACTAATAAAAAAAAAAAATTAATAGAAATGCCATAAATCTATCCCCTATATTGTAGACGCTATAGCTTTTGCGCAAACCAATCAATATACGGTTCTTTCGATTTTTTTAACCAAAAATATGTAGAAGAATACGTATCGGCCTAAACTGAGGAAAAAAATTGTTTTTTTTATATATTTTAGGGGATATTTATTATAGCAAAAAGTAAAAAATATTGCTTTTTTTTCAAAATTGTCGCTCTTTTTTTGTTTATAGCACAAAAAATAAAAATCGAAGCCGTGATCAAATACCACCAAAAGAAATCTCTATTCATGGGGAAAAAAAGGACGTCAATTTTGTTCGGGTGCAACGTCGCACGAACGCGCAATTGTCAGTTAAAGCGACGCAGTGCTGAATCGCAAAAATTGTTCTGAATAGGAAGGGGGTAAAATCTTCCAGGGCTGAAGCGGTTAAATGCACCACACTGTTCTGAACGATCAAGAAATGGGCACACACATGCTAAACTGAAACAAACATAACCTCTATGAATATAACCTGATATACTTTCTATGACCTTGTCAGAAACCATGAACAAGACCGAGACAGAAGTACAGCAAAATCACACTTGTTTATTAATAAAAAGGTAAATAGAGTAGGCCTAGTCAAAGCATAGCCAGAGTCCAGTAACCTAATCGGGTAATCAGCCAAGCCAGAGTTCAGTAACCAGATCGGGTAACCAGCCAGGCCAGAAGTCAGGGATCCAAGTAGAGGAACAGCAATCAGGATAAGGAGCCAGAAGGGATGTCAGCAAAGCCAGTCTTTAAACAGGAACGCAGTAGATGGTTTCTTGTGATGTGACCAAGGCGAAGACAGGAATGAAGTGAGCTGGAGATTATTAAGTAGGCGGGACTGATGAGCAGATCCACAGCAGCTGGTTAACTATGGAGAGAGATGAGAGCTGGCAATTAGCCGACAGCTGAGTGGCCAGCTCAGAGAAGGAAGGGCTGAGCCAGCCCTGACAGACCTCTACAATTAAGCCCCAAAGGATGGGGTGAAACGCGTCAGTGGCGTGGCTTAGGAGGAGTTAAAGGCTGAGGTTGTTTACAACTTCCTTTATATGATGAGCTGGAGCTGTGCGGCGTCCTTCTGTCCTTTAGCCCAGGTTCACACTGACAGCGGCAATGTAATGGTGCGAGTTCAGCTGAACTCGCACCATTTCATTCCCGCATGTCAGTCCCGACTTCGGGGGGAGATTTCAGAGACATCTGTGCGGGTTTTTGCGCAGATGTCTATTGAAATTGCACTCCGAAGTCGCCAAAAGTAGTACAGAAACTGCTTTTGGGAATTGGTGTGGCGTCGCACCGATTCGAGCGGTGCCATTGCCAACAATAGCCGCCGATTTGGCATGTGATTTGACATGTCAAATCGCATGCCAATTCGCTGCAATGTGAACCAGGGCTTAAGGCTTCATTTTTTTTCTGGATTAGGCAGCTAACAGCCTGCACCCATACGACACCCTGAGACACCAGACCTGCTTAAAGCAGAGTTCTGCTAAAAAAAAAAGCAAATGTAACACCACAAATATTCTCCAAAATTTAAATTCTTTAAAAAATAAATAATAAAAATGTATGCAAAAACGTGTCTGTTACCAGCACTGCATTCCCTCAGAGTAAAACATTGCTGACACTCATGTCTCCTTTTATCCTGGAAACATGACAGAGTGTCTTTCGCGTCTAAGTGGACATCGGTCGTGTCATGTTAACATGCTACAAAATGCCGCAACAGACGTTCCTCATCCGCACACCCCTCCTTCTCCCGGCTCATTAATTAGAAGCCTTGGCAGACATTGCGAATGCTCCAGACCGTCATTGTCCGCTAACCGTTAATCTCTCTCTCTTTCCAGGAAAATGATAATTAAGAGATTTATAATATCCAATCATGGGATTAGATGACATTGCACAGAGGCTGCTGAGATCAGGAGGATAACAAGTGAATAAGTCGATCTGGGCGGTAATTATGTAAATTTCCTCCCGGTGCTTTGGCATTCAGAAGTGCCGCCTTGGTTTGAAAGACCTGATCATTGTTGGTCTCATAAACCAAAAGGAGTTTATTGATCGCTTGCCTTTTTTTATTATAAGGAAGATATGGATCCTTACAATTTTGCTTGCTTAAAGCGGTAGTAAAGTCCTCTTTGGGATTTTTAGGAGATATTCACCTTGGATGCAGCCAAGTTAAGTTACCGGCGCATGCGCTCTGAAGGTCCGCCATACCGTGCCAAAGCCGAGGCAGTGAAGTCATCATGGCTCTGCCGGTGAACTCAGAAAAAAGACTAGGGGAAGATGGAAGCCCTCTCAGCGGTGACAGCATGCCGTTGGAGGGCTTCATTCTAAGGTAAGTATTTGATAATGTGCTAGTAGAGGGGAGGTTCTCTTGGGACCCTGATGTAAGTGGGGGGCTCTCTGTGGACCCTGATGCAAGGGGGAGGCTCTCTGGGGACCCTAATGTAAGGGGGGCTCTCTGGGAACACTGATGTAAGTGGGGGGCTGTCTGGGGACCCTGATGTAAGTGGGGGGCTCTCTGGGGATACGCACACACACGTATATTAACGTATATACATGTGTATGCCCGCCCAAGCGTATGACTTTCTTTACTACGCTGCTATGGGCTCTAGCCCCAGATCTTTTGTAGACCTAGCAAAGCCCCCGGGGGAGGACTATAGATAAAAACAAACCATGCAGCTTTGACCAAACTTGAATAATGCCCTTGCCATAGATGAAGACCAGGGATGTGCAATTTGCAACAGCTGGATCTCCAGCTGTTGCAAAACTACAAGTCCCATCATGCCTCTGCCTCTGGGTGTCATGCTTGTGGCTGTCAGAATCTTGCTATGCCTCATGGGACTTGTAGTTCTGCAACAGCTGGAGGTCCGCTAATTGCATATCCCTGATGTAGACCATTTACATACCTCATGAAGCCTGACTGGAATACTCCCAGGACGTTGCTAAGTGAGGCCTAGTCATCACTGCTCACCTCCTCCATCACAGGAGTGAGCTCTCCAACGCTGAGCTCAGAGCTACTACATCAGAGGAGAGGAGGTGAACAACAATGACTAGGCCTCACTTAGTAACGTCCTGGTAGTATTCCAGACAGGCTTTGGGAGATATGTAAATGGCCTACACTTATAAAAAAGGCATTATTCAACTTTAGTCAGAGCCGCACAGTTTGGTTTTTATCTACTAACACCCCTTACCTGCAGAGGCAGTTTTTTTGTAAAGGTAAACTAACCCTTAGAAAAAAAAAAAAAAGTTCCTTTCTGTTAATAGCTATACGCAAGGATTGTACCAGTTCTATATAAAGACTCTTGAGTCCAGGTTTCTCTCACATTTCTCTGTATTCCATCTACATTTATTACAGGAAATAAACACTTCTCCCAACAACGTAACAGATTTCACAGGCCACTTTCTCTTTCAACATACTGCCTTTTTCACCGCCGGATTGTGTTACTGCAGCTGGCGGCAACGCAGAGTTCAGCACACAGAGTCTCCGGCACTGTGGCTCTCTACGATGATAAACTCCAGACCAATGGCCCGTACACACGATCCGGAAATCAGAAGTAAAATACAGCGATCGTACGATAATCAGATCGTTAGTACAGAGCTGTCGAGAGCCGATCACGACAGTTCATCCAGTATTATTCGATCGGACAAGAACGAAAATCTTCCTTGTACGATACCAGATCGTACGATTTTCGTTTAGTCAGTACAGTTGTCGTCCGAAAATACAATACAAATACATTACAACACATGACATCACTTCCGATTTTTTTTCTGTCGTACGAGAATTTTCATGACTTTAGTAACCTATTCAATTTCCACTTGCGACTATTAACCACTTCAATACAGGGCATTTTCACCCCCCTCCTGCCCAGGCCAATTCTCAGTTTTCAGCGCTGTTGCACTTTGAATGACAATTGCGCGGTCATGCTACACTGTACCCAAATGAATTTTTTATCATTTTTTCCCCACAAGTAGAGCTTTCTTTTGGTGGTATTTGATCATCTCTGCGGTTTTTATTTTTTGCACTATAAACAAAAGAAGAGCGACAAGTTTGAAAAAAAAAACACAATATTTTTAACTTTTTGCTAAAATAAATATCCCAATTTTTTTTAACCACTTCCCACCCGGCCTATAGCAGAATGACGGCCGGGTGGTGGTTCAGTTATCCTGACTGGCGTCATCTGACGTCCCGTGGAGGCGTGCATCACGGCGATCGGTGGTGTGGTGTGTCAGTCCAACGGAGGCTCTTTACCACGTGATCAGCCGTGTCCAATCACAGCTGATCTCCTGACAGGGGGGTCTGTGCTGATTGTTTATCAGCGCAGCCCCCCCCTCGGATGCCCACACTGGACCACCAAGGAAGGGGGCAACATGTGGATGGCCAGGTATGTACCCCATGGCCATCCACATATGAAAAAATATGGACAATAGATGCCAATCAGTGCCCACAAATGGGCACTGACTGGCAACATTATGGTCCAGATAAAACAAGTGATGCCCAGCAATGCCACCCATCAGTGCCCATCCATGTCCATCAGTGCCCACCTATCAGTGACCATCATTGCCACCCATAAGTACCCATCAGTGCCGCCTATGAGTGCCCATCAGTGCCGTCTATCAGTGCCCATCATCAGTGCTCATCAGTGCTACCTCATCAGTGCCCATTGGTGACGCCTTATGAGTGCCCATCAGTGCCGCCATATCAGTGCCCATCATTGAAAAAGGAAACTTACTTATTTACAAAAAAAATTAACAGAAACAAAGAAAAACTTTATTTTTTTCAAAATTCTCAGTCTTTTTTTATTTGTTGCGCAAAAAGTAAAAAAAAATCGCAGAGGTGATCAAATACCACCAAAAGAAAGCTCTATTTGTAGGAACAAAATGATAAAAAATTTGTTTGGGTACCGTGTAGCATGGCCGCGCAATTGTCATTCAAATTGCGTCAGCGCTGAAAGCTGAAAATTGGCTTGGGCAGGAAGGTGCGTAAGTGCCCTGTATTGAAGTGGTTAAAAAACAAATTTTTTCCTCACTTTAGTCCGATATGTATTCTTCTACATATTTTTGGTAAAAAAAACAAAAAAACGCAATAAGCGTATATTGATTGGTTTGCGCAAAAGTTAGAGTGTCTACAAAATAGGGGATAGTTTTATGGCATTTTTATTTATTTTTTATATATATTTTTATATTTTATTTATTTTATTTTTTTTACTAGTAACAGTGGTGATCTGCGATTTTTATCGTGACTGTGACATTGCGGCGGACAGATCGGAACACTTTTGACACCATTTTAGGACCATTCACATTTATACAGTGATCAGTGCTATAAAAATGCACTGATTACGATATAACTGTCACTGGCAGGGAAGGGGTTAACACTAAGGGGCAACCAAGGGGTTAAATGTGTTACCTAGGGAGTGATTCTAACTGTAGGGGGAGGGGACTCACAAGGGGAGGAGACTGATCGGTGTTCCTCTGCACTGAGAACATACCATCGGTCTCCTGTCACCTGACAGGACGTGGATCTGTGTGTTTCAACTGATATCATCGACACGGTCAAAAAGATTCTAATGTACTTTTTTTGTGACAAGTTCCTCCAAGCCTGTACTCTACCCAAGCAATAGGATCACCTGAAAGCGGGGTTCCACCCAAAAGTGGAACTTCCGCTCATTTGTCCCCCCCCCCCCCCTCTGGTGCCATATTTGGCACCTTTCGGGGGGGGTGGGGGAAGGATACCTTTGACAGATATCCTGTCCCCACTTCCAGGAGACCGGGACGCGGCGAATTACGTCAGCAGCTCGGCTCCCTCCTCCTCCTTCCCCCGCTGCTGGGCCAGTAGGAGAACGCAGCGTTGCCTCGCGCATGCGAAGTAGGGACCCAGCGTGAGGCCGTAATGCTTCACTACCAGGTTCCCTTACCGGCAATGGCGGCGGCAGCACCCGACAGCTGATGGAAACATGTCAGCGGTGCCGACATCGCTGGACTCCAGGACAGGTAAGTGTCCTATTGTTAAAAGTCAGCAGCTGCAGTATGTGTAGCTGCTGGCTTTTCATTTTTGCAGGGGGTAAGCGGACCTCCTCCGCTTTAAGGCTTCATGTACACAAAGCCTACACTGGCAGCTTCTAAAGCTTGAGTTTAGGAGCTTTTGGTGTTTTTTTTTTTTTTTTGCCAAACCTCCTAAACTCAACTCCATAACTCAACTGCTATATGTCAACGTACACATAGGCGTTTAGCAGAGTTTAGGAGCTACCGCGTTTAGGTGAGCTGTAACCTCCCTCTCCTGAACACGGAAAAATCGCGTTCAGGAAAGGAATGTTTTGACCACCGGTCGCGGGAAAACGAAAAACGCGGTAAAATAGCTGTAAACACTTGCCATGTTTTTGCTGCAATTTTGCGACATTTTCCTGCGGCCACGGTAAATGTAGGCCAGTGTACATGAAGTCTTATGCTTGTCCCACCAGCCATACATATTTGCCTTCCCTATGCTCTCCCCCACAGTTTAGCCACCAGAAACAAAGAGAATTGTGGGAAAAATGTGACGCGCTCCCCTTTCACCCACGTGACAGGGCTGATGCTTGGTGATTGGCTGCTCAGGCACGCAGCACTGTCACAAGGAGACAAGCAGACCTTACATTGGGTTTTATTTCTTTGCTACCAATTGGCGAATGGAACAGCGAGAGAGCAAAAAGGAGGCAAGAATGTGCAGCAGTCAAGGCCAGAAGTGTTTTTTTTCCCTGCATGAGCAAAGTAACTTAATGCACAACTCCAGGAGTTGCAAAAAAGCTACCTTGGAGTGGTCCCCCACAAGGGTTAAATGCTTGTTGATTTGATGGTGATGAGGAATAAGCTATAATACTTATTCGTCTCTCCGGCAGGCTCCCTCCATCAATTCAGGGCCAACAGGCCTGTATTATACATGAAGACAGTGACGAGCCTACCAGAGCGAGGAGTAAGGTAGCAACGGAGCCTACCAGAGCGAGGAGTAAGGTAAGTATTACACCCTATTCTTCATTCTCTAGAATTAACAAGCATGTAGGCCTTGCAGTGGAGGGGAACTTTTATTTTCACAATTCCTGGAGTTGAGCTGGAAAGACTTATTGCAGACAACTCAAAAGTGTATATTTCAGCATACTGGTGCTCTTTCCAGGTAACTGGTGCTCTAGGTTAAATGTTGACTCCCATGCTGGCTTTGTAGGACCATGTCCTAAAAAAAGGGCAGATTACTGAGGCATCATGACCATTGACAGCCGTTGCCGATCTCGTCACTTTCAAGCCAGATATTCTGGCATTCAACAGGAACCTTTGAGGAAGTCTGGAGGGACGCAACGCGTCAGTTGGGAGAAGCCTATGTGACGTTATCACACTGTAAGTACCCAGGGTGCCATCTTGTTTGTTCAGAAGTCTGTTATATTTAATACCCTTGATCTCCTAGGGAAGGCAAGTATTACATAGTGTGCTAGTAAGCAATGCCTACTAGCACATTATGCTATTATTTTGCAGGGGAAAGGGTTTTTATGGCAGCGGTTTACTACTGCTTTAAAGACACATCTTTCATTTAAAAAAAACCTTTTGTACTTATTTTGCTATGAGGGACTGTTTTTTGATGAATGGGACGGTCTTTGTTTAAATATTGAAATATTATACTGATTCACTTATCACTTGCTGTATATGGTTTTAAAACACATGACACGGTATAATTTATATTATGTTTGGTTTAGTCATAAGTTAGTCATATTGCTTAAAGTAGTGGCGGCTGGTGCTCAATATTTTGGGGGGTGTCAAACAAACCTCCCCCCTCACTCGCACCGCCGCCACTTCCCACCACCCCCCCGACGGCGGCGATCAGAGGCCTTCCCGTAAGGAGGCCCCTCGCTCTAGCTGCTCCAGAAGAGCCGGGGCTGCTCCTCCTGGCCGAACAGGTGGGTGGCCATCTTGGAGCGTTTCCAGATGGATGGGCTGTGGGCATAGGGGATGACGGACCGGAGGCCGTCCAAGGCATCATTCGTCATGCATCCTCCTCCTCTCTCGGGCGTTGATGCTCAGCCTCAGGGACCTCCGCTCCTTGGGCTTCTTGCTACCGAACTTGCCCCCGTCGTTCTTGCTCTCCTCGTCTCCCCGGTCTGCTCTAAGACTCCCGGCCAATCGGGTCACAGGACCTGCTTCCTGCTTGACCAGGAGAAGAAAACAGGAAGACAATAGCCAATATTATATCGCTATTATAACACAACTTAGTGGGTATAGGGCACAGTGCTCTGCACCCTGAGCCCACCCTTTTTTTAAGCCAATTAGAGCCTCAGGCTCTAATCATGTGCTTAAAAAATGAAAAAAAAAACCCACTGAAATCCATGCGTCCGGTGCCCTGCTTGTAGTTTAGGGGCCGGGCGCATGGATTAGGGGGGGGGGGGGGGGCGGCGCCCCTGCACCCCCTTATGGACGGGCTGTCACTGGCCTAAAGGGAGCACTGCACTATATTCTCTGGTGCAGAGGTACAGGGGGGTGTCAGTGACTGGGTTGATGGTGGAGTCTGGCACTGAAGAATGAATGGTCAGACTAGGGAATAGTATAGCATCAAACTGAAGTTGGGTACGTAACCAACCTGTGAATACTGGGCATATACAACACTACAATGCACTTTTCACTTTGCCCAGTCAGGCGTTCTGAAATTGCACAGTTGCAAGTTCACCTAAGCAACATTGGCAGTGTACTGCTGTCCCCTCTTCCCTGGAATCGGTCTTTTCACAGAAACGCTTTGATTAGATAATTCACAAGTCAGCACGGCCTGCAGCCGCGGCTAATCTGAGGTAAAACATATGTAAAGACCCGGGCCTGCGGGCCTCCCGCTGCTGCTGGGGAACGGTGCAGGATGATATCCCCTCAGGGACAGCCGCGGCGCTGGCTTCCTGCACACAGAAAAGCCTTCAGAAGTGGCCGGTGTATGACTTTAAATGGTCATATGTTATATTATTAATACCCGCTCGGTGCCAAAATGGGCCCCACCACGTGTAAACAGCACATGTAACGGGCTCCGACGTCGCTCCTAATATTTACAGCGTGTTAACCCCTCTATCACTAGAAATGATAAAGAGACGTTCTGACAGAGCATGTGATCCTAAACACGTGACCTTATTAGATTATAATGTCTGATCTATAAAGGAGGGTGCCTGTAGTGTAGATGTTTTAAAGCAGTATTAAAACCAAAACCAAAAATGTAATACAGTATATTGCAGCTTACCAATCATTAGATGTGGTGGCTGCATTAGTTTTCTCTCCCTCCCTCTGTTTTCACCTGATGATCTGGCCAGTAACACACCTCCTGTATTAGAGCGTCTCCAATCTGGATGAAGGAGCACAGGGGGCATCTATGGACAGCAGCATTGTCAGTCTGGGGGGAGGGGAGTGTTAGATAGTCTAGCAGATTTAGATACACTAAACAAATTGAAGCCAAACCCCAGCTAATACTTTATAAGCAGTAATAGCAATTACCATTCAGGGCCCCAAATTGCACGTGAATTGCAACAGAAATGCGGTGTGGTTCCTGTGTGATTCACATGCAGGTAAGAGCCCTTTCACATTCAGGCGCTTTTCAAGTGCTTTGGCGCTCAAAAAAGCGCCTGAAAAGCTCACGAAAACCTATTTCCATTAAAATCAATGCATGCTTTCACACTGGGGCGGTGCGCTAGTGGGAAGGGGAAAAAAAATCCAGCAAGCAGCATCTTTGGAGCATGTTTGGAGCGCTAAAAAAAGCGCCTCAAAAGAGCCCCTCTCCATTGAAATGAATGGGAAGCACCTCAAAATGGTTCTTGAAGCAGTTTTTGAGTCACGTGACCTTCACAAAAGCACACAGCTAACGCACTTGAAAAGCGCCTGAAAAAGCGATGAAACAGCGCTCTGCGTTTTATAGGCAGTTTTCAAGCGCCTCAGTGTGAACCGGAGCTTGATCATTTTAACTGCCTTAAGGCCCCTTTCACACTGGGGCGGTAGGGGGCATCGGCGGTAAAACAGCGCTATTTTTAGCGCTGTTTTACCGCGGTATTCGGCCGCTAGCGGTGCGGTTTTAACCCCCCGCTGGCGCCCGAAAAAGGGTTAAAACCCCTCGTATAGCGCGGCTATAGCCGCGGTATTGCCGCGGTATAGCCGCGCTGTTCCGTTGATTTCAATGGGCAGGAGCGGTGAAGGAGCGGTGAATACACCGCTCCTTCACCGCTCCAAAGATGCGGCTTGCAGGAGATTTTTTCTTCTCCTGCCAGCGCACCGCTTCAGTGTGAAAACCCTCGGGCTTTCACACTGAACAAACAGCGGAGGCGGTATTTTTAGTGCAATAACGTCTGCAAACCGCCCCAGTGTGAAAGGGGCCTAACTGAAAATCTGACTCCCGTTTCAAAAATACATTGTAATATGTGTGAAGTTCTGTTCTGATATTCCAACAAGATGATAAACAACCCCTCTGTTTTTTGCTCAAACTGTAATTGGCTGTTCATTTTACAGTCCTTTGTGATGTATTAACCACTTCCTGACCAGGCCATTTTTTTGCGATATTGCACTGCGTTGCTTTCACTGACAATTGCGCGGTCGTGCGACGCTGTACCCAAATAAAATCGATGTCCTTTTTCCCCCACAAATAGACTTTTCTTTTGGTGGTATTTGATCACCTCTGCGGTTTTTATTTTTTGCACTAATTTTGAAAAAAAAACTAAATTTTTTACTTTCTGCTATATTTAAAGAAAAAAAAGAATAAAAAAAAAAACAAATGTATTTATCAGTTTAGGCCAATATGTATTTTGCTACATATTTTTGGTAAAAAAAAACAAAAACAAACGCAATAAGCGTATATTGATCGGTTTGCCCAAAAGTTATCGCGTCTACAAAATAGGGGAAAGATTTATGGCATTTTTATTATTATTTTTTAATAGTAATGGCGGCAATCAGTGATTTTTAGCGGGACTGCGACATTGTGACGGACAGATCGGACACCTAACTGACATTTTTTTACACTTTTTTGGGAACCAGTGACATTATTACAGTAACCAGTGCTAGAAATATGCACTATTATTGTACTAATGACACTGGCCGGGCAGGGGTTAACATTAGGGGCGATCAAGGGGTTAACGTGTTCCCTGCAAGTGTTTTCTAACTGTATGGGGGACTATGTGACTGGGGAAACACACAGATCCATCTTCCTGCTTAGCATAAAGACAGGAGCTGTGTGATTTCCCTGTCAGAATGGAGATCTGCCTTGTTTACACAGGCAGATCCCCGTTCTGTAACTGCAGGGGTTGATCGCGGGTGGCCAGCGGACATCGAGTCCACCAGACCCGCTGATTGGCTCCCCCGCTGGCCAATGGGAGCGCACCCACAAAAGCGATGGCGATTACAGCTATGGCGATTTGCGGGAAACGAGCCAACCTCCCGCAGTATAACGACGGCGGCTGGTGGCAAGAGGTTAAAGCACACGTGTTATGTCACATGGTAACATGCATTGTGTTAAGGAAGCCTATTCATTATGAATGGGAACGCACTACAATGAACCAAACATTGCAAATGAGTCTACTTTGGTACTGCAGCGCAGTATTGTGCTGTACGCCTCTACTGTACAGTTTGTTGGGGTACCATTAACAATGAATGGTACTGTACTACCTGAGCCCAATCTCGATCCAGCACTGTGCCTCACAGGAGAGCCATTGATTGCTGTGGCTGTCCATCACAGCCAAAGTGTAGAGAGTGGGGAGGCACTGTGTGTGTCAATGAACACACAGCGTGGCTCAGGAGCGAGTGGCATGGGGGGGGGAGGAGCCAGGAGAGCCATCAGGGTAACCCAGAAGACAAGGATCTGGGCTGCTTGATAATTATGACATGGTTATTATTTTAAAAAAGTTTCCTTTTGAATCACTTTAAATGTAAGTACCATCCTTTGCGCTGATTGTTTTTTTTTTTTTTTTTTTAAAGTTTCACCTAAACTTAGGCTTTAAAGTGGCAACAGAAAATTGTAAAACTATGGCGCTGCTGCAGCCCCTCAGACACACCAAGATGGATGTCAGGAAGGGAGGTGTGAACCAATATATATATATCAATCACTCTAAAGAGGGCGGAAGCTCCCCTAAAAAAGGTCTTGAATAAGCCTAGTACATGTAAAACAGAAAAGAACACAGAGGGCGCCTCCATCTGAGTGTAAACTGTATGGGAGGAGCATAAAAGTGTAAAGAAAGTAATGCACTCACATTTGTGAAGAGACAGTAGACATGTCATTTATAAGAGGGTTGGATGAAATGTCTACTGTCTCTTCACAAATGTGAGTGCATTACTTTCTTTACACTTTTATGCTCCTCCCATACAGTTTACACTCAGATGGAGGCGCCCTCTGTGTTCTTTTCTGTTTTAAAGTGGCAATGCCAACACTACAGGTCATAACTTAATAGTTTATTATTGTCATTTTTACATGTTTGGGGCACTAGTTGAAGGAACAGGTAGTGTTTAGGCACCTGGAGTTAGGAAAAGTGCACAGAGAGGACCTTACCAGTGTCATATCATTTATAGTCCGAAAAGCAAGCTGGAAAAACAGAACTAATTCACCACTATTTGTGTCACCCAACAGTGGAGATGGCTATACACTATATTAACAAAAGTATTGGGATGCCTGCCTTTACACGCACATGAACTTTAATGGCATCCCAGTCTTAGTCCGTAGGGTTCAATATTGAGTTGGCCCACCCTTTGCAGCTATAACAACTTCAACTCTTCTGGGAAGGCTGTCCACAAGGTTTAGGAGTGTGTCTATGGGAATGTTTGACCATTCTTCCAGAAGTGCATTTGTGAGGTCAGGCACTGATGTAGACGAGAAGGCCTGGCTCGCAATCTCCACTCTAATTCATCCCAAAGGTGTTCTATTGGGTTGAGGCCAGGACTCTGTGCAGGCCAGTCAAGTTCCTCCACCCCAAACTCACTCATCCATGTGTTTATGGACCTTGCTTTGTGCACTGGTCCAAATCATTTGGTGGAGGGGGGATTATGGTGTGAGGTTGTTTTTCAGGGCTTGGGCTTGGCCCCT
This sequence comes from Aquarana catesbeiana, assembly GCF_042186555.1. Taxonomy (NCBI): domain Eukaryota; kingdom Metazoa; phylum Chordata; class Amphibia; order Anura; family Ranidae; genus Aquarana; species Aquarana catesbeiana. The sequence goes on from NC_133325.1 coordinate 55,018,798, forward strand.
TAGTTCCAGTGAAGGGAAATCTTAAGGCCTCAGCATACCAAGACATTTTGGACAATTTCATGCTCCCAACTTTGTAAGAATAGTTTGGGGATGGCCCCTTCCTGTCCCAACATGACTGAGCACCAGTCCACAAAGCAAGTTCCATAAAGATATGGATGAGCAAGTTTGGGGTGGAGGAACTTGACTGGCATGACCTCAACCCGATAGAAAACCTTTGGGATGAATTAGAGCGGAGACTGCGAGCCAGGTCTTCTCGTCTACATCAATGTCTGACCTCACAAATGCTCTTCTGGAAGAATGATCAAACATTCCCATAGACACACTCCTAAACCTTGTGGACAGCCTTCCCAGAAGAGTTGAAGCTGTTATAGCTGCAAAGGGTGGGCCAACTCAATATTAAACCCTACGGACTAAGACTGGGATGCCAATAAAGTTCATGTGCGTGTAAAGGCAGGTGTCCCAATACTTTTGGGAATATAGTGTATCACTTGAGTGACTGAACAGAAATCCAATCTATTCAGAGCACAGTTCACCTATCCATCCCAGCAGTAAATTTAGCCATTTGGTGGGGGTTGGGCGAGTAGGCTGTTCTGTGTCGGTCGATGACGCCTGCTTTGGAATGAGCGAGAAGATTTGGAAGGCAGTTATGTTATCTCTCGGACCATTAACAGCGAAAGCACTTTAATATACAATGCCGCGCTCTTTACTGTAATCCCGGCACTCTTAAAGTAGAGACGTCTGAGCCTGGCATGAGAAGCCTGGCATTTCCATATATGTGCAGCACCAGGCCAGAAAACCCTGCCCGCTTCCCGGACAATTCCCATAGTCCTCTGCTCCTACAGGCGCCATTCCTAGAAGCACCTCTCATTAATCCAGGTATTTACTCCACAAATCCCTCGATTAGGGCGGGAGATAAGCTCTGGGCTTTTATCCACCTCGCTGCCGCTCAGTGTCAGCTCGCTGTGCAAGGCTTTGTCTTCTATAAACAAAAGACAGGGAGGACAGATGAGCTCATAGGGAAGGATAATAAATGTGCCGGGCTCATACTATGCTCTGCAATTCATTATCCGGAGCGAGACAGAAACCAGCTCCTTAAAGGAACCTTCTGTGCAGCCGGACCTGAGATCCATCTCTACTTTCCACGTCCCCCCCCACCGTCACATGCCGTTATTATTATACTTTTTGTATAGTTCGTTTTGGAATCAGAACGTTTTTATTGAGTTTTTCATGTTTTCAAAAACAGAAAGGTACATCAGGTACCGGGTATAAACCCAAACAGACAGTCTGCACATTGTGTTAGGAAGAAGGAGATCAGAAAACGGAACGGAAGGCCTCCTTTTTCCAAGTCTTCACACCCCTTCCCCAACACGAATCCTTCTGATTTTTTATCAGCAATGATCACAGCTATACATTAGTGGGAAGAGTTTAGGGGACCCTTCTGGAAGGGCTGAAGTGATCACTTAGGGCAGCCTTACCTCCTGTTCTAGGGATAAATGTGTGTGCTGTTATTCACTTGTATTCTCTTCCTGCCACAGTAGAAATGTCAGCTTAAAGTTAGGCCCCTAATGAGGATGATCTGTCTCCTACCTTCATTCAGTGACCACCTACAATAGGGCAGTCTTACCTCCTAGGGATAAATGTGTGTCCTGTTATTCACTTGTATTCTCTTCCTGTCACAGTAGAAATGTCAGTCCAAAGTTAGGACCCCAATGAGGCTGACCTGTCTCCTACCTTCATTTAGGGACCGCCTACAATAGGGCAGCCCCTAGGTATAAATGTTTGCCCTTTTATTCACTTGTATTCTCTCCCTGTCACAGTAGAAATGTCAGCCCAAAGTTAGGACCCCAATGAGGCCGACCTGTCTCCTACCTTCATTTAGGGACCACCTACACCTACAATAGGGCAGCCCCTTCTCTTCACCTGTATTCTCTTCCTGTCACAGTAGAAATGTCAGCCCAAAGTTAGGACCCCAATGATGCTATCTTGTCTCCTACCTTCATTTAGGGACCACCTACAATAGGGCAGCCCCTAGGTATAAATGTTTGCCCTTTTATTCACTTGTATTCTCTCCCTGTCACAGTAGAAATGTCAGCCCAAAGTTAGGATCCCAATGAGACTGACCTGTCTCCTACCTTAATTTAGCGACCACCTACACCTACAATAGGGCAGCCCCTTCTCTTCTCCTGTACTCTCTTCCTGTCACAGTAGAAATGTCAGTCCAAAGTTAGGACCCCAATAAGAATGACCTGTCTTCTACCTTCATTCAGCGACCACCTAAAATATGTCAGCTTTACCTCTTAGGGATAAGTATGTGTCCTGTTATTCACTTATATTCTTTTCCTGTCACGACAGAACTGTCAGCCCTAAGTTAGGACCCCAATAGGGATGACCTGTCTTCTACCTTCATTCAATGACCACCTACAATATGGCAGCCTTACCTCTTAAGGATAAATATGTGCCCTGATATTCACGTGTATTTTCTTCCTGTCACAGTAGAAATGTCAGCCCAAAGGTAGGACCCCAATGAGGCTGACCTGTCTCCTACCTTCATTCAGTAACCACTTACAACGGGGCAGTCTTACCTCTTAGGGATAAATGCGTGTCCTGTTATTTACTTGTAATCTCTTCCTGTCACAGTAGAAATGTCAGTCCAAAGTTAGGACCCCAATGAGGCTGACCTGTCTCCTACCTTCATTTAGGGACCACCTACAATAGGGCAGCCCCTAGGGATAAATGTTTGCCCTTTTATTCACTTGTATTCTCTCCCTGTCACAGTAGAAATATCAGCCCAAAGTTAGGACCCCAATGAGGCTGACCTGTTTCCTACCTTCATTTAGGGACCACCTACAATAGGGCATCATGTAATGATGTATACATTAATAAAAAGCTGGCTTTTAAATTTGCCTGGAGTTCAGCTTTGAGATCCAGTAATGGTAACGCTGACAAATTAATTTTAGTTTATTAATAGCTCACAAGACAAGGTAAAAATAACCCCCCCCCGGCAAGAGAGGAAGCAGAATCCTTTCATTGAGTTAGTGGGAAAGTTGCATTTCATAATGAAATGATAGTCACAGGCCCTGCAATGGGCTGTGATCTAATACAATGATGCCTAATGAGAAAATGACTTCTTGTACAATAAGCTACTACAATGAGGCCTGAGGACTGTATTATGTCTATGTGTTATTGACAAAACTAAAGCCTATGTACAGGCCACAACTTATTATTTTTTTTATTTTTTATTTTTTTAGTTGTAGATAGCGTAGGAAGCAGTAAGACCTTCAGTAGATTTTTTTTTTTTTTTTACACTTCTGCGGTGTGACTTTAATTGCACTTTACAATGCGATAATGTGGTGCTACTTTGATGTGACTTTGCATATTCTATGGGGCCAGGTCGCACTGTAAATCGCACCAAAGTAGTGCAGGAACCTTTTCCAAAATTGCATCATTCTGAGTCGCATTGATTCAAGCGGGCACCATTGAAAACAATGCGATTTACCTTGTCATGTGATTATGTGCGACCCAAGTCGCATCAGGAGTCGCACTAGCGTGAACCATGATTTAGTGTTTTGCTTTATGAAGTTTTCTGACATTATATTTGGTATACAAAACGTGGCCGATTTCTATCTAAAGGTGAAATCCTGTATGTTTTTATATTTTCACTTACTATGCAACTATGTATATAGTTACATTGGTTCAGCCTAGACTAAGGCTGGCCATACGTGGTTGAATTTCGAAAGAATTTTCTTTTGAAAATCAGAAATCTCATACGTTTTGTGATCCGAAGGTGCCACCATTGATTTCGAAATTCGACCAACCAAGCCTTCAATTTCACCTCATGTTGCTACAGAAAAGAATTTTCGTGGCCAGGAATCTTTTTTTCTTTCCGGGAATCTTCTTTTCTTGCACTCATGTGCATTTCTTTTTCCATTAAATTTCTCGCACTATTCTTCCATCAGTAATTAGAAAATCAATCGTTTTTCAAAAAATGACCAATGTGCCCGATTACTCAAATTCGATGGCCGCAAGAAAATCAGCTGTTGCTGCAGCCCACTAATGGTGCGAAATTCTAAAGAAAATTCTTAGATAACATTTTCAAAATAAAATTATTTCAAAATTTCGACCCATGTATGGCCTGCCTAATGTAAGTATACATGAAGAAAAAAAAATGTATTAGGCCAATATCAAACAAAAACAAGAAAAAAATTCCCTATGTGGTGGACTTTTAAGGCACTGTATTATTTCAAAGGATTTTAGTAAAATGTATTGATAGTTTAAAAAATGTACTTAGCAAATATATAAACAAAAAACAGCATTCATGTATAAAAACGAGGAATAAAGGAATCTGTACCCTCGCATGTTTTTAAGATACAACTATTGAAATGTTGACTACACTGCCACAATATCTAAATATGGTTTCTTCTCGCAAATACCCCTGAAGAAGGAGGCAACTTAGCACTCTGAAACGCGTTGGGTGCGAGAGATTACAATTTGTATTGTATATATATACTTTTATATGTATAGCAGTGTACAAATTTACAGATATGCTCAAACTTTCCTCATTTTTATACATGAACACTGTTTTTTTTTTTCTATATTTGCTAAATAAATTTTTGAAACTATCAATACATTTTACTAAAATCCTTTGAAATAATACAGTGCCTTAAAAGTCCACCACATAGAGGATTTTTTCTTGTTAATGTAAGTATATATATTCAATATCTGGCTAATCCTTGTGGAAGTGGAGAGTCACTGTAGTAGTCGCCACTACTACAGGGATCCTCGCTGTCTTCCAGGTCCTTTTCCGAGCGTTTGCCCTGCTGCATAGTGAACCCAAGGGGGTCGCTCGCTTGGCACAGCGCCATTTAGAGAACACCTTGCATTTTTCTAAATAAATGCAAAAGTGTCCTCTGATTGGACTAAGTGGAGGGGAGGGATGGTGACATCACAATCTTCACCTCATACAATCAAAGGAGACCCTGCATTCATTGAGAAAAATAAGGTTTTCTTGAAATCCCAGATAGCAAGCAATTGAGCTGCAAGTTTGAAAATGATTTGATAAGCTATTGCTAGACTTGCCAGGCTTCAAAAGTTTGCACATTTGCAGCAACTCCACATTGCACGACTCCAGATCAACGTTCTTTGCAAACATTCTGCAAGTCTGCTGCAAGTTCTGGTTCAGTTATGTTGTACAAAAGTCATCCCACCACAGGGGGTCACTGTGGCTGAATTTTCATGCTGTAGATTTGCAGAGCTCTTGCTGTAGACTCACCACTGCAACTTTGCTCTTGCTAGAGACTTGCCACGCAAATTTGCTACAAATTGGTGGGATGACTATTGCACAACATAACTGAACCAGAACTTGCAGCAGACTTGCAGAATGTTTGCAAAGAAAGTTAATCTGGAGTCATGCAATGCAGACTTGCTGCAATTGTGGAACAAATTTGTGAAGCCTGGCAAGTCTAGCAATAGCTTATCAAGTCATTTTCAAACTTGCAGCTCAATTGCTTGCTATCTGGGTATATGCAAAAAAAAAAAAAAAAAAACCATACTTGGAGTTCAGTTTTAGACAAACCTGGACTCAATGGGGGGAATTTACTCAGACCGAATCTGGAGCAGCTGTGTATGTAACAAATCAGCTTCTAGCTTCTGCAGTTGAATTTTGAAAAGGAAAGCTGGAAGCTGATTGGTTGCCATGTCCAGTATTAATACGTTCTCTCAATGTTTATTTTTTAAAATAAAATTCCTGCCTATGAGCACGTGGTGCCTTATAAGCCAAAAACCTCTTTGGGTGTGCCCCTTTGTCATTTAGCTTCACCTCATCTTCTCCCAGCAGTTCGTAATCTTCGATGATATGGAACACTGCTGGCATGATGACGTCAGCACCACTCTCTGTATTAATAGTTGGTGTGCCATGGCGATGCCCCTTTAAGAGGTGGGTCCATGACATTGTAATTTGCAGATGTTCCTATCTGAAAGACTGAGGACAGCTTGTGGCAGAGAAAAGGTGCTGCAGGGGCAGCTATGGGGAGGATGCGAGTATTGCAGCCAGATTTTTTTTGTTCTTCTGTATATAGAGTTTAAAAACAAAAAGTAATTTGAAAGTAAAAGTAATTCAAGATTCACCAAAACTGCCATAAAATCTTCCCTCCTTAAAACTATGAACAACCACCCCGTAAAAAAATTGAATCAATAAAATGACTTTAAATGCCGCAGTATGTCTGGGCTTCTAGTTATGCCACGGCCATAAACCGACTGATATTACGGGAGGGACAGGAAGACCCCACAGCCTGACTGTAAAATGTATTAATTTTGGGTTGCATGGTAGATATATTAAATGTATGGAAGGAATAGATTGTAAACTGTGTCCCTGGCGGTCTTACAGCATCACTCACCGGCTATCCTTATTACAGTACATACAAGCCATTACAGAATACAGAGGCAATGTCACCATACAACATCAGAACCCTGAGAAGACGGAAGGAAGGCAGCTGCTACATGATTATATTTTCCCTGGAAAGACAGTGACCTCCTAAGATAAGATCATACATAGCACAGATTACACTCCAATTATGTAATATTGAAGGAATGAAAATTTAACAAGAATTCCATCCTCTACAAACATGCGTTTTCCTTCTGCCCCAAGGCGGAGTACAGTCTTTTCAAAAGTGAAAGACAAGTCTTAAATTACATAAAGCACCTAAAATCATATGGAATCCATAACAGGTGAAGCATTCCGCTACCACAATCAGATTAGCATTTTCACACCCTAGTGGAGCAGAACGTGACTTTTATTGCAAGGTCAAAAAAGTTCACCCAGAAGGACAACAGGCTGAATTGCCATCAGCTTATTTTCGTGGGATTTTGGCGGTTAGATCCCTCCACCCATCTTCCCAGACCTTTGCATCTATGTTCCCAGATGTGTGTATCTCTGTACCCATGCTCCCAAATCTTTGCACCCTTGTTCTCAGATCTTTGCACCCACATTTTTATCTCTGCACCTATGTTCCCAGACGTCTGAACCCACTATCCCATCTATGCACCCACGTGCCCAACTCTGCATCCATGTTCCCAGATGTCTGCACCCACGTTCCCATCTCTGCACCCACGTTCCCATCCCTGCACCCATATTCCCACCACGTTTCCATCTCTGCATCCATGTTTCCATCACGTTCCCATCTCTGCACCCACGTTCCCATCTCTGCACCCACGTTCCCACCACGTTCCCATCTCTGCACCCACGTTCCCATCCCTGCACCCATATTCCCACCACGTTTCCATCTCTGCATCCATGTTTCCATCACGTTCCCATCTCTGCACCCACGTTCCCATCTCTGCACCCACGTTCCCATCTCTGCACCCACGTTCCCACCACGTTCCCATCTCTGCACCCACGTTCCCATCTCTGCACCCACGTTCCCATCCCTGCACCCATATTCCCACCACGTTCCCATCTCTGCATCCATGTTTCCATCACGTTCCCATCTCTGCACCCACGTTCCCATCTCTGCACCCACGTTCCCACCACTTTCCCATCTCTGCACCCACGTTCCCATCTCTGCACCCACGTTCCCATCACATTCCCATCTCTGCACCCATGTTCCCATCTCTGCACCCTTGTTCCCATCTATACACCCAGGTTCCCATCTATGCACCCACATTACCATCTATGCATCCACGTGCCCGTCTATGCACCCATGTGCCCATCTATGCATCTATGTTCCCAGATGTCTGCACCCATGTTCCCATCTCTGTACCCACGTTCCCATCCATGCACCCACATTCCCATCTATGCACCCATGTGCCCATCTATGCACCCATGTGCCCATCTATGCACCCACTTGCCCATCTCTGCATTCATGTTCCCAGATGTCTGCACCTACGCTCCCATCTCTGCACCCACGTTCCCATCTATGCACTCACATTACCATCTATGCACCCACGTTTCCATCTCTGCACTCACATTCCCATCTATGCACCAATGTTCCCATCTATGCACCCACGTTTCCATCTCTGCACCCACGTTCCCATCTCTGCACCCTTGTTCCCATCACATTCCCATCTCTGCACCCTTGTTCCCATCTATGCACCCAGGTTCCCATCTATGCACCCACATTCCCATCTATGCACCCATGTGCCCATCTATGCACCCACGTGCCCAGATGTCTGCACCCATGTAACCATCTCTGCACCCACGTTCCCATCTATGCACCCACGTTCCCATCTATGCACTCACATTTCCATCTATGCACCCACTTGCCTATCTCTGCATTCATGTTCCCAGATGTCTGCACCTACGTTCCCATCTCTGCACCCACGTTCCCACCACGTTCCCATCTCTGCACCCACGTTCCCACCATGTTCCCATCTCTTCACCCACGTTCCCATCTATGCACTCACATTTCCATCTATGCACCCACTTGCCTATCTCTGCATTCATGTTCCCAGATGTCTGCACCTACGTTCCCATCTCTGCACCCACGTTCCCACCACGTTCCCATCTCTGCACCCACGTTCCCACCATGTTCCCATCTCTTCACCCACGTTCCCATCTATGCACTCACATTACCATCTATGCACCCACGTTTCCATCTCTGCACTCACATTACCATCTATGCACCAACGTTCCCATCTATGCACCCACGTTTCCATCCCTGCACCCATGTTCCCAGATCTCTGCACCTACATTCCCATCTCTGCATTTATTTTTCCAGATCTTTGCACCCACATTCCAATCTCTGCACCCATGTTCCCAGATTTCTGCACCCACATTTACCATCTCTCATCTGTACACCTATGATGGCAGATCTCGGCACCAACAATCCCATCTCTGCACCTTGTTCCCAGACCCATGGTCCCAGATATGTGTGCACCCATGTTTCCACTTCTGCTCTAATGTCTCCAGATCGCTGCATCCACATTCTCATCTCTGCACCCACATACCCGGTTCCCTGCACCCACGTTCCCAAATCTGTGCATCCACGTTCCCATCCATGCACCCACATTCCCAGTTGTCACGTCCTGCCCCCACCCCCCTTCATTTGTTATGATTGGATAGTTACTTGGTAGCAAGTAAAGGCCAATTCCAAGCAACAAAAAGCATTCATCCATTAATGCTATCCAGTAAGTTCCGATATGCACTCTGTTTACTTTTGCCTGACTCCAGTGTAACATGCTGCAACATAAGCAAATCCAGCTTTATAAAAGGGTCAAAAAATAGAAAAGTACCTAATGTGCTGGATTTTTTTTTTCTTTCTTTCTATTGAATTTAGATTTTTCTTTAACACTGACAACTGCAGCCCGTAAGCTTTGTTTATTAATTTACCTCATATGACTGGGAACCATGCTGACTGGTTCCCAATCATTGGTAGAGAGACTGAGAAAGGCCAGTGACAGCACAGTCTCCCAGTTTGGAGCGCACACAGCTGCACACTAGTAGTTGTGAAATGGATAGCAGATTAATGTTCTTTCAGCATGGGATATTATGCTGAGGAACCATTGATCTGCAGACTGCAGGACCAGTCATCATGGCACATTGCATCACTGGAAACTAGTCAGACAATCAGCAGCTAATGTTTTGAAACTGCTAATGTTCTAAGTCAGGGGTAGGCAACCCCCGGTACTGGTGCCACAAGCGGTACACAAAGCCTCTTTTGCCGACACCCGATCCCTCCCCAACAGCAGAGCAGCGCAGGGAAGTGTCAGTGAGAAACAAATGCATTCCAATATCAAAATTCCCAACACCGAACCTGCACTGAGGGGGAGGCACTGCGCCCCCGCACATTGTAAAAGATGGGAAACATTGTTTGGTCCTCTAACTTTGCTGTAGCTGCGATCGTCAGCTTTTGTGATGGGGAAGAGATTGGGAGCAGTTTCCAGGAGGAGGAGGATTGTCATTGGCCACTGCTAAAGCCAATCACAGTCCTGCTAGCCCCGTCCACCATCTGGAGGAAGATGACTCTCTTGGTTGCCACTACCAATCTCAGAAAGAAGGGATTTCACTGCGATTGAGAAAACCACAATCAGGTGACAGTTTGTGGAATTATTGTTGAGCTTCTGGGAACTTTGTTGAAATTATTCCTGAACCTTTGCGTCACTTACTACTGAACCCCCCCGACACTGTGTGTCTCTTTAGGCCACAGCCAGTATTCAGCACAATGAAAATCACACCCAACTTTTCCTGTGGCGCCACACTTTTTATCAGCTGTGGCGGCCCAACTTATGATCCTGCACACAGGCCCACTGCTTTCCGAAAATGCCCCTGACCTGAGCTCATCATTGCGCATCCTTTCCAGATGCTTGTATGTGACATCACATACATGACATACATCAATCATATACATCACATACAAACACGTGGACTGGATGCGAGAGGTGGATCAGCAGGATGAGTGTGCCAGGACAGGTAGATGTGTCTCATATCTGCTCCCTTTCACTACTCTGTATATCACACATATCATAGATGAGAAGAAGGTACAGCGGTGGGGAAAATGAGAAGAAGGGGTTCAGAGGTGGGACAGATGAGCAGGAGGGTACAGTGGTGGAAGAGATGAGAAGGGGGTTCAGCAGTGGGACAAAAGAGCAGGGGGGTTCATTGTTGGGCCAGATGAGCAGGGGGGTTCATTGTTGGGCCAGATGAGCAGGGAGGTTCAGTGTTGGGCCAGATGAGCAGGGGGGTTCATTGTTGGGCCAGATGAGCAGGGAGGTTCAGTGTTGGGCCAGATGAGCAGGGGGGGGTCAGTGTTGGGCCAGATGAGCAGGGAGGTTCAGTGTTGGGCCAGATGAGCAGGGGGGGTTCATTGTTGGGCCAGATGAGCAGGGAGGTTCAGTGTTGGGCCAGATGAGCAGGGGGGGGTCAGTGTTGGGCCAGATGAGCAGGGAGGTTCAGTGTTGGGCCAGATGAGCAGGGGGGGTTCATTGTTGGGCCAGATGAGCAGGGAGGTTCAGTGTTGGGCCAGATGAGCAGGGGGGGGTCAGTGTTGGGCCAGATGAGCGGGGGGGTTCAGTTTTGGGCCAGATGAGCAGGGGGGTTCAGTTTTGAGCCAGATGAGCAGGGGGGTTCAGTTTTGAGCCAGATGAGCAGGGGGGTTCAGTTTTGAGCCAGATGAGCAGGGGGGTTCACAGTGGTGGGCCAGATGAGCAGGGGGGGTTCTGTGGTGGGACAGAAAAGCAGGGGGGTAGAGCAGTGGGGCAGATGTGAGAGGAGGTGTATTGGTGGGACAGATGAGCAGCGGGTTACAGTGGTGGGGCAGGAGAGCAGGGGGGTACAGTGGTGGGACAGATGTGCAGGAGGTACATTGGTGGGGAAGATGAGAAAGAGGGTTACAGTGGTGGGGCAGATGAGCAGATGGGTTCAGTGTTAATACAGATGCGAAGGTGATTCAGTAGTTAGACAGAAGAGTATTGGGATACGGCCGTGGAGCAGATGTGCAGGGAGGTACAGTGGTGGGGCAGATGAGAAAAGAGGGTACGTTGATGGAGCAGATGAGCAGGGGGGTTACAGTGGTGGGGCAGATGTGCAGGAGGTACAGTGGTGGGGGGGGATGAGAAGGGGGTTCAGCGGTGGGACAGATGTGCAGGGGGGGACAGTGATGTGAGGTGTGGAATTGCAGGAATTGGGGCTGATCTGAGGCGTGAGAGTGCAGGATATTAATTTCTCACTACTAAAGTAGTTTACAGCATTTACTTTATAAAAAATCCTTTTCGTGATTGAGAGTGTGAAGTTGACATTTTTTTGTTATAAAATCAGCATGCTCAGTTTCTTTAAAAACACTGCTCAAAAGGTTGCCTACCCCTGTTCTAAGTTATGGAAGTGTAGTACTTTCTTCAGCAATTACATACCGAGGGGAGGAACATTGTTACAGGAATAAAACCCAATTGATATGTTATGTGTTTGGGCCTGAAGAGCTTACATTTTTCCAAAAATGAAATGAAAAGCATGTTCTATAGACATGTTACACGCTGCACTTCCTCTTCTGCAAACCTTTCGACAGATTTCAGGCTTATGTTTTGTTGCTTGTTCTAATCTGTTTGGTATCAGAGCCTTTGCCAAAATCTGGTCACACAATTTTGGCCGAAACCGCTGCCATTGCCAGAGGGGTTGACAGATATTTGTATAATATTATCATCATCCAATCAAGCTGCACAATTTTATCCAACTGGCGGACACGGTACATGAACCCAGATGATGTATTGTACACAGAGGGCTCGTCCTGCAACTCATTTTCAATCAATGTTGCCAACCTACCAGATTGAAGTTTACTGACACGTCACCCAAAATTTACTGGCACCGCCAAGTTTTTTTACTGCCATTTCCAAAAGACACAAAAATTACAGGTTTAAGTGCAAATTTCAGTATTTAGACTACAAACAAGTACAATATATAATTAACAATGTGAGGTAGATATATCACTGCCTCAGCAAAACCAGTCGTAACCCCCCCCCCCCCCCCAACGCCACTCAAAACACACTGTAGCAGGCACTTGGATGGCCACTAATGGAGGAGTCCAAATCCAATATTCCCCATGCACACGTTCCTGAAGATGGCTATACGTTAATGATGGGTGTTGCAATGACCGCAAGCTGGGAATCATAAACGATCCAAGTGAAGAACTGTCATCACAACACCAAGGATACCTCAAGAAGGGTCTAAAGCTTTATTATCGTGGTCACATGGTACACAAAAGGCAATGTTTTGGAGCCAAGCAGGGCCGCTTATTCAGACAAGTGAGTGCCTGACGAAAGGGCCCTGTGTGGCTCCCAAACATTGCCTTTTGTGTACCATGTGACCACGATAATAAAGCTTTAGACCCTTCTTGAGGTATCCTTGGTGTGCTGACAGTTCTTCACTTGGATAATTTACGGTTCCCACCTGTGGTCATTGCAGCACCCATCATTAACAAATAGCCCTCTTCAGGAACGTGTGCATGGGGAATGTTGGATTTGGAATCTTCCATTAGTGGTCATTGCGGAAGTACCTTCTTGAGCTCACTGCTCAAGGACCCCCTAGCAACCTCAGGAGGAACCCTGGTTAAGAAAGGCAACCATGAAATACAAAATGAATGCTTTTTACATAAGACCTTTTGGGGGTCCTAGTAGATGATAGCCACAGCAATAGCATGCAATGCCAAGCTGCTGCTAACAAAGCAAACAGAATATTGGCATTAAAAAGGGGATTAATTCCAGAGATAAAACGATAATTCTCCCGCTCTACAAGACTCTGGTCCGGCCGCACCTAGAGTATGCTGTCCAGTTCTGGGCACCAGTCCTCAGGAAGGATGTACTGGAAACGGAGTGAGTACAAAGAAGGGCAACAAAGCTAATAAAGGGTCTGGAGGATATTAGTTATGAGGAAAGGTTGTGAGCACTGAACTTATTCTCTCTGGAGAAGAGACACTTGAGAGGGGATATAATTTCAATATACAAATACCATACTGGTGACCCCACAATAGGGATAAAACTTTTTCGCAGAAGGGAGTTTAACAAGACTCGTGGCCACTCATTAAAATTCGAAGAAAAGAGGTTTAACCTTAAACTACGTAGAGGGTTCTTTACTGTAAAAGCGGCAAGGATGTGGCATTCCCTTCCACAGGCGGTGGTCTCAGAGGGGGGAATCGATAGTTTCAATAAACTATTAGATAAGCACCTGAACGACCGCAACATACAGGGATATACAATGTAATACTGACACATAATCACACACATAGGTTGGACTTGATGTCTTTTTTCGACCTCACCTACTATGTAACTATATAACTACCCTGTTTCCCCGAAAATAAGACCTAGCGTGATTGTCAGTGATGGCTGCAATATAAGCCCTACCCCCCAAATAAGCCCTACCCTGTTTCCCAAAAAATAAGCCCTACCCTGAAAATAAGACCTACAAGGACTTTAACAGGGCTTATTTGGGAGGTAGGGCTTATATTGCAGCCATCACCGACAATCACGCTAGGTCTTATTTTCGGGGAACCAGGGTATGTATCCTCTCTGTGAATGAGCGAAAGCCCCAGGGACGAATGGAAGGCTTTTTTTGAGATGCACTATTGAAACTGTAATCACTTTTTAAATATTATATTAAAAAACTCTGTGAAACAGAAATGCAGGTACCACTATTACGACTTAAGGCCTTACTGCCCAAGAGCAAATTTCAGAAGGTGCACAGGTAGGGTTGTCACCTCATCCCTTTGAACCCGAACACATATGAAATACACAGGTTCTGAGGCTAATTTAATACAGATAGGGCACCAAGTGAGTTTAATTACCACCTTAATCAGCCACAGAACCTGTGTAATTAATATGTGTTCGGTTTTAAAAGGGATGAGGTGGCAACCCTAGGCACAGGCATGGCAGGTGGGCATTGAAAATGGCATAAAAGAGCATCATTGAATTCTGGACTCCAGGAGAAGGCATTTTCCTTGCTATAGCTATAGCTGAGAAGTGTATTTTAATGCAATGACAGGAGTGGAGCACCCAAGATGGTACTGCGGTGCACCCGGTATGTCTTTAAATGAATGTTTATGTGCCCTTTAAATCATTTTTGGGCTTTGTTACAGGGTCACAGCAGATAGGAAGAGTTTACTGGCATTCCGGCAGGGGAGGGATCAGCTGGGTCACAGCTATGTGCAATATGTATCACAACTAGGAAATGTTAAACACATCTCCATGAATGCTGCAACCTGTCTGTACGGAATGTACGCAGTAAATGTTTCAATGTGTCCTGATGTTCATGAGCTCATCTTTTTAAATTTTTGTCAACTTACACATTCTGTCTGTTGCTGCTGGTTAAGTAAAAACATGATTAGCTGGAATTAAGGGCACGCTGGCAGGCTTTTCTATATATGGATCTCCCTAATGTTTAGAGGGGTCCTGAAAGCTGATAATCCATTACAGAAACACACACAAGAGACAAACGTCTACCTAAAGTCCCGGTGCCCAACTTACGGTCCAAGGGCCACATGAAGCCCTTTTGGCACTTGCGTGGCCCTAAGACCCCAGCAGTCTATAGTGAGAGTGGGAGCATAGATCTGTAAAGTGCTTATTATAGCCGTGATCTTTACTAACTTTTTGTTGTCGTTTTATGCCGCGTACACACGGTCGGACTTTTCGGCTACAAAAGTCTGACAGCCTGTCCGACAGACTTTCGACGGACTTTTGGCGGACTTTTGGCGGACTTGCGGCAGACTTTATAACGAACGGACTTGCCTACATACGATCACACAAAAGTCTGACGGATTCGTACGTGATGACGTACACCGGACTAAAATAAGGAAGTTGATAGCCAGTAGCCAATAGCTGCCCTAGCGTGGGTTTTTGCCCGTCGGACTAGCACACAGACGAGCGGATTTCTGGGTCCGGCGTAGTTACGACGTAAAGATTTGAATCATGTTCCAAATCTAAAGTCCGTCAGATTTGCGGCTGGAAAAGTCTGCTGAAAGTCCGCTGAAAGTCCGGGGAAGCCCACACACGATCAGACTGTCAGCCGTATTTTGTCCGTCGGCGTCCGTCTGACTTTTGTAGACGAAAAGTCCTACCGTGTGTACGCGGCATTAGTGTATTTTTTTTTCTAAATATATTTTTTTGATAAATAGCCACGCAAATATCGTGCAACATAAAACATTGCAACTACCATTATTTTACTCTACAGGATCTCTGCTTTCAGAAAAATATATACTTTTTGGAAGGTTTACAGTAATTTCTAGCAAAAAAAAAAAAAATGCAGATTATAAGTGTGCAAAAAATTTAAGTGGTTCTAAAGTCAAAACGTTTGTTACCTTAGCCGCTTGCCGACCGTATACTGTAGATCAGGGATCCTTAAACTACGGCCCTCCAGCTGTTGCAGAACTATATATCCCATGAGGCATTGTAAAACTCTGACATTCACAGACATGACTAGGCATGATGGGAAATGTAGTTCCTTGAACAACTGGAGGGCCATAGTTTGAAGACCCCTGCTGTAGATATAGGGCGGCAAGGCGGCTCTCCTGCACAGGATCACATAACTAGTACGTGATCCTGATCTTCCGGGTTTAGGGCGCACGTGAGTGCCGCCGAAGGTCTGCTCCCGCTGTGATTAGACACAGCGGGAGCTGACTAGTGGGTACCCACCGATGCTTCGTTACACAGGCAGAATGGCTGGCTATGTAAACAAGGCAGATCGCCATTCTGTCAGTACAGAAGACATGGATCCTGTGTCTCTGCTAAGCAGAGGCACCGATCTATGCCTTCTCCTAGTACAAACACCTCCCGCACAGTAGTAAAGCACATGTCAGGCACACATTTAACCCTTTGATTGCCCCTTCCCTGCCAGCGTCATTAGTACAGTGACAGTGCATATTTTTTAGCACTGATCACTGTATAATGCCGTGTACACACGACCGGACTTTTCTGACCAAACTGGTCTGACGGAACGAATCCGTCGCATAATTCGATCGTGTGTGGGCTTTATTGACCTTCTCTGTCGAAAAATCTGTCGGACTTTAGAAATAGAACATGTTTCAAATCTTTAAGATGTACTCGAGTCCGATCGAAAAATCCGTTCGTCTGTATGCTAGTCCGACGGACAAAAAAGGACGCAAGGGCAGCTATTGGCTACTGGCTATGAACTTCCTTATTCTAGTCCGGTCGTACGTCATCACATGGAATGCAGGAGGAGGCGGTATCCACTTCTGAAAGCCTGTAAACCTTTCGTCAACCCCAGTCTTTTTCTTTGGAATAACCACACAATGGACTCTGAATGTGCATGAAGGAAGTATTTTAAAGTTCACTGGAACTTTTTTTTTTTCTCTTTGGAATAACCGCTCTATGATCTCTGAACTTGCACTTTCTACGCACGATTTGGCTTCACACCTGTTAAAAGAGAGAAGTACAAAGTTTTAAAAAGAACAAACATACATACTCACCTCCATGTTGCAGCGTTGGTGTGATGCTGCAGCTGTCCCATGTTGGCTCTAAAACCAAGAACTGAGCGATCACATGACCGCCAACTTCGTTCTTAGGTCTGCTCCAAGCAGAGAGTGGTGACCGCCTCCGCTCTGCTCCTTCAGAGCTCATTGGAGCCCCAGGCTGGGGAGGGGGTGGAGCAGCTGGCTGTGGCTTTCTTGTGCAAGCTCAAAGGTGGAGCCAGCAGTCAATCAGGCAGCGGGGTGGATCCCAGCAATATTGTCAGGATGCTCTGCCTCCTTAGCTAATAGCAGGCGCTATCAGCTGATTCTGGGTCACAGTAGGAAAAAATATTTGTCCTCTAGTGACCGAAAAGATAAGTGTGGCCAAAAAAATCTTTGTCCATATTTCTCTTTTAAGTCATTGACCGGGAACAAATATACAGATGAGGAAAGGAGTCCTTATCTCCATATCTGTTCTGGGTTAGTGACTCAAAAAAGCTTTTATTTTCTTATTTACCACTTGACCTCCGGAAGGTTTACCCCCTTTAATGACCAGGCCATTTTTTGCCATACGGCACTGCATTATTTTTGCTGACAGTTGCACGGAAATACAACGATGTAGCCAAATACAATTTATGTCCTTTTTTTCCCCTACAAATAGAGCCCTTTTTTTTTTTTTTGGTGATATTTGATCACCACCGCATTTTTAATTATTTGCGCTATAAACAAAAAAAGAACGTCAATTTTGAAAAAAAATTAAACAATTTTTTACTTTCAGCTAAACATATCCAATTGAAAAAAAAAAAATCGAATTTCTTTATCAATTTAAGCCAATATGTATTCTCCTACATGTTTTTGGTAAAACAAAATCCCAATAAGCGTATATTGATTGGTTTACGTGAACGTTATAGCTTCTACAAACTATTGGATATATGCTAGAATTTTTATTTATTTATCTTTTTACTAGTAATGGCGGCGATCGGCGACTTGTAGCGAGACTGCAATATTGCGGCAGACAATCGGACACCTAGCTGACACTTTAAGGACAATATGTATTCTGCTACATATTTTTGGTAAAAAAAATCCCAATAAGTGTATATTGATTGGTTTACAGAAAGGTTATTTCGTCTACAAACTATGGGATATTATTATAAATGTTTTTTTTTTTTTCTACTGGTAATGGCGTCAATCAGCGACCTATAGTGGGACTGCGATATTGCGTCAGACATTTGGGACACTGACACTTTTTTATATAATTGTATTTTTATTAAGTTTATAAAAGGAAATATACAATCTTGTTTCACATTATACATTACATTAGCAGTGGCAACGCAATGTTAACATACAGATTCAGAAAGACATTGATACTTTTGATACTTTTTGGGGACCAGTGACACTAATTCAGTGATTGGTTCTAAAAATATACACTGTCACTGTATTAATGACACTGGCTGGGAAGGAGTTTAAACATCTAGGGCGATCAAAGGGTTAAATGTGTGCCTAGCCAGTGTTTTGATGTACATTGTCTGTTGTTTTTAGTAAGGGAAGAAATGGATTCTAGTCCCTGTTTTGTAGTAACACAGATTCCTCCCCTTTCCCCCCTGTCAGAACGGCGATCTGCCTTGTTTACATAGGCAGTTCGCTGTTCCGTGTTCTTCACCGACGATCAGCAGGTGCCGGAGGACATAGTGTACTTGGCACCTGCAGATCGGCTTCTGCTGTGAACATTCAAAAGGGAAAAGCGGTGCACCAGTGGCGTGCCCACGCCCCCTGCTGGCGGAAATGCTAAATCACGTATATATACGTGATCCGGCGCACAGCTGCCGCCCTGTAGCTGTAAAACTGCTATAAGGCAGTTAGCAAGGGGTTACAGTCTAGCAAAAAAAATGAATTTTTTTTTTTTGGACAGAGTTGAGAAGAGTTACAATGTCTGCCATGTTTCTATTTGCAGTCTGTGTCCCATTGGGGAGATTTTCCTCTATTCTTGATCTGTTGAACACTCAAAATTTTCTTTTGCTTTCCCTTTCGATGATACAAGTCATACAGACAAATAGCGGTAAAACAGACAGCAATAAAAATCTGACAGGGCGTCTATAACCCCTCAACACTCTGACCACAACTAAAACGAAGAAAAAATGTTTGGCTACAGATACAGTACAGATACAGTTCCCAGCATCAAACATTAACAGAACAGTGTCTATTCTGTAATTGAAATGATTCAATTACTGCCCTGATTACAAGCGGGAACCTTGAAGCAGGCTTATTAATGATGTTTGGGACGGTGAAGCAGATGTGTGAAGGATCACCATAAAGCTGTCATGGCAGATGCCTGAGGGACACTCTAGTTTTACGGCAATGGGAGCGCCAAGAGACTGCCGGTGCTAGGAAATCTCTCTACTAACAGTGCGTGCAAATTGCTTTGAAACGTACTTTGCCGTATGGTGCTCTAAGGCATGAGAGCCATAAAGTAAAATCCTGGGAATGCTGTAGAGAACGGTATAAATATTAGTGCCAAATATTGAGCAATTTCAGTTCTGAACACCGAATCCTTAATGGGTGGGCCTGGCCTTCCTAAATTCATGTGTTGTTACTCGCCATCTTGATTTAAAGCAAAACTATAGGCAAACGTTTTTTTTTTTTTTCATTTTGGATAGAGTAAGGGAGGGTTATGACCCCTGTAAGATTTTTCATTTGCCATCTGTGTCCCATTGCAGAGATTTCCCTTCACTTCCTGTATTGTTACACGCCATCTTGATTTAAAGTAGAACTACGGGCAAAAGTTGTTGTTTTTTTCATTTTGGATAGAGTAAGGGAGGGTTATGACCCCTGTGAGATTTATTTTTTGCAATCTGTGTCCCATTGCGTTAATTTCCCTTCACTTCCTGTCTCATAGCCAAAACAGGAAGTGAGAGGATATCCCTGAAAATTAAGAGAATTCCTTGGGGACCTCCAGGTCACCAGAACTAGTGTCTTCATTGGAAGATTTCCCCTATAAAAAGAAGAAAGAATGTTTGGCTACAGATACAGTTCCCAGCATCAAACATTAGCAGAACTTTTTTGGGGACAACCCAAAATTTGGGGTTTTCTTTTACTTTCACGTTCAACAATTCAGGTAAACGGGACAAATAGAGGGGGGTGAATCTCCTTCACGGGGCACAAACAGCAGTAAAAACTGAGAGGTTTTCTAATCCCTCTCCACTCCATTTAAAACTAAAAAAAAAAAAAGTTTGGTCTTTAGTTATACTTTAAACTATCACAATGTAGTAAAAACATTGATATGGTGCACCATAACCCACAGCAACCAATCAAAACGGAATTTTCGATCATTTAAAGGAAACCTGTTATGATGAAAATCTCAGAGGCTACCACTTCGGAGAATACCAGTTGGCTGGCTGTCATAATGAGCCTCTTGTAGGACTGACTTCGAGTCACCAAGCTAGAACAACAAAGAGAGAGAAAGCTGGAAGGGAGTAGAGAGAGAGAGAGAGAGAGAGCGCAAGACAGACTGCATCCAATCAGAAAGAATAGGCTCAGCGGAAGATTCAACCACCTGTGCTGTATAGCGTGGATGGAGGGATCTGTTAGATTTTTTCATTCATCATAGGAGTGTATGGCCAACTCAATTAATACAGGGAGGGAATAAAAGAGCAAGAGAGAGAAAAAGGGGCGATTAAAAAAAAAGTTAGGGGGGGGGAAGCAGATGGGGTAAGGGAGAGATAGGGTCTAATGCCGCGTACACACGAGCAGAATTTACGTCTGAAAAATCTTGGATGGTTTTTCAGACAAAATTCCGCTCAAGCTTGCTTTGCATACACACGGTCACACAAAAGTTCGCTGAACTTTCGACCGTCAAGAACTCAGTGACGTACAACACTACGAGGAGCCGAGAAAATGAAGTTCAATGCTTCCGACTCCGAGCATGCGTAAAATTGTTTCAGAGCATGCATAGGAATTTTGCACGTCGGAATTGGTACAGACGATCGGAATTTCTGATCAGAACTTTTTCCGACCGAAAAATTGAGAACATGCTCCCAATCTTTTGCTGGCTGGAATTCCGCCAGCAAAAGTCCGATGGAGCATACACACGGTTGCATTTTCTGACCAAAAGCTCTCATCGGTCTTTTGCTGGTCGAATTTTCGATCGTGTGTACGCGGCATAAGAGATAGATACAAAGGGAGAGAGAGAAAAAGGAGACACAGAGGGAAAAGAGTGTGAGGAGAGAAGGGGAGAGAGAGAGAGGAGTCTGGAAGAGGAGGAGGAGGAGAGAGGGAAAAGGAGAGGTAGAGAGATTGAAGAAGAGAAAAGAAGAGGGTAGGGAAATGAGAGAGGAGGAACAGGAGAAAAAGACATTGAAAGCGAGAGAAGGAGTGGAAGGGAGAGATAAGAAGGAGACTGAGGAAAAGAGAAGAAAAGAGAGGCAGAGAGAAGAAGGAGACGGAGGGAGAGAGAAGGAGAGGGAGGGATAAGGAGAGGGAGGGAGGGAGAGAGAAGGAGAGGGAGGGAGGGAGAAGGAGAGGGAGGGAGGGAGAGGGAGGGAGAGAGAAGGAGAGGGAGGGAGAGAGAAGGAGAGGGAGGGAGGGAGAAGGAGAGGGAGGGAGGGAGAAGGAGAGGGAGGGAGGGAGGGAGGGAGAGAGAAGAAGGAGAGGGAGGGAGGGAGAAGGGGAGGGAGGGAGAAGGGGAGGGAGGGAGAAGGAGAGGGAGGGAGGGAGGGAGAAGGAGAGGGAGGGAGGGAGAAGGAGAGGGAGGGAGAGAGAAGGAGAGGGAGGGAGGGAGAAGGAGAGGGAGGGAGGGAGAAGGAGAGGGAGGGAGGGAGGGAGGGAGGGAGGGAGAGAGAAGAAGGAGAGGGAGGGAGGGAGAAGGGGAGGGAGGGAGAAGGGGAGGGAGGGAGAAGGAGAGGGAGGGAGAAGGAGAGGGAGGGAGAAGGAGAGGGAGGGAGGGAGGGAGGGAGAAGGAGAGGGAGGGAGGGAGAGAGGAGAGGGAGGGAGAGAGGAGAGGGAGGGAGAGAGAAGGAGAGGGAGGGAGAGAGAAGGAGAGGGAGTGAGGGAGGGAGGGAGAAGGAGAGGGAGGGTGAGAGAAGGAGGGGGAGGGAGGGAGAAGGAGAGGGAGGGAGAAGAAGACGGGGAGAGAGAGAGAGAAGGAGACACAGAGGGAGAAGGAGAGGGAGGGAGGGAGAGAGGAGAGGGAGGGAGGGAGAGAGGAGAGGGAGGGAGGGAGAGAGAAGGAGAGGGAGGGAGAGAGGAGAGGGAGGGAGAGAGAAGGAGAGGGAGGGAGGGAGAGAGAAGGAGACGGAGAGAGAGGAGACAGAGAGAAGGAGAGGGAGGGAGAAGGAGAGGAAGGGAGAAGGAGAGAGCGAGAGAAGGAGATGGAGGGAGGGAAAGAGGAGAGAGGGAAAGAAAGGAAAAGGAGAGGGAATCAGAGAGGGGGGGGGAGAAAAAGAGAGAGAAAAGAGGGGGGGAGAAAAGAAGAAAAAAACAGAAGGTGGTAGAGAGAAAAGGAAAGGAAGGGACTGAAGAGGAGAGGGAGGGAAAGAAAAAGAGAGGGAAGGAGAGAGAGGGAGAGAGAAGAAGAGGATGGAAAATAAATGGAGAGAGGGGAAGAGAAAAGGAGAGAATGAGGAGAAGGAAGAGAGGAGAGGGAGAGGAAAAAAAAAAAGAAGGGAGGAGAGATCAAGGAAAAGAGAAGAAGGAGAGGAAGGGAGAAAGAAGGATGGAGAAAATAAGGCGAGAGAAGAAGAGAACAGGAAAGATAAGGGAGGAGGGGAGCAAAAGAGAGGGGAAGGGAAGGAGGTAGAGGGAGAATATAGGGTTGGAGAGTAGTGGCGGACCGTCCATATGGGGCACCGCCCCCTAATCCATGCGCCCAGCTCCTATTCTACATGCAGGGTGCCAAACGCTTGGATTCCAATGGGTTTCCTTTTTATTTTAGAAGCACGTGATTAGAGCCCGAGGCTCTAATTGGCTTCAAAAAAGGGTGGGCTTGGGGCGCAGAGCACTGCGCTCACCTGAGCCCACCCAGTTGTGTGGCAATAGCAAATTGATATTCGCTATTGTCTTCCTGATTCTCCTCCCGGCAAATCAGAAAGCTGGTCCTGAAAAACGATTGGCCAGCCTTGGCCAATCGTGTCTCAGGACACACTTCCTGTTCAGCCAGGAGAAGAAGCAACGGTCCGGCTCTTCCTTCCCCCTACCTCTTAAGGTAAGGCCTTTGATCGCCGTATTCCTGTCCGTCTCCTGCGGGGGGGTTCGATCACCGCACTTCCATCCGTCTCCCGTCCGGGCGGAGGGGGGGATCGCCGCCTTTTTGTCCGTCTCGCGCGGGGGGTGGGGGTTGCGTTAGTTTGAGAAAATTGAGAAAAGGAGAGGGGAGAAGAGGCAGAGAAAGTGTGTATGTACAAGTACAGTATATAATGTATAATTATATATATATATATATATATATATATATATATATATATATATATATATATAATTTCCTTTTGGGATTAATAAAGTATTCTGAATCTGAATAGTTAGATACACATATACGCACGCATAGATATTTAAACATGTATATCTATGGATTAAATTATTTACATTACAGTCTTCTTTGACTTCTTCCAGCCTCAGGCTGGTTCCTCGTTTCCCTACCCTCTTCCTTCATGGTCACCAAAAAACAAAGCAATAGTGTGAGATCTCTATGGGGACAGACGTTTGTTGTGACGAGCCTTCCATATACACATTCATACAGTTGTGTTTACCTCCAGCGCCATATATCTCAGCAGCTGTCAGGCTGGGGGCAGAGCCCCATACATCATAGTCAACCGGGGCACAGAGGCAGGAAGAAGAGGTGTGAGCGAGATCATTCAGTAGGCCTGTGCTACTGGGGGCTTCTATGTAATGTCTGCTTCCTCCTGGTCAGACAGGAGAACCTGGACTGTAAAATGTGCTACCCTACCACCTAGAGAGGACCAAAACAGCTCTTCGGCTCTAACGAAAACCCGAACAATGCCTGCAGGCGCTATTCAATCAACAATCTTCCGTCGAGCTCCTTCAGTAAAAGTTTAGTAAATAATATTACTCTTGCCAAGCTGGCAGGGCCACCAAGTGTTGACTCTTGTACACACGATGAGAATATTGGACGAATGATCGTCCGTTTTTTGTTTTTTTTTTGCATGCTAGTCTCATAAAGAATATGAAGAGGTTACTCAACTTACGAAAATTCTCGTACAACAGAATACAACTTTGGAAGTGATATAATGTATTGTATTGTATAGTAATGTATTCGTTTGTTTCTGAACATGCATAGTCTTGTTCTTCCGATTCTTTTTGGATGAAAACTGTACTGATTATACGAAAATCGTACGATCCGGCATCATACGAGGAAAATTTTTGTGTTAGTCCCCTCGGATAATTTTCGGACAAACGATTGCGATCGCCTATCGAAAGCTGTGTACTAACGATCAGATTATCGTACGATTGCTTCGAAAAGTGGTATTTCTCATCCAATTTTCGAGTGGTGTGTACTAGGCTTTAGGATTCCAGCATATTCCTTTAACAGTGCATGGCCAGCTTTCATTTATTCAAAACAAAAGACACACTCCTAGCGGACAAAGAGCATATTTCCGAGAGAAAAGTAACAAGAAAACACATATAGCCGATACACGCTGTGTATATGTATATTACTTTTGTTTGTAAAAAAATTTTTTAAAGGTTGAAATACACAAAAAAAGTCAACAAGTTTCTGGTAAAGGATTCTCCTCTGGTGCAATACAAATGGCTGGGATGGCCTGTCTGCCAGATGTACTGTACTATAATGTTTCTCGTAACTCAACATGTCACAGTACACTGGGAGCGGAAACATCAGCTTGTGAACTGCATTAAACAGACAAGCATATCTCACAGGCAGGCGGTGTTCTGGGGTGGAGAGGCATGGATCCCATTAACAGTGTCATATCGCGTAAAGAGGATGTAACCAGAGACCATGGCCTAGAGGACAAAAAAGCCATCACAACTTCCAAGAAAGAACTCCGGCCTAAGCAAAAACTTTTACTGTGCTTTCGAAAGATGGAGATATTTAGACCTCTAAATATTGTTTAATGCACCTTTTTTTCAACCTTTGTACCCCAGAGTAACCTCTAAAATAATTTTCAGGTCTCAGAGAACCCATACTAAAAACCAATTATTCGAGGGTCAATAGGAATTATTCTGCTGACATTGGTGGTCAGTAGGAATAATGCAACCCTTATGCCGCGTACACACGACCGGACTTTCCGGCAGAAAAGGTCCGACGGGATGATTCCGTCGGACATTCCGATGGTGTGTGGGGTTCATCTAACCTTTTCTTTCTAAAATTCTGACGGACCTAGAAATAGAACATGTTTCAAATCTTTCCGACGGAATCAGTTCCTATCGGGAAAACCGCTCGTCTGTATGCTATTCCGATGGACCAAAAGCGACGTAAGGGCAGCTATTGGCTACTGGCTATTGAACTTCCTTTTTCTAGTCCCGTTGTATGTCATTGCGTTCTAAACGATCGGACTTTGGTGTGATCGTGTGTAGGCAAGTCCGTTTCAGCGGAACTCTGTCGGAAAGAGCGTCTGAGTCTATTCTGACAGAAAGTCCGGTCGTGTGTACGCGGCATTACTGCCACCCGTATAGACAGCTAAAAAGCTCATTGGTGTTGTGTTGCTTGCTTTGTCAAGTGGCGTTGGCCCCAGAACTATGCAGGCACCATCAGATGAGAAGTCAATCAGCCACAGATCAAGGAACTCCTAGCAACCTCTGGAGGAACCCTGGTTGACAATTGCTGGTCTAGTGTCTAAAGCTGAGAGGCTGGTAGTATTCATTTTACCTGATCTCCTAAAGCAAACACATGGGACAGTTTGTTTTTTGTTTCCCTCTCATTTAGGATACCAGGGGGACATTGGGAAGTGTGTTTTGTCTGTGACCCCCCCTCCCCACCACCACCAGCTATGAGTGCTGACAAGTCAAGTGCCCCCATGGAGCTCACTTTTTTCTTTCCTTGTGTAAAGTATATGATCAGTAGTGTGTCACCAGTCAACTGATGTTAGGTTCACGTGATCCCCGTGTCAAACACGCGTAGGGGAGGGGCCAGGACGGAGCGAGCGGCAGCATTATCTGCTAGAGATGGGACGCCTATCACAACCCCGGACTGTTGTACCGTTTGAACGCTTTCTATAGAGCGGTGCACTGACGCACCTTAAAAGTGTGAGTACCCCATTTGGGGAGTGTGTTTTTTACAGTGGTTAATAAAGTTTTAAATGACATCACACTATCAAGTTCTCTTTCTTATGCATCTTTTTGGAAGCCGTATTGGATCCTGAGACCCAGTGATCTGTACTGAGCCCTGCTGTGGTTCAAAAGGCGTGTTTTGACTCAGTGTAGCAGCTGTGTCACACGCTCTGAGGTCAGCACATTACCTGGGGGGGCCACCGGATCACACCTTTGGCATGCTTTTCAGCACAAGAGGAAGTTATAAGCACGCTGGATATTAATTAATGTGTACGTTTACCACAACACTTTTACCACTATCCATTTACAGGACTCCACTTCCACCTATATCACATTATAATTAGGACTTTTTTTCACTTATGTTGTGTGGCACTTTGGCACTTTTTTGCATTATATAATATCACCTATGATGCATTTCAGCATATTTATTTGATTTATAGTGTTTATTGCACTTCATTGTGATCACGCTTTTAATTGTGTATATTTATACTCAGTATTTTTTTCATGACTATGAAGTAACTATTTTATTACTGTTTATTTATGAAACCACTTATTCACTAATATTTGGTACTTGACTTAGGAGGGCACATATTTAAATATTTTCATGTGTTTTAGTTTGGAGACACACACATTTTCTATTACATAGCATAATTTAGCACACTTCTAGCGCAGCGTTTTCTCTATTTATCAGATTGTTAGCACGCTATATGAGACGTGTTTTACGCATGCAGCTGATTAGTGTTAATCTCTAGGCAATTCGTTCACGGTGGCTCGCAGGATTCTGTCTATTTTGGTTACAAATGAGCATATGAATTGGGCTCAAGGCTACCTGGGCACCCAACATGATTCAAAATATTAGCTGGATAATATAAAAAGCTTGAAATGTTGGCTGAGGGGCAAGACAGGGTTAAAGCGGAACTAAATTCTCTGAATCAACATTAACTATTTTTAATACTTATGCTGCTAGCCTTAGTAAATAGATAGGAAGGTATATTATGTTTTAATCAGTTTTTTTTTTTTTTTTCCTTTGCTTTCTGGTTTCTGGCCTAGACCAAAATTATGTCATACTTCCCAGGAGTCTCCAAGAGGGGAGGAGGGGCTTTCTCAGATAAGCACACCCTCCTGCCTGCATGCCTGAGCTGAGGGCAGATGGATTCCAGGAAGTAAATGTTACATGCATCATCTGTCTTTACTCAAGATGGTCACGACTAGAAATGCTAGAGGGATGTTTTTCAAAGTGATTTCTCAACAGAATAAAGCATGGAGACATGGACAGATAGGAAAGATTATTTTTAATATCAAAAATTAATTAAATAGCGTTTTCAGTTTATGGTGCTCAGATGCAGTTTATTTCCGCTCTAAACATGTCAGCTAACCAAGAGGTAGTGTTTAATTAGTTAGCCAGGCTGTCAGCTTGGGCTCAGTGTGTTAGCTGGGCACCTGGCAAGGTTCAGCATATTAACTGGGCACCAGACAAAGTTCAATGTGTTGACCACCAAATAGAGCTCAACATACCATCTGCATGTCATCACTTTGACATAATAGTTGGCCAGCAGAGAAAACTGGATAAGTACCAGTAAGCACTCCACTCATTAGCAGAGCACCAAGCATGACATCTGGCCAATACTCAATGCTCAAAAAACATAGCTAGGCACAAGTGAAATATCCATATGAGCATCATACAGGAATTAGGCACTACAAATACTAGCTGGTTCCCAGATAAGTCAATATCTGGAAACCAGTTAACTCTAATGCCCCGTACACACGGTCGGAAAATGTGTGATAGGACCTTGTTGTCGGAAATTCCGACCGTGTGTAGGCTCCATCACACACTTTCCATCGGATTTTCCGACACACAAAGTTTGAGAGCAGGATATAAAATTTTCCGACAACAAAAATCCGTTCTCGGAAATTCCGATCGTGTGTACACAAATCCGACGGACAAAGTGCCACGCATGCTCAGAATAAATAAACAGATGAAAGCTATTGGCCACTGCCCCGTTTATAGTCCCCACGTACGTGTTTTACGTCACCGCGTTTAGAACGATCGGATTTTCCGACAACTTTGTGTGACCGTGTGTATGCAAGACAAGTTTGAGCCAACATCCGTCGGAAAAAATCCTAGGATTTTGTTGTCGGAATGTCCAAACAAAGTCCGACCATGTGTACGCCCTATAAGAATATTCAGGGCCGTTTTTAAGGCAGGGCAAAAGGGGCAGCTGCCCTGGGCCCTGTCATTGTTGTGGGGCCCAACTATCCTGGTTTAAATTCCTTCATCCCTTGAGGTTTTAGTCCTGTGCTGTGTCCCAATATCTCAGTGTGAAGTGCTGCTACTAATGCTGCCCAGCTCTGCCCTATTGTTGAGTGCAGATGACTCACCTGTAGACCCTGTGTTTACATGTAAATTACCGGCATTCATATGTAAATAGTGGCGGCCGGCGGTATTGATATGTATATCATGCCCCCCTGAGGTCATAATTACAGTAATCTCTAGCAACCAATCAACAAGCAGAAATCATGTGCTGTAACCTCTAGCAACTAATCAGTGAGCCGTAATGTGTGCTGTAACCTCTAGCAACCAGTCAGTGAGCGGCAATGATACACTGTAACCTCTAGCAACCAATCGCAATAGCTGCCTGATCTGATTCAGTAAACTGATTTTGAGTCTAGCTGCTTTTTATTGTATGTCTCAGAGCAGGTGGAGAGCAAAACTGCATGGGGGGGGGCCAAGAAAAGTTTTGCCTAGGGTCCAATCAATATTAAAGACGGCCCTGGGCCCTGAGAATATTTAATGGGCAACAAATAGCGCTTGGCATTGTAGATAGACAACAGATATCACTCAACATACAAAATGAAACAGACAGGAGTTAGTATAAAAAACCTGGGCGACGCACGGAGCGGGACAGGTTTGTTTATTATTGAACAAATCATGCCATATGGGCTGGGCACTACAATTGGCTTGGAAAGTTATCTGAGCGCCCCACAGGACTTAACAAGAAGGCATGGCAACAAACAACTGGCCACCAAAAACAGCTCAAGGGTCTAGCCCGCATAAGGAATTCAAATTTGAAAACAACCTAAATTATATGTACTGTAGGTGTGATATTCATAGGCTCAACATACCCTATAAGCAGCGCTATCTTAATTCCATTCATTATAATGCCAAAAGAAGGTATATCATCCATAGGCTCAACAGACCCTATGGGCAGAACCATCCTAATTCCATTCATCACAATGCCAAAAGTAGGTCTAATATCCATAGGCTTAACCGAACCTATAAGCAGAACCATCTTAATTCCATTCATCATAAAGCCAAGCGTAGGTATAATATCCATAGACTCAATAAACACTATGAGCAGAACCTTCCTAATGCCATTCATCATAATGCCAAGCGTAAGTATAATATCCATAGACTCAATAAACACTATGAGTAGAACTTTCCTAATTCCATTCA
Source organism: Aquarana catesbeiana (assembly GCF_042186555.1). Taxonomy (NCBI): domain Eukaryota; kingdom Metazoa; phylum Chordata; class Amphibia; order Anura; family Ranidae; genus Aquarana; species Aquarana catesbeiana. The sequence goes on from NC_133325.1 coordinate 55,048,360, forward strand.
TCAGAATGCCAAGCATAGGTATAATATCCATAGGCTCAACATACACTATGAGCAGAACCATCCTAACGCCATTCATCATAATGCCAAATGTAGGTATAATATCCATAGACTCAATATACACTATAAGCAGAACCTTCCTATTTCCATTCACTATAATGCTAAAAGTATGTATAATATCCATAGGCTCAACAGAACCTATACGCAGAACCATCCTAATTCCATCCATCATAATGCCAAAAGGTAGGTGTAATATCCATAGGCTCAACAGATCCTATAAGCAGAACCATCTTTAGTCCATTCATCATAATGCCAAAGGTAGGTGTAATATCCATAGGCTCAACAGACCCTATGAGCAAAACCACCTTAATTCCATTCATTTTAATGCCAAAAGGTAGGTGTAATATTCATAGACTCAGACACTATGAGCAAAACCTTCTTAATTCCATTCCTTATAATGCCAAAGCTAGGTGTAATATCCATAGGCTCAACAGATCCTATGAGCAGAACCATCTTAATTCTATTCATCATAAGGCCAAAAGTAGGAGTAATATCTATAGGCTTAACAGACCCTATAAGCAGAACCACCTTTATTCCATTCATCATAATGCCAAAGGTAGGTGTAATAACCATAGGCTCAACAGATCCTATAAGCAGAACCATCTTAATTCTATTCATCATAAGGCCAAAAGGTAGGTGTAATATCCATAGACTCAACAGACACTATGAGCAGAACCTTCTTAATTCCAAAAGTAGGTGTAATATCCAAAGGCTCAGCAGATCCTATAAGCAGTACTATCTTTAGGCCATTCATCATAAAGCCAAAGGTAGGTATAATATCCATAGGTTCCACAGACCCTATGAGCAAAACCATCTTAATTCCATTCATCACAATGCCAAATGTAGGAGTAACATCCAAAGGCTCAACAGACCCTAGGAGCAGAACCAACTTAATTCCATTCATCATAATACCAAAAGTAGGAGTAATATCCAATGGCTCAACAGACCCTATAATCAGAACCATCTTTATTCCATTCATCATAATGCCAAAGGTAGGTGTAATATCCATAGGCTCAACAGATCCCATAAGCAGAACCATCTTTAGTCCATTCATCATAATGCCAAAGGTAGGTGTAATATCCATAGGTTTAACAGACCCTATGAGCAAAACCACCTTAATTCCATTCATTTTAATGCCAAAAGGTAGGTGTAATATTCATAGACTCAGACACTATGAGCAAAACCTTCTTAATTCCATTCCTTATAATGCCAAAGCTAGGTGTATTATCCACAGGCTCAACAGATCCTATGAGCAGAACCATCTTAATTCTATTCATCATAAGGCCAAAAGTAGGAGTAAGATCTATAGGCTTAACAGACCCTATAAGCAGAACCACCTTTATTCCATTCATCATAATGCCAAAGGTAGGTGTAATAACCATAGGCTCAACAGATCCTATAAGCAGAACCATCTTAATTCTATTCATCATAAGGCCAAAAGGTAGGGGTAATATCCATAGACTCAACAGACACTATGAGCAGAACCTTCTTAATTCCAAAAGTAGGTGTAATATCCAAAGGCTCAGCAGATCCTATAAGCAGTACTATCTTTAGGCCATTCATCATAAAGCCAAAGGTAGGTATAATATCCATAGGTTCCACAGACCCTATGAGCAAAACCATCTTAATTCCATTCATCACAATGCCAAATGTAGGAGTAACATCCAAAGGCTCAACAGACCCTAGGAGCAGAACCAACTTAATTCCATTCATCATAATACCAAAAGTAGGAGTAATATCCAATGGCTCAACAGACCCTATAAGCAGAACCATCTTTATTCCATTCATCATAATGCCAAAGGTAGGTGTAATATCCATAGGCTCAACAGATCCTATAAGCAGAACCATCTTTAGTCCATTCATCATAATGCCAAAGGTAGGTGTAATATCCATAGGTTTAACAGACCCTATGAGCAAAACCACCTTAATTCCATTCATTTTAATGCCAAAAGGTAGGTGTAATATTCATAGACTCAGACACTATGAGCAAAACCTTCCTAATTCCATTCCTTATAATGCCAAAGCTAGGTGTAATATCCATAGGCTCAACAGATCCTATGAGCAGAACCATCTTAATTCTATTCATCATAAGGCCAAAAGTAGGAGTAATATCTATAGGCTTAACAGACCCTATAAGCAGAACCACCTTTATTCCATTCATTATAATGCCAAAGGTAGGTGTAATAACCATAGGCTCAACAGATCCTATAAGCAGAACCATCTTAATTCTATTCATCATAAGGCCAAAAGGTAGGTGTAATATCCATAGACTCAACAGACACTATGAGCAGAACCTTCTTAATTCCAAAAGTAGGTGTAATATCCAAAGGCTCAGCAGATCCTATAAGCAGTACTATCTTTAGGCCATTCATCATAAAGCCAAAGGTAGGTATAATATCCATAGGTTCCACAGACCCTATGAGCAAAACCATCTTAATTCCATTCATCACAATGCCAAATGTAGGAGTAACATCCAAAGGCTCAACAGACCCTAGGAGCAGAACCAACTTAATTCCATTCATCATAATACCAAAAGTAGGAGTAATATCCAATGGCTCAACAGACCCTATAAGCAGAACCATCTTTATTCCATTCATCATAATGCCAAAGGTAGGTGTAATATCCATAGGCTCAACAGACCCTATGAGGAGAACCATCTTAATTCTTTCCATCATAAGACCAAAGGTAGGTGTAATATCCATAGCCTCAACAGACCCTACGAGCAGAACCGTCCTAATTCCATTTGTCATCATTTAAGCAAGACTCTAGAGACTAAACTCATCTGAGGACATAAGACCTTCCTGACCCCTAATAAAGAACCACTTTTGCTCAGAGTGCACACAGATCCACACAGTGCTCCTCTTCTTCTTTCTTTGCAGCTATTTACAGCTATTATCCATCTCCTAGCAACCTCTCGCAACACACAAAGCAAGGTTAATGTTTGTCCTCTCACGTTGTAGCTCTATAAACAGCACTCTAATCGAGAGGCAGGTTTAAAAATAAAATATATTGTATGAAACAGAGGCCAAAATAAAGAGGCTGTTCAGAGCCGTCCAAGATATTTCAGTGCTGACATTGGTATTAATGAAAATTATGCTTAACGAGGCAAACCCCCCCCCCCCCCCCCCCCCTTTGCAACTTCCCCTTTGCCAAGATGGAGGTGTCATCTCCACTTCAAGCATTTGATATATTACATGTTGCACATTTCCTAGGAACTTCTTTATTTTTAAGAGGAAAACAAAACAGATCCTCCAAACCTCAGTACCTAAAATATGATTAGCATTCTACCTCTGGCTTATAGCATAAAAAATATAAAGTGCCTTATTTATTAAAAAAACCCTGAGATCACATCATAAAGGCAACAAACAAAAATCAGAGGACTGCGTATACTCTCCAGCATATAACTGCCAGCAAGATTTAGGAGACTTGCCGAGGGTTCTACGGAACCCTGGTTGAGAAAACCTGTTCTAACCCAACTGGCCATACTGAAGGGGTGGGTGTGTTGGTGGTAAAGACATTAGACTGCAAACTCCTTTTGGAGCAAGGGCTCTTCGTGGGCTCCAAAAGGGCTCTCAGAACCATTGGTGATGGTGCTATGAACCTGAGAATACATATTCAGCTATACAGACAGAAATAAACCATTCACAAAGAGCCCTTGCTCCAAAAGGAGTTTGCCGTCTAATGGTCTTTACCACCAACACACCCACCCCTTCAGTATGGCCAGTTGGGTTAGAACAGGTTTTCTCAACCGGGGTTCCGTGGAACCCTCGGGTCCCTTCAAAGGTTTCTAGGGGTTTCTTAAGCAATGAAAAATGCCTAATATATAGTAGGTATTCCCACGCTGCGATAAAATGGAAGAGTTAATAACTGCTGCAGAGCACTGGAAGGTTACTCCATAACCACAAGAAAAAAATCAAAGACAAAAAATAGTGCTGCGCTGTTAGGTGGTACTAACTAGTATACAGATCAACTAGAAAGAATGTGTGGTGGAAACACCTAGTAAATCTACATAAACAATGAGCAAATGTATCAAAGTGTACTGTGCATATCACATGAGAATTCTTTATATTATACATAATCAAAAAGAATAAAATAAAAAGTCCTCCAAAAAGTGATAGATAATCCTCTGAAGAGTGATAGATAAAAAGTGCAATGTGCAATATGCAAAAAAAAAATGCAGTATGATTTTTCTTTGCTGGCTGGCGAAACCCTCTACGACACACTTCTGTGCATGTGCATCCAATTTAGGTTTGTGGTGCAAGGTGATAGCCCAAGGTGATGGCCTCTTCCGTGCGGTGCACTATGGTGATTGATGGCCTCTTACCTCACAGCTGTAAGGTAACAGCATGTATGTAATAATCACGGGTGATTCCTCTATATATCCTGATGGTGACCGGACTCTTATACATGTGTGCTTTCAATATGAAGATGGACGTCTGCTCCTTTGCGATCAAATACTACTATCACGTCCACAATTTCACTTGTAGCTCCCGCAGTGAAAGTGTATATAACATGACATAGGGAAGAAGAAGGGGATTCCAGAACGGTGTAGTATGTCTTATACAACTTCATTTATTGAATGGAAAAAAAGATTCAAGGTACTCGCATTACAAAGTAACATTCAGTTTAAAAACCATGAGCACTGAGCTCGCCAGTGTCACTTCCGGTGCCTCTGTATCCCTACGTGTGTGGTTGTCACGGTCACGTGACTTCATCAGGGAATGTGTGGAGGCGCTGGAAGTGTCCTTGAACATGTTCACAAATGGGCTAATGGAGCGGTCATTTTCTTGTAGCCCAATTAAGGAAGTGCAACGGCGGCCATTTTCCCATAGATGCTGTATGAGACATTGATAGCGGCCATTTCTTTGTAGCTTGACGTCTACCATACAGCATAGCGGCCTTTTTCTCAATGATATGTGGCTATATCAAAACAAGGGAAATACATATAAGGAAAAAGGGGCGTTAAAAAATATAAATCAATAACGCTGCTAAGTAGCGTATGAGGCATCAGTGGCTGAATCCCTATGCTACGGAACTCAAAGGGAAACAAAGGGGGAGAAGGGGGCCTCCAATGTGAACTGGCAAACAGTATACCTCAACTAGAATGGTTAGAATGGTGTCACCAACTCCATCTATGATTATATGTGATACACCGGTATTAGCATAGCGCAAACCAAATCTATATTTTTTATATTTTTAGTGGGACTGCTTCAGCAGTCCCACTATTGTTATTCGTTTTTTTATTTATTAATTTTAATTTTATTCCGTATGTTTTTTGGCTCTGCGTAACTTCTGCATACTTTCAGCTATTAAAACCATTCAACTTTTAAAATGTTCAGCTCTTTCAGCTAATGATGGGACTTTTTAACTTTTTTTTCTACTATTTATACTTCTTAAAATATTAAGCTTTTTAACACTTTTTTTTAACACTGAAGTAAATGAGAGCATGCTTCAAATCTTTAAAATCTTTTTCCACTCCCAAAAGTTTCAGCTCCTTTATCAACATAAATTTTATACTGATACGTTCACAAAGGCCGTGTGTCTCTAGCGGTGAAGTCGCTGTTTCAATAGCATGTACTGTTGTGGATTTATTAAGGGTTCTCTCACACTGTCTCTCACTCAGGCAGATAGTGAGGAGATGTTTTTTACAGTGTGTTCAGGGGACAGGCAGCTACCAGATAGGGAGATGCTATTCAGCATTCCCACGCATTTTCTCCAGGAAATGCATTTTCTAGTTTTATATATTTTTTATATTTTTTTATAGATTTGGTTTGCGCTATGCTAATTCCAGTGTCCTTTGTATCATATTATCATAGATGGAGTTGGTGGCACCATTCTAGTTGAGGTATACCGTTTGCCAGTTCACAGGAACAGGCCACCACCTTTGGGCTATCACCTTGTACCACAAACCTAAATTGGATGCACAGAAGTGTGTCGTAGAGGGTGTCACCAGCAAAGAAAATTCATACTGCACTTTACCTTCTCGTTTTTTGCAAAGAAGAAAGAAAGTCACCTTATTTTTGCATATTACATGTTGCACTTATTATCTATCACTCTTCAGAGGATTATCTATCACTTTTTGGAGGACTTTTTAATTTTAATTTTATTCTTTTGATTATGTATATATTAAAAATTCTCATGTGATATGCACAGTACACTTTGATAAATTTGCTCATTGTTTATGTAGATTTACTAGGTGTTTCCACCACACATGCTTTCTAGTTTATCTGTATACTAGTTAGTACCACCTAACAAGGAGAAATGTCTGCCTCTTAGATAAGTTCCCACTGATACCATTGATTCTTTTAGCTATCTGTAAGGGGGAATCCTTCTTCTTGAGCACAAGTATAAGGAACATTCTTCCTACTGACCTTCACACTAATGTATCATGATATAGAAGATATAGTCATTTTTAGCAGGGCTTCCTTGAGACCGGAAAGTTATTTCAAGGTTTCATCTGTGTTGAAAAGGTTGAGAAATGTTGAGTTAGAAGATAATAAACCTACTAGAACATTTTTAGATTGTGAGTAGAAACTGAGGCACCTGGGAGGGAACCTACACAGACATGAATAACATACATATTATGCAGATAGTGTTGTTGGTAGGAATAATAACCCTGGAAGCCAACACCCCAAGGTAAGCTGGCATTTATGGCATATTGATTGTCAGGTTCCTATGGTAGTGAGCCCTTAGTAGTGAGCCAACTCAAGGTTCCCCAGGATGCGGAGTCTAAGCCCCAGCTTGCTTCTTCAACAGGGCTCCTGACGGTGGGGATGGACTTGCAGAGGACTGGAACCAGTTTGGGGCCCCCAGGTACCACTCGTGTGTGTACAAAGTACAGTTGGTAGGAGATAGAAGAGGATGGTGGAAACAAGCCGAGGTCAGGGTATGGTACAGATGGCAGGAGACAGAAGAAGATGCAGGAAATGAGCCGAGGTCAAGACACAGTACAGACGGCAGGAGACAGAAGATGATCCGGGAAATGAGCTAAGGTCAGGGCACAATACAGATGGCAGGAGACACAGGAGACAGAAGAGGATCCGGGAAACGAGCGGAGATCAGGGCACAGTACAGATGGCAGGAGACAGAAGAGGATCCGGGAAATGAGCTGAGGTCAGGGCACAGTACAGATGGCAGGAGACAGAAGAGGATCCGGGAAACGAGCTGAGATCAGGGCACAGTACAGATGGCAGGAGACAGAAGAGGATCCGGGAAACGAGCCAAAGTCCGTGCATAACCGGGCAAGCAAACATGGTAGATGAAGCTGGGTCAGTAAACGGGAAGTCAGACACAGAATACAAGTAGTGTGCAGGGAAGCAGGAGCACAGAAAAACTAGGAAGTTGCTCAGGCAACACGAGCTGCACTGAGCATGTCTATATATAGTGAAGTTGACTGGGAGGCGGACCAGGAAGTGACAGAAGGGAAAGGGATATAAATCCACAGTAGTGCAGGCAACGCCCATAGGTAAACATAGAAGCCAGCAGCACATGTGAGTAGAATTACAGGTCTAGCAAACCACTCCAGCAAGCAGGAAACCGCAAGCGAAACTGTTACAATGATCACACTAGATTTCATACTGGTGTTATAAATTGGAAACGTAACCCCTTAAAAATGTCAACCTCTGACCCCGATACATCTGTAAAGGTTTTCATTGACCCTTGTCATAGCATAGTTAGTAGGTAGTCACTTAACTGAAATTGTTCCCCAATGTTGATGACACTTCACCACTCATCCATTTCGGAAGAGGACAACTGGTAAAGGAGGCCATCGATGTCAAACTGAAACAACCAATCCTAAACAGGGCTGTAGCCTTCAATACCACCTGCCACTCACATGTAAAGTGTAGGTAAACCCAAAGAGGGGTGCGTCTATGACATAAAAGGTACAGTTGTTCTTTAAATATAGGGGTGAGGTTCAGGGTTAGGCTTATGGGTTAGCATGAAAATAAGTTTACAAGGTTCCCTTTAGGTTCATTTTAGTCATACGCAGTTAATTACTGGCCTTAAAGAGGAACTGCAGTCTGCTCACATAATTTGTAATAAAAACATCTTTGCCATTCTGAAGCTTGCCTCCAACCACTTTGCATATTTATATATACTGTGATTCTTGCCAAATTTGCTGCAGAAATCTCCCTCTACTAAGTCTGGCTGTATCCATTTTAACTGTGAGCAGCTGAAGCTGCTGCCTGTTCACTTCCTGGATTTACACAGACACACAGAGGCACACCTCCAGCTCTGCAGCTCTCATTGGCCATCTTATGACTCATCCCCCCCCCCCCTCCATTCCTGGCAAACTCTCAAGAGAGTGAGAGAGAGAGCTGTGCCTCTCGGGGTTTTTCTCCTTAATGCATTCTATGTATTTGTGCTGCAGCACCCCCCCAGACCCCTCCTTTTTCTTACCTGAGCCGATCGTTCCAGCAACGATTTAATAGATGGAAAGATGAAAGAATGACTGAAGGTCCGCTTTAACCTCAATTTAACCCCTTAACCTAACCTTGAAGCTGGCTAATCGCTTGCCAATTTTGGAAGTTTCCATTGGCCTTCAGCCACAGTGACATACAGTATCCCACATGGCTTACTTTGTTTTACCAGTTTCAAGCACCCCAACAATTAAAACTGCAGTTGGAAATGATCGAAATGCAATGTGGTGCCAGATGAAACAGGTTAATATCCATGACAATTTAGATAATTTCTAAACGGGGAAAAAAAAAATATAACCATGCTGCTGTTGTTGACAGTTGACGGAAAGCTTAAAAAATGCCAACTTTTGTCAAGCACTGGGCTTAGGATTAAATGGTTTACGTTGAGGTTAAGGGTCATTATGCATCTGTACCTATCAACATAACACCTAATTGTACGGTGTCTACCAAAATGTTTGGTTCTCCGAAGACAAGGAACGAAATGCACCAACTTATAGAGAGAGAAGTCCAACAAAACAAGCGTTTCATGAAAAGATAGCACCTTAATCACTCTGTAAACAGAGAATCATAGCTGAACTAACACAAGCGAGGGCCAGCAAACAGCCCTGAAATCCTCCGACAATGGTTGTATTTACTCAGGAAACACAGACAGTTTAGAGCACAACTTTGCCATTTTTCATTTTATTAGCTCTCTCAAAAGTTAGTTTGAAAACTTTCTGCCCCCAGGCTGACATCGGCTCATCAGCACTTAACAGCAGTAAAAATAAAAGCTGGAGGAACGTTTCTGGATGTATCAAGGAGTTACTGAACTAGACTGTATATACTGGGGGGGGGACATAGAATGAAAAGCTTTTACTGAAAAGTAATGTATATGAGAAAAGAGTAACAGATTGGTCTTGCAGGCGCCAGCATGACTCAAAGGTACACAAATAAAGTGCTCGATGATGCAATAATAAAGGAAAAAGTTGAAGTATATGAAAAAGGTTTGCTACAGTAGTATTTTAAAAAGGAATGCATAGTTTTCTAATAAGCTTGCTGTGGTTTTGTGTTTTTTTGGTAATCAAGTTAACAGGGGTATTGAAAGGGTCAGTCTACCCAAAGATTTCTTTCAGTTATAGGGGAGGCAGGCATAATGGGTGGGGGGAGGCAGTACAGGAAGGGGGGAAGGGCACTGGAGAGACTAAAGGGTAATGGACAGAGAGGAGAAGAGCACTACAGGAGGGAACACTGGAGGGAGTAGAGATGGGCAGTACAGAGGGGGACTGGACAGAGAAAAGAGAAGCAGTATTGGAGGGGACATTGGAGAGAGAGAGAGAGTGGGGCAGTGCAGGGTACAGGGATGATGGGGAAGGGAGTACTGTAGAAAGAGGAGAAGGGCAGTACAGGATGGACACCAAATAAGAGAGCAGAAGGATGGACACCAGACAGAGGAGAGGGCAGTAGCTATGACTAAGCACTATTGAGAGTGTGAAACGCATCAGCTAATCTATCCTGTACCCTGCTGTGGTTTGAACTTTTGTTATTTTATAAAATAAAGGCATCCAAATCCTCCTTCTTCTAACAGGATGGATACCAGACAGAGAGGAGAGGGCAGTACAGAATAGACACAAGACAGAGAGGAGAGGGTAGTACAGGATGGACACAAGACAGAGAGGAGAGGGCAGTACAGGATGGACACCAGACAGAGAGGAGAGGGCAGTACGGGATGGACACAAGACAGAGAGGAGAGGGCAGTACGGGATGGACACAAGACAGAGAGGAGAGGGCAGTACAGGATGGACACCAGACAGAGAGGAGAGGGCAGTACAGGATGGACACCAGACAGAGAGGAGAGGGCAGTACGGGATGGACACAAGACAGAGAGGAGAGGGCAGTACGGGATGGACACAAGACAGAGAGGAGAGGGCAGTACAGGATGGACACCAGACAGAGAGGAGAGGGCAGTACAGGATGGACACCAGACAGAGAGGAGAGGGCAGTACGGGATGGACACAAGACAGAGAGGAGAGGGCAGTACGGGATGGACACAAGACAGAGAGGAGAGGGCAGTACAGGATGGACACCAGACAGAGAGGAGAGGGCAGTACAGGATGGACACCAGACAGAGAGGAGAGGGCAGTACGAGATGGACACAAGACAGAGAGGAGAGGGCAGTACGGGATGGACACCAGACAGAGAGGAGAGGGCAGTACGGGATGGACACAAGACAGAGAGGAGAGGGCAGTACGGGATGGACACAAGACAGAGAGGAGAGGGCAGTACGGGATGGACACAAGACAGAGAGGAGAGGGCAGTAGGGGATGGACACAAGACAGAGAAGAGAGGGCAGTACGGGATGGACACAAGACAGAGAGGAGAGGGCAGTACAGGATGGACACCAGACAGAGAGGAGAGGGCAGTACAGGATGGACACCAGACAGAGAGGAGAGGGCAGTACAGGATGGACACAAGACAGAGAGGAGAGGGCAGTACAGGATGGACACCAGACAGAGAGGAGAGGGCAGTACGGGATGGACACAAGACAGAGAGGAGAGGGCAGTACGGGATGGACACAAGACAGAGAGGAGAGGGCAGTACGGGATGGACACCAGACAGAGAGGAGAGGGCAGTACAGGATGGACACCAGACAGAGAGGAGAGGGCAGTACGGGATGGACACAAGACAGAGAGGAGAGGGCAGTACGGGATGGACACCAGACAGAGAGGAGAGGGTAGTACAGGATGGACACAAGACAGAGAGGAGAGGGCAGTACAGGATGGACACAAGACAGAGAGGAGAGGGCAGTACGGGATGGACACCAGACAGAGAGGAGAGGGCAGTACAGGATGGACACCAGACAGAGAGGAGAGGGCAGTACGGGATGGACACAAGACAGAGAGGAGAGGGCAGTACGGGATGGACACCAGACAGAGAGGAGAGGGTAGTACAGGATGGACACAAGACAGAGAGGAGAGGGCAGTTCAGGATGGACACAAGACAGAGAGGAGAGGGTAGTACAGAGGGCATTGGACAGGGAGGAGAAGGGCAGTACATAGGCCACTGGGCAAATGAGGACAGTACAGAGGGCACTGCGCAGATGAGGACACTACAGGAGGCACTGGACAGAGAGAAGGACAGTACAGAGGGCATTGGAAAGGGAGGTGAAGGGCAGTATTGAGGGCACTGGGCAGATGGGAAGGAAAGTACAGAGGGCACTGGGCAGATGAGAAGGGCAGTACGGAGGGCACTGGGCAGATGAGAAGGACAGTACGGACGGCACTGGGCAGATGAGAAGGACAGTACGGAGGGCACTGGGCAGATGAGAAGGACAGTACGGAGGGCACTGAGCAGATATGAAGGACAGTACGGAGGGCACTGGGCAGATGAGAAGGACAGTACGGAGGGCACTGGGCAGATGAACAGGACAGTACAGGGGGTACTGGACAGACTGGCATAGGGAATCTACAGGGGCAAAACAAAGGATGTAAAACACTAACAAAGAAGAGAAGGGCAGTACAGGTGGCATTGAACAGAGAGAAGGAGGGCAGTATGGAGGACACTGGGCAGATGAGAAGGACAGTATGGATGGCACTGGGCGAATGAGATGGACTGTATGGAGGGCACTAGGCAGATGAAAAGGACAATACGGATGGCATTGGGCAAATGAGAAGGACAGTACGGAGGGCACTGGGCAGATGAGAAGGACAGTACAGAGGGCACTGGGCAGAGAGGCTGTATAGTGTGAACACTGAAGGGTGGAGAAAGGCCATGCATAGGGAATCAACAGGGGCAAAACAGAGGATATAAAAAACTAGAATAAATGTAGCGGAGAGTGGGACAAAAACACTGTAGAATGCATTCTGACATCTTAACTTTGGGTGCCTGAAGTCATACTACTGCCACTACTTACCAAATAGTCACACTATTGCTTGTGTTTATCAAAAAAAAACCCATTAAGGACCAGTGTCAATGGGCTTTTGTTCAATTTGGAACAGCTTCTTTTCCAATACAAGGTCAACCGCACCTTCCACCAATTCTGAATGATTTCAGAAGCATCTCAAACTAATTTCAAAAGCACGTTTTAAGACTCAAGTTTTCCCCTTAAAAAAAAAAGGGGGTTTTATACTTACCTGCTCTGTGCAAGGATATTGCACACAGCGGCCCCTTACCGTCCCTTCTGGGGTCCTCTACTGCCCTCTCTGCTCTGCCATAGGAAGCTGCTTGCTATAGAGCAGTGGTTCTCAACCTGGGGGTCGGGACCCCCTCGGGGGTCAAATGACAATTTGCCAGGGGTCACCAAATCCTGGGCTGTTCCTGAAGGCCGCGCCACTCTCCCAGCCTTTTCGAGGCCACCCAGAAGGGCTGTCCCTGGAGTCTGTGGCTGCCCAGCTGGGCTGTTCCTGGAGCCCGAGACCGCCCACTCAGCCTCTTCGCAGCCACCCATTCAGTTCACAGCATGGCTGGGGGGCAGAGACTAGAGATCAGCTGACTGGTGAGGAATGAAGTGGGTGGGGCTGGAGGAGACCCTATCTCCTGATTTTGGCATAGGTGTCACTGCTGCGAGACACCACAAAGTCGGAAACACAGTGAAGCCGGAGACACAGTGAGTAACACTACCTGTGATTATAGTTGCCATTAAAAGTCCCCACTACAGTTCTCAGATCAGCAGATGACCTTGATCAAGAGCACCTAAGTTGGCTGATCAGAATCCCCACCAGCACTGCCACTCATCCCATTCCCCCCACCAAGGAGTAAGAGAAGGAATAAAAATAGAGAATACATGGAAGGGAGAGGAAAAGAGGGGAAGGAACAAAGAAAAAGCGAGAGAAAGAATAAGAGAAAGAACAAGAAAGACGTCTAGAGAGAGCGATTGGGGGGGACAAGAAATTAGGATAGCTAGAGATAAAAGGGAAAGAAAGGAGAACAAAGAGAAAGAGTGGTACATCCTAAAATGTACCATAAGGGGTTTTAACACTGTACGAGTGGAAGGGACTCAGGGAGCGCTAAATGTCCGTGGGTTAGGGACGCAAATTACTTGTCTTGCCTTGGGAGCTGACAACCCACCCTACGAAAATAATTTTACTGTTACTGTTTCCCCACAACTTGGGAAATTTTATCAAGGGGTCATGGCACTATAAAGGTTGAGAACCACTGCTATAGAGGCACATGTGCGGGTATGTTCCCAAGCTGGGCTGTGTGTATCCATAGACACACATAGCATAGCTTGGCCATGCCCCCACTTCCTCCTCACAGGAATTGACTGACATTGACATTGGCTTCCGCTGCTCTCAGTCTGTCCTGCGAGACTAGGAAGAGTTATGCCCCGTACACACGGTCGGATTTTGAGACGGAAAATGTTCGATGGGAGCTTCTTGTCGGAAATTCCGTCCGTGTGTAGGCTCCATCGGACATTTTCCATCGGAGTTTCCGCCACACAAAATATGAGATCTGGATCTCAAATTTTCCAACAACAAAATCCAATCTCGTAAATTCCGATCGTGTGTACACAATTCCGACGCACAAAGTTCCTCGCATGCTCTGAATCAAGCAGAAGAGCCGCACTGGCTATTGAACTTCATTTTTCTCGGCTCGTCGTACATGTTATACATTACCACGTTCTTGACGTTCGGAATTTCCGACAAGATTTGCATGACCGTGTGTATGCAAGACAAGTTTGAGCCAACATCCTTTGGAAAAAAAGCATGGATTTTGTTGTTGGAATGTCCGATCATGTGTACGGGGCATTAGAGTAGCGCTGCTGCAGATGAGCACAGGGCTGGAATGAGAGAGGTAAAGCCCGGTACACATTAGTCAATTTTTCTTGTTCATCCCAGCGGGCTGAGCTCAGGAGGAGCCGCTGTACTAACAATCTGATGTTAGTACAGTGATCTCCCCTGCTGAGCTATTGTGTTCTAACGGGGGGGGGCGCCAGAACCCCCCCCACCCCCGCCAGAACACACCGGTCAGTGCTCTCAGCCATTGGCTGAGAGCGCTGATCGGGTGTCGATCGGCAGACCTTTTTTGGTCATGCCCCTGTGACAGAAGCTGGCCGAATGACACATCGGACACATTTTTGGGACGATTGACAATTATACAGCGATCAGTGCTATAAAAATGCACTGATTACTGTATAAATGTCGCTGGCAGGGAAGGGTATAACACTAGGGGGCGATCAAGGGGTTAACTGTGTTCCCTGACTGTGTGTTCTAACTGTAGGGGGAGGGGACTGACTATAGGAGATGACAGATCATGGTTCCTAGCTATTAGGGATTAGGGACACACACATCCCTGTTCTGCCTCTCGTGCCCACGATCGCTCGTGGCCGGCGGTCAGCGCGACCACCGGTCCCGAGCATCGGCGCCCCCGAAGTGCAGCGGCAAGTGTGCGCGCCTGCTATCCCGCTTAAAGGAGCCGACGTATGGCTACGACGGCTCACAGGAACGTGCCGACCTGCCGCAGTATGAAAAAGACAGCTGGTCGGCAAGTGGTTAACTGTAGTGAAGAAAAGTGAGGTCACTAAATTGGCAAAGCGGTTTGCCAGGTAAGCCTAATCAAAAAATGGACTGAACAGAATTACAAATTTTGCCATGTAAGAGGGTTCACATATGCATAGTTCACTGGCGCTGATTGACAGCAGCGGGAGCCAATGAAGAGCGAGAAAGCCGAGAGAACCTCAGCTCTCATGCACATTGTTGGATGGAGATTGGGCTCAGGTATGTATTTAGGGGGGGTGCGGGGGGAGCTGCATGCAGAAAGTTTTTTACCTTAGAATGCAGTTAGGTAATAAAACCTTCTGCCTTTACAACCACTAAGCAAGCCGCTAAATGAACAGTTGTAATACACATTTACCCTGTTTCCCCGAAAATAAGACCTAGCGTGATTGTCGGTGATGGCTGCAATATAAGCCCTACCCCCCAAATAAGCCCTAGTTAAAGTCCTTGTAGGTCTTATTTTCAGGGTAGGGCTTATTTTCGGGGAAACAGGGTAGGGCTTAATTGGGGGGTAGGGCTTATATTGCAGCCATCACTGACAATCACGCTAGGTCTTATTTTCGGGGAAACAGGGTAGTTGCTTGCTTAGTGGTTGTAAAGGCA
This sequence comes from Aquarana catesbeiana, assembly GCF_042186555.1. Classification (NCBI taxonomy): domain Eukaryota; kingdom Metazoa; phylum Chordata; class Amphibia; order Anura; family Ranidae; genus Aquarana; species Aquarana catesbeiana. Next base: position 55,063,910 of record NC_133325.1, read on the forward strand.
GAAGGTTTTATTACCTAACTGCATTCTAAGGCAAAAAACCTTCTGCATGCAGCTCCCCCCCCCCCCCCCCCCCCTAGATACATCCCTGAGTCCAATCTCCATCCAACAATGCGAACGAGAGCCGAGGCTCTCTCGGCTCTCGCTCCTCATTGGCTCCGGCTGCTGTCCATCAGAGCCAGTGATGAGGAGTGGGGGGGATGGGCCAAGCCCCATTCTGTGTGTCTTATAGACACACAGAGCGGGGCTCGCTAGTGAGCATGCACGGATGCCCCCATAGAAAGTAGCTTGCTATGGGGGCACTTGGCATAAAGGTAGTGGGGGTGAAGCCCAGAGCACTGGCGGGGGGACCCCAGAAGAGGAGGATTGGGGCTGTTCTGTGCAAAACCATTGCACAGAGCAGGTAAGCATACCATGTTTGGTATTTTAATTTAAAAAAAAAAAGCCAAGCTTCACAATCACTATGATTTTTTTCACTTTTTTTAAATACAATCTAGCACATAAGGCAAGGAAGGCCAAGAGTTTATTTGATCCATAATGTCAGGCACACAGGTTTGTATGGGAAACGCCTTTTTGATCCCCCACGAATACCCACAGGTACAGTATTTTATATCCTAATAAATTACTGTGATTTCTCCTATAACCATTGTTACTAGCCATGAGAAAGATCATCACCTTCTCCAGGAAGTAATAATTGCTTTCCTATCTTTGTTGAGGTTTGTTATTATTCAAAACATTGGCACTGAGACCCTTTGTTACTGGCCAAGAGTCAAACCTTGTTCTGTCAGAAAATCTCCGGCAATGTTCAGCAAATACATAGAGGACAATATAATCCTAAACAGAAACTTAGAGGGACGTGGCGGAATGAGGCCACTTTAGGAATCCAGGTGGTCCCAAAAAATGACCACGCTTGTGGGCAGATATCTTTTCTTGTAATAGAAGATAACTCAAGGCATTTGTCAAAACCACCATTTAACCACTTCAGCCCCGGAAGATTTGGCTGCTGAATGACTGGGCAAATTTTTTGGCGATACGGCACTGCGTCGCAACGCTGCACCCAAACAAAATTAACGTTTTTTTCCCCACAAATAGAGCTTTCTTTTGGTGGTATTTGATTATCTCTGCATTTTTTGTTTTTTGCGCTATAAACAAAAAAAGAGCAACAATTTTGAAAAAAAACACAATATTTTGTACTTTTTGCTATAATAAATATCCCCATTTTTTTAATAAAAAGCTATTTTTTTTTTCTCAGTTTAGGCCGATATGTATTCTTCTATATATTTTTGGTAATAAAAAAAAATCGCAAAAAGCGTATATTGATTGGTTTGCGCTAAAGTTATACCGTCAGTGTTGATGAAGAATTGTATTCTGCCAGCGGGGGAGGCGTGTGGGGTATTCCTGGCTGGCAGAATACAATGGTTACTGCTAGTGGCTATAGCTGCTGGCAGTAACCGTATGTAGAAAAATCAGACAAGCTGGTTGTACCCAAGTCAATCCATGAATGACCGTCTTTACTTTCATTTTTATTTTGCCCAAACCGCTGATGAATACTAAAAACATTCAACTTTTGAGGAATCTGTCTTTGCTTATCCCCCATCATTTATCCTTGGGGGAGATATCTGCCTATGGCTGTCCTTACTGTAGGTGGCTTATCCTGTAATTGATTTTTACTTCCGCAGTTATTCAGGCGGGAGGCTGACCAAAGACGACAGTGAAGACATAAAAGGAATATAGCGTGCTTTATAATCAGTAAAATGAAATCTAAAGAGACACCATTAAAACAAAAGCAGCAGATAAGCAAAAATTGCATCAAACATCACATTCCGGTCAACGATACAAAAATAACTGAAGACGTCTACTGGCCGAAACCACGCTATGGCTTTCTATAAAGAAACAGATGTAATCTTCAAGTGTGGTCAGCCTTTGTTAATGTGAGAAAAACCACAACGAAAAAGCATGTCTTTCTGGCGAACGTATTTATTCCAGAGCCTCCCACCCAAGCACGCCAAGCCAGACAATTGGATCCATCCTTCATACTTCACATGAAGCACATGTCAGCAAATTATGTCACCGGATCTCCTGATAATTTCACTAATAAAACGGTGGCAGGGGCCACAGAGATTACAACTGTACCTGGCGCCCTGCTCTTTGGGGCCTCCTATTGCCACCCAAATGTCCTACACCTCATTGGAGGTATATTTGGTTCGATTTACTTAAATCAGAGAGTGCAAAATCTGGCGCAGCTGTGCATGGTAGCCAATCAGCTTCTAACTTCAGCTTGTTCAATTAGCCCTGGTTCACACAGGGGCGGCACGACTTGCAGGTCGCCTCAGCGAGGCGACCTGCAAACTACTTCCGAGGCGACTTGCAAAACGACTTCTGCATAGAAGTCTATGCAAGTCGCCCCCAAAGTAGTACAGGAACCTTTTTCTAAGTCGGAGCGACTTGCGTCGCTCCTATTAGAACGGTTCCGTAGCACAGAACGGGAGGCGACTTGTCAGGTGACTAGGTCGCCTGACAAGTTGCCCCTGTGTGAACCGGCACTAAAGCTTTGGCAATAAAACCTGGAAGCTGATTGGTTTCTATGGACAGCTGCACCAGATTTTGCACTCTCCAGTTTTAGTAAATCAACCCCCATTGTTTCATAATTACTGTGATGTGTGGTAGTGATCAGCCGCAGGTCAGGCTGTGACTGCTTATAGCACTCCATATCATGTGATGTGTGGTCGCAAGGGAACACGTTCCTACAGACACATAGGGGTAGATTAAGGCCCCTTTCACACTGGGGCGGGGGCGGCGTCGGCGGTAGAACGCCGCTTGTTAGCGGCGCTTTACCGTTGGTATTCGGAGGCTAGTGGGGGGGTTTTACCGCTTTGACGGCGGTATAGCCGCGGTGTCCCATTGATTTCAATGGGCAGGAGCGATGGAGGAGCGGTATATACACCGCTCCGCTCCTTCACCGCTCCAAAGATGCTGCTAGCAGGACTTTTTTTACCGTCCTGCCAGCGCACCGCTCCAATGTGAAAGCCCCCTCGGGGCTTTCACATTGGAGACAAAGCAGCGGCACTTTCAGGTCGGTTTGCAGGCGCTATTTTTAGCGCAATAGCGCCTGCAGAGTGAAAGGGGCCTTACTGAAGGTGAGTAGCCTGTGCACTTTGCAAAGTGTAGTTGCACTCTGCAGATGCAGTCGCTCCAGAGTTTAGTTAACCACTTAAGGACCGAGCCTCTTTCTGAGATTTGTTGTTTACAAGTTAAAAACTTTTTTTTTTGCTAGAAAATTACTTAGAACCCCCAAACATTATAAAAAATGTTTTCTAACACCCTAGAGAATAAAATGGCGGTCATTGCAATACTTTCTGTGGCATCGTATTTGCGCGGCAGTCTTACAAGCGCACTTTTTTTTGTAAAAATTACACTTTTTTGAAATAAAAAATAAGATGACAGTAAAGTTAGCCCAATTTTTTTTATTATGTGAAAGATAATGTTACGCTGAGTAAATTGATACCCAACATGTCACGCTTCAAAACTGCGCCCGCTCGTGGAATGGTGACAGACTTTTACCCTTAAAAATCTCCAAAGGCGACGTTTAAAAAATTCTACAGGTTGCATGTTTTGAGTTACAGAGAAGGTCTAGGGCTAGAATTTTTGCTCTCGCTCTACCTATCGCGGCGATAGCTCATGTGTGCTGCTGCCATAACAATTTTCCTCTTCAAAGTACCAACGTATAACGACGGTGGGCGGTCCGGAAGTGATTAATTAGGTAAAGGTTCAATTTGCAAATAATACCCAATCACGTGCAAGGAAAATAAAAGAACAGCATTTTTGCTTGCACATGATTGGATGATGGAAGTCAGTAGAGTTTCTGCTCATTTACTAAGCTCTGGAGCAACTGCACTTTGCAAAGTGCACAGTCTATTTGCCTTTAGTAAACCAACCCCGCTTAGTATATTCATTATTGCCCCTGAAAGCGGAGGGGTAATGGACCTAGGGACCAGAAGCATTACTTTATTTATTGCACAGGGGTTGGGAAGTAGGAAGCTCTGCTGCTACAAAAAAAAAATAATAATCTTGCAATGAATAATAAACTGCGACCCCCGTTTAAATGACCTAAAGACTAGGCCTCCATGGTTTACATGGTCTCCAGCCACCTGGAAAATTCTGGGTGTTTCGCATCATCAGAAACTGCGGACCATCTATTGCTCTCAATTATTGTCAATCAGTAAAAGTAAAGCTGTATTCAAACTTTGGCGTATGCGGGAACAATCGTTCCCGCTCGTGATTTTGCCTGTCGCGCGTAGGGCAGCCCATTCACTTCACTGGCTGCCCTATGCGTGTTTGTCACTCGAAAAGAAGCTCATGCTCCTTGTTGAGCGACAAGTGGAGTGCGTTTTTAAAACTCGTGTTATGCTGCGATCGGCCTGCGATTGCGTAGAGCGTTGATCGCAGCAGAATCGTATCGCGTTTGGAGTGCCATTAAAGAATAATAGCACCCAAAAGCACGTCACACGTTTCTGCTATGATTTGGGATCGTGGGCAGAATCGCGGTGATGTAAACAGGGCTTAAAGCGATAGTAAACTAACATGCTTTTTTTTTTTTTTTTTTAAACCTGCAAGGCAAAGTTATAATGTGCTAGTATGTATCGTATACTAGCACATTATGTGAAACTCACCTTAAAAGGAAGCCCTCCAGTGACGCACTGTCATCGCTGACTAGGATTCCATCTTCACGCAGTCTTTTTTCTGGGTTTGCTTCCTCCGGCCATCTGATTGGCTGCGCCGTGATGACATCACTCCTGCACATGAGCCGCTATTCACAGCACAGGACTCTGAAGGAACGACATGGGCATGCACCGTTGACATCATTAGCCCATTCACAAGTAAATATCTCCTAAACGGTGCACATTTAGGAGATATTTACTGTACCTATAGGTAAGCCTTATTATAGGCTTACCTATAGGTAAATATCAACCATGGGAGTTTACTCCCACTTTAAAGTGGGAGTAAAGTCTTTTTTGGCACTTGTACCTACAGGTAAACCTATAGTAAGTCTTACTTAATATCTCCTAAGTCTGCACTGTTTAGAAGATTTTCACACTGCATGCAGCCAGTGATGTCATAGCACTCTGAAGGGACGGCATGCGCGTGCCATCCCTACAGAGCTCCGTGCCACCGCCGTGACTCCCGCGGGAAGTGACATCAATGCGGCTCAGCCAATCAGACGGCCGGAGCACTGGAACCTGGAAGGCAGACCAGGTGAAAATGGAAGCCCTGTCAGCGGTGACAGCATGCCACTGAAGGACTTTGTTCTAAGATAAGTATTTCATAATGTGCCAGTATGTGATGCATACTAGCACATTATGCCATTGCCATATGCCAAGTTGTGATTTACTACCGCTTTAAGACAGTAGTAAACTCCTCTTTTTCACTTGTACCTACAGCTAAACTTATAATGACGTCAGCCATACAGTGACGTCACCGGCACATGCGCTCTACACTGAGTGCACACAAATGCCCCGTACACACGATAGGATTTTCCGACAACAAAATCCTAGGATTTTTTCAGACGGATGTTGGCTCAAACTTGTCTTGCATACATACGGTCACACAAATCTTGTTGGGAATTCCGAACGTCAAGAAGTTCAATAGCCAGTGCGGCTTTTCTGCTTGATTCCGAGCATGCGTGGAACTTTGTGCGTCGGAATTGTGTACACACGATCGGAATTTACGAGAACAGATTTTGTTGTCACAAAATTTGAGATCTGGATCTCTTATTTTCCGTGTCGGAAATTCCGATGGAAAATGTCCAATGGAGCCTACACACAGGTCTGTGTTTATTGGGGAGATTTCTAATAATCCTGTCTCACAAGCACATTTTTGACAGGTACCCAGATCCCACTTCCGCTCGGGCCACCTAGGCCCTAGACACTCAGGCTGGAGTTCTCCTCCACCCCTCCCTCCCTGCAATCTTCTTGGACACATCACAGGTCCCCAGAAGACTGCCCAGCCACTGAGGAAGGGCAGTGCGCACCCGGCTGTGAAGCCGCAAGCTGTCACAGCCGGGTGCCCACACTTGTGATGCCGGCGCCGCGGAGAGGCGACGGAGAGGAGCGAGGCTTCGGGCGGCCGCATCGCTGGACCGTGGGACAGGTAAGTGAGTGTTTATTAAAGGTCAGCAGCTAAACTTTTTGTAGCTGCTGATTTTTAATAAACTTAAAAACGTCTGGACCTCCACTTTAACTCAATAAGACAAAGTTGAATCCAACACATTTTTACATCAGTTAATAGCAGCACAGAGGATGACTTTCCTAAGCCCTGTCTATGCAAAGTACTAACACTGAATAAAGGCACAAGAAACAGGAAGGGTCTAGCTAGGATCAAATTAAAGTGGAACTTCAGTCATTTTTTCATCTTTCCATCTATTAAATCTTCTGCCCTTGTTGTTGTTTTAACTTTGGATAGTAAAACATTTTTTTTCTGCCAGTAAATACCTTATACAGCCAACTTCCTGTTTCTTGTCTGGTCATTAGCCTAGGCATCATGCACATCTCTCTCTCTGTTTCACTCTCATGAGAGTTTGCCAGGAATGGAGGGGAGGATGAGTCATAAGATGGCCAATGAGAGCTGCAGAGCTGGAGGTGTGCCTCTGTGTGTCTGTAAATCCAGGAAGTGAACAGGCAGCAGCTTCAGCTGCCCACAGTTAAAATGGATGCAGCCAAACTCAGTGGAGGGAGATTTCTGCAGCATATTTGGCAAGAATCACAGTATATATATAATAATATGCAAAGTGGTTGGAGGGAAGCTTCAGAATGGCAAAGATGTTTTTATTACAAATTATGTAAGCAGGCTGCAGTTCCTCTTTAAAGTGGATTGTAAACTCTTTACAATCCACTTTTTGCTACAGGTAAGCCTATAATAAGGCTTACCTTTAGCTACCCCGGATATCTCCTAAACCTCCAGGGCACATCGGCACATCACTGCAGGGGATCGGCACATCACCCCAAGGGGATCGGCACATGCAGATCCCCTGTATCTGCATGTGCCGACGTCATTGGCACATGCGCGCTGAAGCAATGGCATGTAAGCGCCGTTTGCTTCAGTGAGTGTGCCGTTACTGGTGGCTCCCGCGCACGCATGACGTCTTTGCGGCTCCGGCCAATCGCAGCGCCGGAGCCGCTATACCCGGAAGTAACTCCGGGGAGAAATGTCGCTGGTCGGAGCTGTGTACAGGGACCGCAGCGGGGGCTACGATCTCAGGTGAGTATTACATAATGAGCTAGTAGCTCATTATGCCTTTGTCTTGCAGGTCTTTTTTTTTTTTTTCCATGTGGGTTTACAACTAACACTAAACAGGAGGGAAGGACAGAGGGAAAAACCAAATCACTAAACTAAACAAGTTGCAATGGACCTAAACTGCCACTAGATGTTTGCATAGTACAGACCAATAATAACCTCATGCAGTTCAATACAACACTGAAAAATTACATAAAAGTTGGGCAAAAAAGCCGTCATTTCTGGTGATAAATGTAACGATTTGTTTCTAGGATAAATACAGAAGGCGAATCTCCCCAGCAGTGACACAGACAGCAATAAAAACCTGACAGATGTTCTAATCCTTCTCTATTCAATCCAAAACTAAAAACATATATTGTTTTAGCTATACCGTAACCAACATAATAAAACACACGGAGGCCTGCAGAATGCAGAAACTATAAATCAGATTTTAGATGACAATTTACAGTAAGCGTTAAGTAAACAGAAACCAATAACTTTAGGTTCAAGTGCTGACCTGATGAATAGAGTCATCCAGGTGTACACATTGCTCCAGCCCGAGGGCCTCGTAACCTGCAGAACAATCAGGAGACAGCCAGCTGACAGCCAACCTTCACCGGGAAATACAGGAAAAGTGCTGACAGTAATGTATGACGCAGACACTTCCCACAGGACACAGGAGCAAAAAACACAAGCAAACGCTGAACGTGGTATACAAGTGTGAGGAGACACGGCCTGTACAATATTAACCGCTTCAGCCCCGGAAGATTTTACCCCCTTCCAGACCAGAGCACTTTTTACAATTCGGCACTGCGTCGCTTTAACTGACAATTGCGCGGTCGTGCGCTATAAACAAAAAAAGAGCGACAATTTTGAAAAAAAAAAAGCATTATTTTTTACTATAATAAATATCCCCCAAAAATATATAAAGAAAGTTTTTTTCCTCAGTTTAGACCGATATGTATTCTTCTACATATTTTGATGAATCACAATAAGCGTACATCAATCGGTTTGCTTAAAAGTTTTAGCGTCTACAAAATAAGGGATAGTTTTATGGCATTTTTATGATTTTTTTTTTTACTAGTAATGGTGGCGATCTACGATTTTTATCGGGACTGTGACATTATTGCGGACACATCGGACACTTTTGCCACATTTTTGTGACCATTGCCATTTACACAACGATCGGTGCTATAAAAATGCACTGATTACTGTAAAAATGTCACTGGCAGGGAAGGGGTTAACACAAGGGGGCAGTGAAGGGGTTAATTGTGTTCCCTAGTGTGTGTTCTAACTGAAGGGGGGAGGGGACTGTGTAGGGGAGATGACAGATCGCTGTTCATACTCTATATGAACAGATGATCTGTCTCTTCTCCCCTCAGAGAACCGTAAACTATCCCGGTTCTCCGTGTGTCACCAGCGATCGCGAGAGCCCGACGGTGCTCACGACCGCCGAGCACTCGCATCGGCTCTAGGGGGCGAGCAGCGGGCGCCCCTAGTGGCCACAGGGCGAAGCGACGTAAGGTAATGTCGTTTCGCCCAGCCGTGCCATTTTGCCGCAGTACAACTGCATCGGCTGGTCGGCAAGTGGTTAACCAGTTCTGGGTACAAAAAAAATAAATAAATTGAAGTATAGCTAAAGGCAAAACCTTTTTTTTAAAGTTGTGGATTGAGTGGAGAGGGTTTAGAACCTCCGACAAGTTTTTTATTGTTGTCTGTGCCCTTGTTAGGGAGATTCACCCTCTCTATTAGTCTGGTTTGCCATTATCATCAGAAGTGAAGGTTGGGGACACCAGAATTGGAATAGAGGGGCTATTCTGATGACACCTCGGGATTCCCTCACTTTGGAGGGATTTCCTCTCACTTCCTTTTTTTTTTTTTTTGTGCATTTTTGATGTGTTTTACTGCGTTCTAGTACAGTCCGGTGCAGGAAAAATGCAGCGTGTTCTACTTTTTTTTTTCTGGAACTGAAAAGCCCTGGAACTGACCGCACTGGTGTGAACTATGCCATTGGAAACCATATAACCTACTTTCCATGCCTTTTTGACGCAGAACACAAATGCACCGGACTGCATGTGGTGTGAAGTGGAACGAAGAGAAATGTCACAAGGCCTGAGAAAGAAAATAATTTATTTACATAAGAAAGGTGAAGGCTACAAGATCAGCAAAGCTTTACTTATCAGTCAGAATACTGTAGCAAAAGTGATACAAAAATGTAACAAAGATGGAACAGCAAACATCTCAAAGAGACATCCAGGCCGTCCACAGAAGTTAAAGTGGAAGTCAATGCAAAATCTAAAATCCCTGCATCTATAGACACCGGGGATCTAACACTAACCTCTCTATCCCTGTAAAGAAAAGATGAGTAGACATACCTTTTTGGAAGCCGATCTGATCAGCTCCTGCCCGATCTCCAGCACCGGAAGCTCTGCAGAGGACATGGACAACAACGGCTGTGAAATGAATGGGAAGTGATGTCACCCATAGAGTTACTATGGGGCTTCCGTTGTCCTCTGTCCCCTCTGCACCCACCTACACAGAGAAGCCGGGGCTGACAGCTCAGCGTGGGATCCGGTCGGAGCGGGTCAGATTGGCTTCCAAAAAGTTATGTATACTCTCTTTTTCTTTACAGGGATAGAGAGGTTAGTGGTAGATCCCTGGTGTCTACAGATGCAGGGATTTTAGATTTTGCATGGACTTCCACTTTAACACCTCGGGCAGGAGCGTCTTCTGATGAGAGGAGTTGAAGAAAAATCGCCATGCAAGTTCACTGCAGTTAGCTCAAGAAGTAGAAAGCCAAACTGGGATGATTGTTTCCCGTGACACAATATGGAGTACACTGCAGAGGAATGGCATGGATGGGTGTCGTCCCTGAAGGAAGCCTCTCCTAAAGCCCATGCACAAAAAAAAAAGCCCACCTAGAATTTGCCAGGGCTCATGCTGAAAAAGAAGAAGACTACTGGGACTCTGTACTCTGGAGTGATGAGATAAAAAATGTTTTTGGAACTGATGGCTTCAAAGCTGTATGGTGTCACAAAGGTGAGGAGCACAAAGAAAAAAGCATGGTGCCTACACTGAAACATGGTGGTGGCCGTGTCCTTCTCTGGGGCTGCATAAGTGCTGCTGATGTCAGGGAGCTGCACTTCATTGATGGTATCATGAATTCGCCTTCCTTTTGATCAACTGTGGGTGAAGGATTGTGTATATGGGATTGTATGCTTTTTTTTCTTTTTTTTGGTTGGACTAGATCAGGGTTTCTCAACCAGGGTTTCATGGAACCCTATGGTTCCTCCAATGGTTGCTGGGGGTTCCTTGAGCAATGACCAATCTTTGCCTCTCAGATAAGTTCCCAGTGACACCAATGATCTTTTTTTATCTGTAAGGGGGAAATTCTTCTCCAAGACCATAGATGTAAGGAGCACTCTTCCACTGACCATCACACCAATGTATCATGAGTTGTAGATATAGCCATTTTTAATAGGGGTTCCCTGAGACCAAAAGGTTATTTCAAGGGTTCCTCCGTGTTAAAAAAGGTTGAGAAAGTCTGAACTAGATGGACGTGTGTCTTTTTTCAACCTGATTATGTAACTATGAAATTACAGATGTACTGCTCTATATTGAAAGAGAAGATGCTACCATCACTCCGTGCCCTTAGTCGTCGTGAACTTTTCCAACATGACAATGATCCAAAACACACATCTAAGGCCACTGTTGCATTTCTGAAGAAGAACAGGGTGAAAGTGGTTTTCAGTGGCCAAGTATGTCTCCCAGTGTTAATTTTGGCAGCAAATTTCAATCTAGTTTTAGTCTTATGCCCCGTACACATGATCGGAAATTCCGCCAGCAAAAGTCAGATGTGAGCTTTTGGTCTGAAATTCCGACCGTGTGTATGCTCCATCAGGCTTTTGCTGGCTGAATTCTCGCCAGCAAAAGATTGAGAGCAGGTTCTCTATTTTTCGTCTGTAGCAATTCCGACGTGCAAAATTCCTACGCATGCTCAGAAGCAATTTGACGCATGCTCGGAATCATTGAACTCAATTTTCTCGGCTTGTACGTCGACGCATTCTTGACGGTCGAAAGTTCAGAGAATGTTTGTGTGACTGTGGGGTTGATTTACTAAAGGGAAAAAGACACTGCACTTTCCAAAGTGCAGTTGCACTCTGCAAGTGCACTTGCTCCAGAGCTTAGTAAATGAGTAGAAGCTCTGCTGACGTCCACCATCCAATCATGTTCAAGCAAAAATTCAGTTTTTTTTATGTTCCTTGCATGTGATTGGGTACTCTTTGCAAGGTGAAGCCTTACCTCATTTACTAAGCTCTAGAGCAACTGCACTTGCAAAGTGCACAGTCTTTTTGCCCTTAGTAAATCAACCCCCGGGGGGTAATTTTTAAATGGGACAAATGAAATAATAAAAGCAATACTTTTTATCTACATTAATGTTACAATATATATATATATATATATATATATATATATATATATATATATATATATATATATATATATATTTATTTATTTATTTAAATAATTGCTTTTTTTTAGTTTTGGAAACCTTATCATCACACCCTGTTCTATCCAAAAAAAACATTTCCTAATTGGTTGAATTCATTGATTTCAGCCGCTCTCAATTTTAAGACTGTGTCCTGAGATTAGAGTCCTCCTTTAATAATGAATCCCTGCCATCTCTGTACAGCAGACATCTTTTGTGGAATGCATTTTTCAGTGTCGGATTCTGCAGGCACCAACAAATGATACAATCTGTACATGTAATGATTGTAATTCTTTGCCCGGGGGCGCGAGAAAAGAAGCAAAGCAGATAGACAGAGCAGGACTTTTTCTGGGTGTTTGGGCCTTTGGTATTTCCTGCTTCCACTTCTCATTAAGAGTTCTGGATTCACGTCAGAAGAGGAGAGAGGGTTATTCCAGGCTAATAATCCTCCACCACTGACCAAAACCATTAAACAATTAATTGCAGTTATTCTGCACACCCGCCGAGGACTTAGCACTGTTACCTTGCAGCGCCGGTGCTCTGAGACCGATTGTAACCAAGGCTCTGTTCTTAGGGTATGTATTCTCCCTCACTAAAGAATAATAAAATTGATAAGTATACTGTTTAACCACTTCAGCCCCGGAAAGATTTACCTCCTTAATGACCATGCCATTTTGTGCGATACGGCACTGCGTCGCTTTAACTGACAATTGAGCGGTCGTGCGATGTTGTACCCATAACAAAATTGGGACTTTTTTTTCCCACAAATAGAGCTGTCTTTTGGTGGTATTTGATCACCTCTGCGTTTTTGTTTGCTGACACATAATGCTTATACATCTTGGGGGGAGGGGGGGGGTTTAGTTTTTTAGTTTGGCTTGTTCGCCCTAGGCTCTAGATGGCCTTGTCCTGGCACTGAGCCCAATACCCAGCAAGCTGGCAGTGGATGAGCTGGTCTGGGTGCTGGAATACAGAGATAGGGGCATCCACTGCCAGCAGTATATATCTCAACTAGTTCCCAGCAAAGTTTCCCCTTCCCCCTCCGCCATGGTCGGTTGCTAGGACCAGCGATGTCATAGAAAACAAGTATGTGACGACCCATCTGGAGGACCAGACTCACTACAGCCATACCTGCTCCGCCTTCCAGCTTCCATCATGCTGCTCTGCTGCCTGAAAAGGTAATGGGGGGGGGGGTTGGGCACATCCATAGGAGTGCTGGGCACTTCTATGAATGTAAGAAGGGACTCTGATGGGCACTCCTACAGTATATATAAAAGGAGACTCTGATGGGCACTCCTGAACATAAGGGGGACACCAATGGGTGCTCCTGAATGTACGAAGGGACTTTGATGGGCAATCCTGGATGTAACTGTATTGTCTCCCCTTTTATATTGTAGAGTGTTGTGTAAACTGTTGGCGCTATATAAATTCTGTATAATAATAACACTCTTGGATGTAAGGGGGACTCTGATGGGCACTCATGGATGTAAGGGCAGAGTCTGTTGGACACACAGGGGAGTAAGAGTAGGTTCTAATTGGCACTCTTGGATATAAGGTGGGACTCTGCTGGGCACACATGGATGTAAGGGTATACTATGCTGGGTACTCTTGGGTATAAGGGGGGTTCTAATGGGCATTCTTGAATATAAGGTGGGACTCTGCTGGGCACACATGGATATAAGGGGGGACTCTGCTGGATACTCTTGGATGTAAGGGGGGACTCTGCTGGGAACACAGGAAAGTAAGGCTCTAGTTCCACTACTGCGAGTTGTGCGACTTGACACATGTGAAGTCGTATGACAGGTCAAAATCTATGTATTTAAATGGTCCCCATTCTAATTGGTGCGACTTAAGTCGCAGCGAATCCAAAAAAAAAGGTTTTTGCACTACTTTGTTCCGACTTCGGTACAACTTGTTCTCACATGGTTCTAAATTGCGTACCTTTGGGGTCGCAATAGTGGAAACCTAGCCTAAAGGGAGGTTCTGATGGGCACTCTTGGATGTAAGAGGGCACTTATTAACTCATTTAAGTTTTTACTCATTCATTTCTAAAAGTGATTTTTTTGTTGGCCCACAAATATTTGTAAAGTATACCCCTGTGGTCCTTGTGCTGAAAAGTTTGGAGACCCCTGCATGAAATAACCAGCAGGAAGGCGCCCCAGTTGGAAAGGGTCAAGCTTGAGTTTTTACAGGAAAAGTTAAAGCAGTGCCCAAAACCAAAAATGTCATATATTGCGGTTTACCAATCATTAGATGTGGTGGCTGCATTAGTTTTCTTTTTTTTCAGTTTTTTTTCGCCCTGGTGATCTGGCCAGTAAAACACCATTCTGGATGAAGGAGCACGGGGGGGACAGATCTGAACAGACGCATTGTCAGTCTGGGGTGAGGGTAGTGTTAAAGGGATTATAAAGGCAGAAGGTTTTTTTTATCTTAATGTATTCTATATATGAAGATAAAAATAACTTCTGTGTGCAGCAGCCCCCCTCAGCCCCCCCTAACACTTACCTGAGCCCGTCTTTATCCAGCAATGTTGCATGAGTTTCTCAGCTGCCGGGGACTGACTCCCCTCCTCATTGGCTGAGACAGCAGTGCGGCGCAATTGGCTCCTGCTGTCATCAATCAAAACCAGTCAGCCGATCAGGAGAGAGCAGGGGCGGAGCCTGGTCGAGGCTCCGTGTCTGAATGGACACAGGGAGGTGTAACTCGGTTCGGGGTGCCCCCATAGCAAGCTGTTTGCTGTGGGGGCACTCAACAGGAGGGACGAGCCAGGAGCACAGAAGAGGGACCTGAGAAGAGGAGGATCTTGGCCACTCGGTGCAAAACCAACTGCACAGAGCAGGTAAGTATGACATATGTGTTATTTAAAAAAAAACAAAAAACAAGACTTTACAATCAATTTAAATGTGTTAGCAGATTTGGATACATTAACAAATTGAAGCAAAACGCCAGCTCACGCTTTATAATCAGTTACAGCAAACAGTTTTGTTCCTTTTTGAGATAAAGGTATTACACAAATAAAAACAAAGCTGACCATTTTAACCGCCCCTGCCAGCGTTAAATGATTTGTCTCATCCCTGTAACTGCAAGAGAGCTTTTCTGTTGAAAAACAACAGACTTACTGGCTGGATCACCAGCTGAATATAGAAGAAAGCCTAAAAAAAAAAAAGAAAACTAATGCAGCCATCACAAAAATTGGTTAGCTGCAGTACAATACATTTTGCATTTGGGTTTATTACAGCTTTAAGACATGCACATCTACTATGTCTGTTTATTAGGACATGCAGTATTCACTGAAGGTAACTAACCTCTCCTTATGCGTTTGGACCCATCACAGGCTCATTGTGAATTGCCCTGGTGTGTGACGGAGCACCTATAATGCTGACTTCTTCTTGTGCCAAAACAAACCTATGCAGTAATATAGCAACAACTAAAAAAAAATGTTAGCGCCAACATACAAATGTGCCAAGAAAGCTACGCCAAAACGTCTGATCCAGGTCCTGAACTATTAAAGGAAATCTGCCATCAGAGAATTACTGACTGTTAAGCCTCTTCTGAAAATGCCAGTTTTTCGGCTGTCACATTGATCTAGTGCCTTCAGTATTATCTGAGTCAGATCCAAGACAAGTATGCAGCTGATACATAAAGCCCAAATCCAGCTTGGGGCAAAAGAAAATATTAACACAAAACAATCGTGCAGCAGAAGAAGTTACCGCATGCTTGTAAAATGTTGTGCAGTCTCCAGCATTTCGGATCCATTCAAGCCAGAGCAAGAAGAGGGGGAGGAGAATCCACGGCATGATCCATCATCACACCTGTGAAGGACACTTCTAAAAAAAAGGTGAGCAACCAGACTTTTTTTTTGTTCGCTGATGCAGGGGTACCTAATAGGTGGGGAGGGGGGCCTTTAAAAAGAGGCTTCTCAGCCTCTGCCAGGCTCTCTATATTATTTGACACTTTCCGCAGTGTTGGATGCCTGCATCCCCAAAGTCAAGGGTGAAGCATTCGACTCTTCCAGTAGTGTCGGATGGCTGTGTTCCCCACTGTGCACTGTGGTTTCTTTCACTGAACCCTATGTCACTACAGGCCTTAGCAAGCGATGTCAGGCACAAAGGATGGAACCACAGACCGAGGTGCGGGACACAAGAACTTGACACTCCCGGAAGTGTCAAATGATGAGTGTAGGTTGAGCATTCAACACTTCCAGTAGTGTCGGATGGCTGTGTTCCCCACTTTGCATTGTGGTTTCTTCTCACTGAACCCTATGTCACTACAGGCCTTAGCAAGCGATGTCAGGCACAGAGGATTGAACCACAGACCGAGGTGTGGGACACAGGAACTTGACACTCCCGGAAGTGTCAAATGATGAGGAGTGTAGGTTGAGCATTCAACACTTCCAGTAGTGTCGGATGGCTGTGTTCCCCACTTTGCATTGTGGTTTCTTCTCACTGAACCCTATGTCACTACAGGCCTTAGCAAGCGATGTCAGGCACAGAGGATGGAACCACAGAACGAGGTGTGGGACTCAGGAACTTGACACTCCCGGAAGTGTCAAATGATGAAGTTGCATTGTGGTTTCTTCTCACTGAACCCTATGTCACTACAGGCCTTAGCAAGCGATGTCAGGCACAGAGGATGGAACCACAGAACGAGGTGTGGGACTCAGGAACTTGACACTCCCGGAAGTGTCAAATGATGAAGTTGCATTGTGGTTTCTTCTCACTGAACCCTATGTCACTAAAGGCCTTAGCAAGCAATGTCAGGCACAGAGGATGGAACCACAGCCCAAGGTGTGGGACACAGGAACTTGACACTCCCAGAAGTGTCAAATGATGAGTGTGGTGTATTCAACACTTCCAGTAGTGTTGGATGGCTGTGTTCTGTATTGTGCACTGTGGTTTCTTTCACTGAGCCCTATGTAACTACCGGCCTTAGCAAGTCATGTCGGGTGCAAAGGATGGAAACACAGCCCCAGGTGGGGAATGCAGGAATCCAAAACACCCGGAAGTGTCAAATGATGAAGAGTATAGCGCATTCGACATGCCCCCCCCCCCCCCCCGGGGGGGGGGCATATAAGTGCAGCATTAAAACATTTATAGAATGATAATATACAAATTGGCAACTCACACAAAGTAAGGCATGTAAAGCATAAGAAATCAGGACATCCAGGGAACCCTGCAACATAGGCCTCCAGTCCAGGCACAGCACTACCAACAGCCAGGTAGGCATGGGAAGCTCAGAGCACTTCCTGGTCAGAAGGAGACTCCACATGGATGATGTCAGACACTGGGGGATGTCCTGAGGGTATGGTTACACATTTCAAGGCCATCCGGCCTCTTTGTCAAGCCACATGAGTTGCCAATTTGTTTTTATCATAGAACAAACGTTTTAATGCTGCACTTAGGCCCCTTTCACACTGGGGTGGTAGGGGGCGTCGGCGGTAAAACAGCGCTGTTTTTAGCGCTGTTTTACCGCGGTATTCGGCCACTAGTGGTGCGGTTTTAACCCCCCGCTGGCGACCGAAAAAGGGTTAAAACCCCTCGTATAGCGCGGCTATAGCCGCGGTATTACCGCGGTATAGCCGCGCTGTCCCATTGATTTCAATGGGCAGGAGCGGTTTAGGAGCGGTGAATACACCGCTCCTTCACCGCTCCAAAGATGCAGCTGACAGGAGATTTTTTCTTCTTCTGCCAGAGCACCGCTTCAGTGTGAAAGCCCTCGGGCTTTCACACTGAACAAACAGCGGAGGCTGTTTAGGGGCGGTTTGCAGGCGCTATTTTTAGCGCAATAACGCCTGCAAACCGCCCCAGTGTGAAAGGGGCCTTAGATGGCACCCCTCGCTGTGTGTGTTATTATGTCTTCCGTCTCTCTGGGGAGGAGTTGCATCTTGTGAAAGGAAGTTTACCGAAGTCAAGCAACGACATAACTGATAAAGAGGTTTTTTTTTTTTTTACTCATTGCTATGCATCCAAGTGTTTTTATTCGCTATAAGCAGATTGCCCATAAACTACTTGCACCATAAAGACATTTCTTTTTTTTTGGTGAGAGGCAAGAAAAAATGCTGGGCTTAAAAATCTAGGTGTTTTTGTGCGCCTGGAGCGCCGCAGGTGGCATATACAGCCTGCCATACAGTGAGGGAAAAAAGTATTTGATCCCCTGCTGATTTTGTACGTTTGCCCACTAACAAAGAAATGATCAGTCTATAATTTTAATGGTAGGTTTATTTTAACAGTGAGAGACAGAATAACAACAAAAATATCCAGTAAAACACATATTTCAAAAAAGTTATAAATTGATTTGCATTTTAATGAGTGAAATAAGTATTTGATCCCCTATCAATCAGCAAGATTTCTGGCTCCCAGGTGTCTTCTATACAGGCAATCTCAGCTTGTTACCTGTATAAAAGACACCTGTCCACAGAAGCAATCAATCAGATTCAGATCCTAATCTCTCCCCCATGGTCAAGACCAAAGAGCTGTCCAAGGATGTCAGGGACAAGATTGTAGACCTACACAAGGCTGGAATGGGCTACAAGACCATCGCCAAGCAGCTTGGTGAGAAGGTGACAACAGTTGGTGCGATTATTCGCAAATCAAGAAACACAAAGTAACTGTCAATCTCCCTCGGTCTGAGGCTCCATACAAGATCTCACCTAGTAGAGTTCCAATGATCATGAGAACGGTGAGGAATCAGCCCAGAACTACAGAATCTTGTCAATGATCTCAAGGCAGATGGGACCATAGTCACCAAGAAAACAATTGGTAACACAATAAGCCGTGAAGGACTGAAATCCTGCAGCGCCCAAATTGTGCCCCAGCTCAAGAAAGCACATGTACAGGCCCGTCTGAAGTTTGCTAATGAACATCTGAATGATTCAGAGGAGATCTGGGTGAAAGTGTTGTGGTCAGATGAGACCAAAATCGAGCTCTTTGGCATCAATTCAACTTGCTGTGTTTGGAGGAGGAGGAATGCTGCCTATGACTCCAAGAACACCATCAAGCATGCTGGTGGAAACATTATGCTTTGGGGGTGTTTTTCTGCTAAGGGGACAATTTCACCGCTTCAAAAGGGATGATGGACGGGGCAATGCACTGTCAAATCTTGGGTGAGAACTTCCTTCCCTCAGCCAGGGCATTGAAAATGGGTCGTGGATGGGTATACGAGTATGACAATGACCCAAAACACACAGCGAAGGCATCAAAGGAGTGGCTAAAGAAGAAGCACATTAAGGCCCTGGACTAGCCTAGCCAGTTTCCAGACCTTAATCCCATAGAAAATATGTGGAGGGAGCTGAAGGTTCGAATTACCAAACGCCAGCCTCGAAACCTTAATGACTTGGAGAGGATCTGCAGAGAGGAGTGGGACAAAATCCCTCCTGAGATGTGGGCAAACCTGGTGGCCAACTAAAAGAAATGTCTGACCTCTGTGATTGCCAGCAAGAAAACACCTCCGTCCATGTGCATGAGGCCTTACAGCTTTCCTTTACAAAACCGCACACAAAAGATATACGACATACAAAGCACCAAAAAAAAAAACTGTGTAGATAGGAATCTAGAAAGAGACCCTGTCCTATCACTAGGAGACATTTATTTTGCTTTCAGTAGACAGGGCCCGTAGCCTGTTGAAAAGTGTTGCCAAAGCAACGCCTCCCGTGTGCGCGCGTTCATTTTTACAAGCAGTTCTGTGATGTTATCTGCTGTATATTTTACCTGGCCGGATGGGGTTCAGTAACGCCGCTGAATGGAACACGTAGTGGCAATACTCGCTGGAATTTTACGCCTCAGCTCTAAAGTCGCAGGTTTTAAAACAAATGAGGGAAACTAATACAAAACGATGGTTTAAAGTTGATATTCTACTAGAGATGGGAGCAGAATATCTTCCACCACCCTAGGATGGGACGGAGGGCAGCGTTCAGTATCAGATGTTTCAGGCTGGGTTGACACTGTGGTGGTGCATTTACGCTTGCAGTCAACGCAATAACGTACGTTGTGTTAGGCCACATTCACACTTTGTGTAGTGAGAACATGCGTTCCCGCTCATGCTTTTTATCACAGGTTTTTCACGCGTTTCAATGCATGCGGCAGCCCTTTCATTTAAATGGGTTGCCATATGCACAACAAACGTGCCGAGGAAGCTTCCACACCTTTGCATCTGCTAACTGTGTTTGGGATGCCATTAACAATTGATGGCACGCGTTTGCAGCGCATTTCCGAAAACTCACGTGGGAAAACAAGCAAGGTCCCCCGATTCCTGTGCGTTTTGTTGCTTTAGGGGATATTTACCAAATACGATTGCGCCAATGTCATTGACGCATACGCACTAAAGAAGGAGCACGATCGTGCTGTTTCCAAGGGGCTCGTGCCGTGACTGGTTGCTCCCGCGCGCATGCGTGGAAGTGACATCACGCGACTTGGCCAGTCGCAGAGGCCCCGGAAGGAAGAGGGGTAAAGGTGGATGCGGCCACCAGAGGGGACATTGCGGGCTTCGTTTGCAGGTAAGTGCCACATAATGGGCTAGTATGCTTTTACTTTGCAGGGCAATAGGCAATAGGAGATTATGGGGCCCCCGGGCAATAGGAGATTATGGGGCCCCCGGGCAATAGGAGATTATGGAGCCCCCGGGCAATAGGAGATTATGGGGCCCCCAGGCAATAGGAGATTATGGGGCCCCCAGGCATTAGATTATGGGGCCACACAGTATACACACACAGACACACAATATACACACACAGAATACACATACACACACTGAAAGGGTACTGGAAAGGTGGGGCAGCTATAATCTTGGGATTTTTAGAAAAACACAACTTTTTACATATGGTCCCTGGTTTTATTGAGGCTGGCAACCCTGATGGGGCCCCTTAGTGGCATGGGGCCCTCGGGCAGTGCCCGAGTGCCCCAATGGTCAGTCTGCCCCTGCGATCACACCAGAGTCCGACGTACTGACGTACAACACGTACGTTGGGACTAGAAAAAGGAAGTTCAATAGCCAGTAGCCAATAGTTGCCGTCTCGTACTTGCTTCAGAGCATGCGTCGTTTTTGGTCCGTCGGAACAGCATACAGACGAGCAGTTTTCCTGATAGGAACTGATTCAGTCGGAAAGATTTGAAACATGTTCCATTTCTAGGTCCGTCAGAATTTTCAAAAGTAAAAAGTCAGATGAAACCCACACACGATCGGAATGTCAGATGGAATGATTCCGGCGGACCTTTTCTGACGGAAAGTCCAGTCGCATGTACGCGGCATAAGTACTTCCAAAAAAGGTACGAGAGAAAGTAAAAAAAAAAATTTTAAATATCCAAACACTAGGGGTGGAGAGGTGGTCTTACGTTTAAGACCACCTCTCAAAATTGGGTGGAACTCTGCTTTAAGTAAAAAAAAATGAGCCTAGGCTTCAGCTTTAATTCTGGTGGGCCAGTCCGAATGTCACCGTGGTGCACATCATGCATTAACGTGCGCTGCAGAAACACTTTTATCTGAATAGGACTTTAGGTCACAACAATACTTATATAATCCGGTATCAATCGCCTTTTCCCCAAGTGATATAACCCCATTGTTTTGCATTAAAGGATCACTAAAGCTATTTTTTTTTTTTTTAAATAACAAACATGTTATACTTACCTCCACTGTGCAGCTCGTTTTGCAGAGTGGCCCCGAACCTCATCTTCTGGGGTCCATCGGCGGCTGTCTCAGCTCCTCCCCGCAAGAACTAATCACCTTCATGAGAGCTCCCTCGCATGGTGTTAAGTGCTTGCGGGCGCTCCCGTGATACAGCCGGCGGCCATAGCCGCTCACTGTATCACTCGGCCCCGCCCCCCGGCGCGCCACGTCATTGGATTTGATTGACAGCAGCGCGAGCCAATGGCTGCGCTGCTTTTAATCCACCCACTCTAGCCAATCAACGGCCAGGCTGAGCGGCGAAGAGGATGTCGGGGGCGAGCGCGGGACTTTCGAGGGGTCAGGTAAGTAAAACGGGAAGGCTGGGGGGGTCGGTATTGTCGGATGTTTTTTCACCTTAAAGTGGAGTTCCACCCCCAAAAAAAAAAAAAAATAGTAAAATGCTTAAAAAAAATGAAAAAAAAAAACATTTGGAGAAAAAAATTTTTTTCACTCACCTCTAAATGCCTGTTGCTAGGGGGTCCCTCGTAGTCTGCCACCTTCGGTGCCTGGGCTCCTGACGTCACTTCCCTCGGCGCAGGAAGGGAAATCGCCTCTCCACCCTCCCTCTTGTCAATCATCTGGGACACGTGACCGGTCCCAGATGATTGCGGGGCCAGTGACGACATGCGGCTCGGCTCGCGCATGCGCAGTGGGTCCACAGCCGGGCGCCCACAGTTAAAATGCCAGCGCCACCGAGTGGAGGAGGGGACCAGCAGGGCTTCGATTCCCCCGCATTGCTGGACCCTGGGACAGGTAAGTGTCTGATTAAAAGTCAGCAGCTGCAGTATGTGCAGCTGGTGACTCTTAATATATATATATATCTTTTTTAATGGGAACCCCGCTTTAATGCATTGAATGCATTAAGGTGAAAAAACTTTTACCTTTACAACCCCTTTAATGATTAATATTATGTAAAAAAAAAACAAAAAAAAAACTCCATGAAAACATTTGATTTTCCAGTGTAATCCATTCTCATTCCCATTAGCACACGTCCCTCTCCTCTTCCGGAAATCTGTAGATATTCCCCGATAAAGCTTTTCTCCCACGGGTAAAAGGGCCCCGGCGGGCAGCAACACAGTTCTGCAGACTCTTTTTTTTTTTTTCCGAGAAGTAAAAAAAAAAAAAAATCCAAATCTCTGAATCTGTTTAAGTTGCTAAAAATACCGTCTTGTTTATGCACAGTCCTGGGGCTGTGTGTTTGTTTTCCAGTTGTCCGGAGTCCCTCCCTAATTCTTTCCCATGATCTCCAGGCTGCAAAGTGATCCCCCACCCCCTGGTACCCCTCCGCACTCATGTCTCCATCTCTTAACCCCTACATATCAGAATGGCCAAAGGGCGAGGAAAGGCAATTGTCAATAGAAGAGAGACAGTTGTTCCTATATTCTAAAGGCTGAACTCCAGGTTGAAGGGGATTTTCACAAATAAGTATGGCTTTTTCTCCTATGACTGCGCCACCCTCCCAATCAGGAAACATTTTTCCAAAACAATAATTTTATTTTTATTTTTACATGTTTAACTTCCTCCATTCTCACCTAGGCGAGGATGACTTACACTACATTACCAAAAGTATTGGGACGCCTGCCTTTACACGCACATGATCTTTAATGGCATCCCAGTCTTAGTCCATAGGGTTCAATATTGAGTTGGCCCACCCTTTGCAGCTATAACAGTCTCAACTCTTCTGGGAAGACTGTCCACAAGGTTTAGGAGTGTGTCTATGGGAATGTTTGACCATTCTTCCAGAAGCGCATTTGATCGCTTAGGCAATCGGAGCGAAAGTGGGAGCAGGTACCTGTCAAAATCAGGTACCCGCTCCTCAGAAGTGCCATTTCTTCACCAGGTGTGGGGGAGGAGGCCTTAAAGTGGAACTTCCCCTTTTTGGATGGAGCTCTGCTTTGACTCTCTTAGCATTACACCCCCCCCCCGCCCCTCCGGCCCCCTAATCTACATGCAGGGAGCCAGACACATGGATTCCAATGTTTGTTTTTTCAAAGCACATGGCTTCAAAAAAGGGTGGGCTTGGGGCACAGTGCCCACCCACTTGTGTGACGATAGCGACAAAAGCCCTTCCTGAGACCCGATTGGCCAGGGAGTCTTAGGACTGCTATACGGGGGGGGGGGGGGGGAATCGCCGCATTGCCGTCCGTCTCCCGTGTGTGGGGGGGGAGTCGCTGCTTTCCCGTCTGTCTCCCGCAAGGGTGAGGGCCTTGGTTTTGGCATTGGTTTGCCGCCCCCCCCCCCCCCCCCCTGACTGTGAGTACCTGGGTTTGACCCAATAGCAGCCTCTGTATAGTAGGGCTGGAGTGTGAGAGGAAGAAACAGCACAAAGAAGCCAATCAGTTCATGTGCTACCAAGAAGCATGCTAATAGGAGGAGGAAGCAGAGTGACAGAGAGATGAGCTCATCACTGTGCTTATTCTCCTTTCACTGTCCAGTCACAGGTGGGGGCAAGTCCAGGGTGACCTGGGCTTGGATGAAGTTGGTTGAATGAGGACATCTATTGGGAGAAAAAAATACTTTGGGGGAAATCTCGGGATCTAAGTTAAATATAGAAAAAAAAAATTTTTATTATCGTGCTCTATTCATTTTCAACTTCATATATTTGTCTAGAGTTCTGCTTTAGGTTTCCTCCAATGCAATTTTCTAACATGGTGGAATTTCACCGAAATCATTTTTTTTTTAACTTATATTGCGCTGAGATTTCCAGTAATCCTTTTACCTTTTTGCACAATTGTAAAAATGTAAAATGCATACAAGTAGAATTTTCTATAGCATGGTCTACCCAGTGGCCCCGCCTGTGAAAAACTGACTAGGCGCTGAGCCAGGGGCATGCCTAGAGTTTAGGACAGAGATGGCCAGCGGTGGTTCCTTAGGGACAGGCCCGACTCCTCACAAGGCCACTTGGGATGCACACCCTGACTGGTCCTAGGCAATCTGCAGCAGTGGAGTTCCCAACATTTTTTTTTTTTTTACAGTTTGCTGATGGGCCAGATGGGGTGGGATACTTTGTCATTAGTGCAGTTAAAGTGGTTTTAAACCCTTACATATACGTAATGAAGTGATTGGTGATACACAGAGATTAAACAAATCCTCCTACATAATTGGTACCTGTTCCATCCATTTAAAGTCCAGAATTAATAAAGCTTGCCTCAGAGTTCATAAAAAAGGGGAGCGGAGAGCTGGAGTTACACTCTGAAGAGCTCAGTAAGGAGAGCTCTGACATCTGATTGGAGGGAAGGGACACACCCTCCTTCACACAGCACACAGGAATAGAGCTGAGGCTGTCGATCAGCTGGAGGTCCCTCCCCTGTCACATTTTTCTCTTGGTGTCAGGAAAACTCATTAGAAGTGATTCATGCTGATAGCAGAGGAACAAAGCAGCAGACAGAAATGACACTTAGTGCTCTTAATTTAGATAAGTAGATGCTACAGAGCAGGGGTGTCAAACTCAATTTTACTGTGGGCAGCAATAGCATTATGGTTGTCCTCAAAGGGCCGGTTGTATCTGTAAGATTATATAAATTAATGCAGGGCTTTTTTTCCCAGAGAATAGGTGGAGGAACTCAAGCACGTCCCCACCCAACAGCATCAAACTATGGGTGTGGCCCATCCTTGCACAGTGCAAGGATCCTAACGGGGCAATAAATACAAGAAATGCAAATGTGCGGAGTTCAGGGATATGCTACATACAGAGTTCAGAGTCCTGGGTGCGCTATGTATAGAGTGCAGAGTTCAGAGGTGCACTATGTACAGAGTTCAGGGGTGTGCTGTGTAGAGAATGCAGAGTTCAGAGGTGCACTATGTATAGAGTTAAGGGGTGCGCTATGTACAGAATGCAAAGTTCAGGGGTGTGCTATGCACAGAATTCAGAGGTGTACTACATAAAGCGTTCAGGGGTGCGCTATGTACAGAATGCAGAGTTCAGGAGTGTGCTATGTACAGAATGCAGAGTTCAGAGGTGCACTACTTAAAGAGTTCTGGGGTGCACTATGTACAGAATGCAGAGTTCAGAGGTGCACCACATACAGAGTTCAGGGGTGAGCTGTGTAGAGAGTGCAGGGTTTAGAGGTGCACCACGTACAGAGTTCAGGGGTGAGCTGTGTAGAGAGTAAAGAGTTCAGAGGTGCACTACGTACAGAATTCAGGGGTGCACTGTGTGCAGAGTTCAGGGGTGTGCTGTGTATAGAGTACAGAGGTGCACTACGTAAAGAGTTCAGGGGTGCACCATGTACAGAATGCAGATTTAAGAGTTACACTATGTACAGAGTTCAGCGGTGTGCTGTGCACAAAGTGCAGAGTTCAGAGGTGCACTACATACAGAGTTCAGGGGTGTGCTGTGCACAGAGTGCAGAGTTCAGAGGTGCACTATGTACACAGTTCAGGGGTGCGCAGTGTACAGAGTGCAGAGTTCAGAAGTGCACTATGTAGAGAGTTCAGGGGTGCGCTGTGTACACAGTTTAGAGGTGCACCACGTACAGAGTTCAGGGGTCCACTGTGTAGCGAGTGCAGAGTTCAGAGGTGCATTATGTAGAAAGTTCAGAGATGCACTGTGTACAGCGTGCAAAGTTTAGAGTTGCACTACGTACAGGGTTCAGGGGTGTGCAGTGTTGTATACGTACATAGTGCAGGGTTTAGCGGTGTGCTATGCACAGTATGCAGGAATCAGCTCTCTTTCACAGGCTGTTCACATCTCGCTTCCAATAACCCCCCCCGGTGCGAAGGACACATGAAATGGTCTGAAGGTCTGAATTCGCCCCGTGGGGGCCTCGTGTTTGACACATGTGCTATAGGGGAATATGCTTTGTTCACATTTCACATCTGAGGTTTACAACCACTTAAACATAGGGAAAGATTACAGGCAGTTCTATACAACTTCCTTAAAAAACGTGAAGTTCACCAGCTGTTCAATTAACATGTACAAAGACCAAAGAGATTTTTCCCCTCCTTTTTCCCAAACTTTTCCTTTAACCGGTCTGCTGCCAGAGAGAAGAGCCCTGCAGCGCCGTGGAGGTTAACAGCACGACAGAGGCAAGCGAATACTGGGCTGGGAGCAGGGAGCCGACCCCGAGCGCTTTCACCAAATATGGATGCTTTTCGCCTGAGTTTTATTCATGCAGGATTCAGCCCAACACTTTCTGTTTTCCAGATGGTTAGGTCACAAGAGTAAGAAACTCTGTGTCTCCCCCCCCCCCCCCCCCCCCTCCAACCAAACTCTCCCTCCCTCCTTCTAGGCAGTAGTAAATGGCCCTCTTTGCAGCTTTCCCCAGTCTATAGTTTGCTGGATCATAGAGACAAGACTTCAAGTAAACTCTCTGCCTGCCAGTTTCACCGACTGTCACCGGCGTATCCTTACCTCGGGGCCTGTGTTCACAACCTTTTACATAGGAGGCATAGGGGCCTACCTAGTTATAGCCAAAATTATATTGAGCGAGGAGAGCTTTATTGTTTTTTTTTTTTTATAATTTCCCAGTACTGTAGCTGAAGGCCATGCAGCTCTGCTACTAATGCTGAAACGCCCCACCATCCTTTCTTGCCAACCTTAAAGTGACCCTGTTATTTTGTTCATTCAAGGTGAAGTGACGAGTCCTCTTGAGAACCTTCAGCCTACCCATTGCCTTGTTTGCCCACTCAACAAAAAGCCCTTTGTAAGCTCTGTGCTGGCTTATTTCACAGACTAGTCTACACAGGGCTAGTGGCCTAATTTTACCCCCATGATAGTGCTCAGGTTAGGCAACTGAGCGCTCAGATGCATTGCAAAGGGAAAGCCCAACCTCACCCCCCACCCCACCCCACAATGCCCTCAAGTACCAAGTATTTCCCAGGCATTCAGCTGGTGAACAATTACTGAGGAAATGCGAAAATGATAAGTACAGTGCCTTGAAAAAAAGTGTTCATACTCTAGGTACAGAGTGCAGGATTTAGGGGTGCGCTATACACAGAGTGCAGGGTTCAGGAGTGCTTCCTCGCATCTCTCTATCCTACCTGACCCGGTTCTAGTACCTCCCTGTGCTGGCGGTTCAACCTCCGACTTCAAAACTGGGTGCGAGGGTCACATGCCAAGGCTTGGCGGGCTGGATTCGGCCCCCGGCCTTGTGTTTGACATACAGTGCCCTGAAAAAGTATTCACACCCCTTGAAATTTTCCACATTTTGCCATGTTACAACCAAAAACTTAAATGTATTTTATTGGGATTTTATGTGATAGACCAACACAAAGTGGCACATAATTGTGAAGTGGAAGGAAAATGATAAATGCTTTTCAACATTTTTTATAAATAAATATGTGAAAAGTGTAAGTGTAGCGTGCATTTGTATTCAGCCCCCCTGAGTCAATACTTTATAGAACCCCCCTTACCCCTTTGCAATTACAGCTGCAAGTCTTTTTGGGGATGTCTCTACCAGCTTTGCACATCTAAAGAGTGACATTTCTGCCCATTCTTCTTGGCAAAAAAGCTTAAGCTCTGTCAGATCGGATGGAGAGCATTTGTGAACAGCAAATTTCAAGTCTTGCCACAGATTCTCAAATGGATTTAGGTCTGCACTTTGACTGGGCCATTCTAACACATGAATATGCTTTGATCTAAACCATTCCATTGTAGCTCTGGCTGTATGTTTAGGGTCGTTGTCCTGCTGGAAGGTGAACCTCCGCCCCAGTCTACAGTCTTTTGCAGACTCTAACAAGTTTTCTTCTAAATGTGACATGCATTTGTATTCAGCCCCCTTTACTCTTGATACCCCTAACTAGCGAAACCAATTGCCTTCAGAAGTCACCTAATTAGTAAATAGAGTCCACCTGAGTGTAATTTATTCTCAGTATAAATACAGCTATTCTGTGAAGCCCTCAGGAGGCTTGTTGGAAAACCTTAGTGAATAAACTGTATTATGAAGGCCAAGGAACACACCAGACAGGTCAGGGATAAAGTTGTGGAGAAGTTTAAAGCAGGGTTAGGTTCTAAAAAAATATCCCAAGCTTTGAACCTCTCACAGAGCTCTGCACCTGTGTTATATAAAAAATATGCCGATCTGTACCTATATCAGAGCGGCTCCCGGAGATCATGTGACTCCTCGGCTCTCTCCTCTGCCTGGCTGACAGCTCGAGTGGGTGTGGTCGAGCACTCCTGATGAGGTCAGCCAGGGAAGGAGGAAAAGAGAGAGAGAGAGACAAGAAGTCACATGATCGGCGGGAGCTGCTCTGATATAGGTACAGATCAGCATATTTTTCATATAACACAGGCACAGGGACACTTATTGTTACAGTTCCTTGCAAAAGTATTCACCCCCTTGGGCATTTTTCGTGTTTTGTTGCCTCACAACCTGGAATTAATATGGATTGTCTGAGGATTTGCATCATTTAATTTACAGAACATAAAATAAAGGGCAATCAGCGCAAACTATACCCGTAATAATGATGCAAGCTGAACACTAAAGGATAACACCAACCTCAATAACAATCAAAAAAAAAATAAGTGCAGCGCAAAAAGAAAACTAAAAGTAGAAAATGAAGAGTCCAATCATTATATAAATCCAATCAAAAGTTCATGAATTCCAATCAGAAATACGCTTCTTCTGGGTACACACACATTAATCACTATCCAAGCGATATGGTACATCAATGAATAAGATTGCGCTTACCAGATCCGGTGGACCCCTTAATTACAGGGGGTCATAGAAGGCATGAATGAACCAATGGCACACTGCTGGGCTAGCTGTCATCTGCAGATCCAGTGGATCACTTAATTACCGGGGGTCCCATAAGGCATAGATGAAACACTGACACACTGCTGGGCTAGCTGTCATCTGCTAGATACACTCATCCGATACACAGGGGGATCCGTCAGACCCAGGGAGATCCGTATTGAAGTGGCAAGATGATCGGCAATGTTTCCCCAGATAAAAATATTAAAAGCATCTAAGAGTGATCCATATGTGATTCGTTTCCAACTTTTATTCAAGGTGAATGGTACAAGGAAAAGACGCTCAACAGCGCCAAAATGTAAAAATATGAAGCGGCTGTAACAATAGTGAAGACAGACTGTTCGCGTCCGAACAGCTGTCGGCAAGAGATGGCTGCGGGTGACGTCGGTCATGTAGCTCCGCCCCCGTACGCGGCGTTACGTCACTGAGGACTTCGTCAGCGAGGGTCGAAGTCGGATAGCCATTGGCTCCCGCTGATGTCAATTACAGCCAGTGAGCCAATCAGGAGACGGAGTCTATTTTTCCAATTTGCCTCTGTGTGAATGGACACACAGAGCCACGGCTCAGGAGCGTGCCTGCTTGGGTTCTCCCACAGCAAGCTGCTTGCACCTGGCAGGAAGGAGGAGCCAGCAGCGCCGGCGTGGGACCCGAGAAGAGAAGGATTCGGGCTGCTCTGTGTAAAATCATATTTATTTGTTATTTTAAAAAAACAAAAAACAAGCAAGGCTTTAATGTCACTTTAGAGTATTAGGATCCTTTCACACGGGACGGATCCGTGATGATCCGCCCCGTGAACATCCGCTTGCTCAGCGGGGATCGCTCCGTTGATCCCCGTTGAGCCGGCAGATGGCAGATCTCCGCTCTCCCCTATGGGGGAATCGGATGAACACGGACCGTCTGTCCGTGTTCATCCGATCCGCTCTGCAGACGGATAGAAAAATAGGATTTTCCTCTGTCTGCAGAATCGGACCATAGCGGGGACAGATGATATGGACCCGCTATCCCATAGGGATGCATGTATGTCCATATTTCATCCGTGTGAAAGGGGCCTAACTAAAGGTAAAACTTTTTTTGTAGATTTGGATAGAGTGGAGAGGGATTAGAACACCTGTCGGGTTTTTTGATGTCTCCTCGGAAAGGAGATTCATTTGTCCATTTTTAGTCCAGGAAGTGATGGAAAATTTCTGCAATGGGACACAACCGGAAAAAAAATCTGACAGGGCTTATAACTCTCCCTTGCTCTATCCAAAATGAAAAAAAAAGTTTTTCCTATAGTTCTACTTTAAGGTGGTTGTAAAGGTAGAAGGTTTTTTTTATCTTAATGCACGCTATGCATTAAAGTGATTGTAAACCCCATTCATGAAATCTGACCTAAGCACATATATTTTTAGTGTTTACTTATCTCTCTCCAAAGCTCTAAGTGCCATTGCTTTTTGCTGCTCCGTTCCTCTGTTATGACTTCTGACAAGTTCTCCGACACACGAAGTAACAGTAGCTGGAAATTTGTGTTGGGGAGGGAGCCTAGAAGGGAGCTTGTACAGCTCTACATATTCCTTCATTCTTCTGCCTATGTGGAGGGGGGGGGGTGCCTTTCCTCCAATCACCTCTCACACAGTGCCAGCCCAAACTTCCCACCCACTGCTGAATGAGGAAACAAAATTTCTAATAGGAGCTGCACTTTTCAAAGATTTGTTTCATCTCTGTGTATCATCTGAGACTATTCACTTCACTGGGTATAGGAGAGGGTTTACATCCACTTTAAAATAAAACGCCTTCTGTGTGCAGCAGCCCCCCTCAGCCTCCTTATTACTTACCTGAGCCCCATCTTGATCCAGCAATGTCCACGAGAGAAACAGCTCTCTGGGATTCTCCCTCCTCAGTGGCGGAGCACCATTGGCTCCCGCTGCTATCAATCAAAGTTAGTGAGCCAATGAGGAGAGGGGGGGTGAGGCCGGGCCACGGCTCCATGTCTGAATGGACACAGAGAGCTGTGGCTCAGCTCTGGTGCCCCCACAGCAAGCGGCTTGCTGTGGGGGCACTCAACAGAAGGGAGGGGCCAGGAGCGGGACCCGAGAATAGGAGGATCTAGGCTGCTCTGTGCAAAACCATTACACAGAGCAGGCAAGTATAACATGTTTGTTATTTTACCAAAAGAAAAACACAAGACTTTAACCACCTCAATAAAAGGCACTTACACCCCCTTCCTGCCCAAGCCATTTTTCAGCTTTCAGCGCTGTTACACTTTGAATGACAACTGCGCGGTCATGCTACACTGTAACCATTAACCATAACCATTTTCTTCACACAAATAGAGCTTTCATTTGGTGGTATTTAATTACTCCTGTTTTTTTTAATTCTTCTAAAAAAAAAAAAAAATGTTGAAAAAACAAACAGTTTTTCTTAGTTTCTGTCAGTAAATTTTGTAAATAAGTAATTTTTCTCCTTCACTGATGGGCGCTGATAAGACAGCACTGATGAGGCACAAATATGCCGCACTTATGGGCACTGATAGGCGGCACTGATGAGCACTGATAGGCGGCAGCACTGATGGGTGGCACTGGGCACAGATAGGCAGCACTGATGGGCAGCAGTGATGGGCAGCACTGATAGCAAGCACTCCTTGGCATCGCTAATGGCCACTGATTGCTGGCACTTGTGGGCACAGATTTTTGGCAATTGTGGGCACTGGTTGGCACTGAATGCTGGCACTGGTGGGCACTTAATTGTAATCAGGGCACTGATGATCAGTTCCTCGATTACATACCTAGCTGTCCCCTGTGAGGAGATGCTGCTAATCGGCTCTCCTCTCCTCACGCTCTGTCAGTGTGAGGTGAGGAGCGCCGATTACCGCCATCTCCGTGTTTACATGTGACCGGCTGTGATTGGACACAGCCGATCACATGGTTAAAGAGCCGCAGCCGCGGGGTGGCGCCCTGTACTAGCAACACAGTGCGCCCGCAATCACCGCGCTGTGCACCCCCTGGGGCGCGCGAGAGCTGTCGTTCTGGGAGGCCATCATATGACGTCCACCCAGAACGAGAGCCGCACCGCCCAGCCGTCATTTGACGGTGGGCGGGAGGCAAGTGGTTAAGCTTACCCATAGGTGGATCTAATCTGGTCTTTTTCAGCAGAGACTGGTCGAATTTCGATCCATATACAGGCACTGTGGTTGCACAGAAGGCGATCTACCAATCAGCTTCTGTACAACCTCCCTGTCGGATTTTACCAACTTGATGAACCAATTTGGTCTTTTTTTTTTTCTGCTGTCACTCTTCTATGTTTCCATAGAACGTATTTCTGACAAATTCAGGCCCCCCAAAAAAAAAAAAAAAATAATAGTGAGAGGAACTCTTTACTTTGCAGAAGGGGAGGAATTATTTGATACCCTATTGGAAACCAGGACATTTTCAAAAAGAAATATCCAAAACCTGGAGAAAACCGGGGACTGTCCAGCACTTTAGAATACAGACGCGGTCTGTGATCTATACCAGAGGCAGATTACAGTCCTGGTGTCTCTGTTCTGGTCCAGCTGAAGCGGAAGTAAGCGATTAGATAGCATGTATCACTGTAAATCTCACACACGCTAACTGCAGCCAAGTGGATTATAATTAGAATGATGACGAGGATGGGGGGGGGGGGGATTTGTTCTCTTCAGTTCTGATTTGTGCTGGGAAAGAGGCACAGGACAAAATGACCAGAAAACACTCCACACTGTTCCAGCACAGAAGGAAGACAGCACTGGGAACTCTCATTGTTGGATGCACTTTTTTTTTTCTTTTTTTTTTAGGGATTTTTCATTAAATTTGGCTATTACTGCCTGCAACTCCCTTCACATCCTGTTGGTAAAAAAAAGCTGCACAGGGTTTCATGTACATTGGCCTCCGCAGACTTCTGGCTTTATGCACTTTTTTAACCACTTCAGCCCCGGAAGGATTTGTCCCCTTCATGACCAGGCCATTTTTTTTTGCGATACTGCACTGCGTAGTTTTAATTGACAATTGCGCGGTCGTGCGGTGCTGTACGCAAACAAAATTGACGTCCTTTTTTCCCCACAAATAGAGATTTCTTTTGGTGGTATTTGATCACCTCTGCAGTTTTTTTTTTTTTTGCGCTATAAACAAAAAAAAGAGCATCAATTTTGAAAAAAAAAAAAAAAAAACTATTTTTTTTTACTTTTTGCTATAATAAATATGCCCCCCCCCCCCCCCCCCCCCCCCAAAAAAAAAAAAAAAAAATTCTTCATCAGTATAGGCCGATATGTATCCTTCTACATTTTTTCGGTAAAAAAAAAAATATCACAAGCATATATTGATTGGTTTGTGCAAAAATCAAAAGTTATAGCGTCTACAAAATAGGGGATAGATTTATGGCATTTTTATTATAATCAGTGATTTTTAGCGGGACTGCGACATTGCGGCGGACAGATCGGACACTTTTGACACTTTTTTATTAACATATTTGAGCAAACTTTTGACACTTTTTCGGAGCTAAATAAAGCCATAAATGTCACTAGCAGGGAAGGGGTTAACACTAGGGGGCGACCAAGGGGTTAACCTCCCTGGCGGTATGATTATTTCGGATTTTAGGTGCTGAAAGCGGTACAATTATTTTGCATGGAAATTTGGCGTTTTATATTGTAGGTCTGTAAATCTTAACAATAACACACTTAAATCTGTCCAAACCAGAGTCTAGTAGATATCCCGGGTATGATAAAGTTTGAAACACAAAAACATAAAT
The DNA here is from genome assembly GCF_042186555.1 of Aquarana catesbeiana. NCBI lineage: Eukaryota > Metazoa > Chordata > Amphibia > Anura > Ranidae > Aquarana > Aquarana catesbeiana. Next base: position 55,097,750 of record NC_133325.1, read on the forward strand.
TATAATATAATAAATAAAAATAAATAATTAAAAAGAAATTTAAAAAAATAGTAATAAAATAAATTTCCCCACAATTCACTATCGCTCAATTCTGCAAGTGTTCTAATTTACTATCGCTGTTTTCTAGCTGGTCTAAAGCCACTTTTGACGTAAAGGGACACTTTTTGGTTGCTATGGACAATCTCCAGTTTCCAGGCAGAAAGAACAGTGTATATCATGTAAAACTGCATGCAGGGCATGGGCCAAAGCACTGGGGACAAAAGGGATGTGAAATCATTTCATACAGTACTGTAATCTGTAAGATTACAGTACTGTATGTGTTATGATTTTGACATTTTTTTGAATTTGCCGCCAGGCTCCGCCCCCGTGCGTCGTGCCGCTCGCAGGGAACGGAGCCTGACACCGAGAGGCTTCCGAGGAGGACGGAGCCCTCGGACACTGCGGGGGACATCGCAGGATCCCGGGGACAAGGTAAGTAACGCCGCCCCAGGATCCTGCAATGCGATCCCGAGTGTGGCTCGGGGTTACCGCTAATGGTACTGAATTTTAACCCCGAGCCACACTCGGGAAAACCGCCAGGGAGGCTACATGTGTTCCCTAGGAGGTGTTTCTAACTGTGGGGGGAGTGGACTGACAGGGAGTAGAGAGAGAGAGAGGTCGCTGTTCCTGATCACTAGGAACAGCAGATCTCTCTCTACTGCCGCATACACACGATCGGAATTGTCGCCAGCAAAACTCCGATGAGAGCTTTTTGGCGGAAAATGCGACCGTGTGTATGCTCCATCGGTCTTTTGTTGGTGGAATTCCAGCCAGCAAAAGATTGGGAGCAGGTTCCTTATTTTTCGGTCGGGAAAAGTTCCTATCCGAAAATGCGTTTGTCTGTATGCAATTCGGACGCGCAAAAAAGTCACGCATGCTCGGAAACAATTTGACGCATGCTCGGAAGCACTGAACTTCATTTTCTCGGCTTGTCGTAGTGTTGTACGTCACCGCGTTCTTGACGGTCGGAAGTTCAGAGAACTTTTGTGTGACCGTGTGTATGCAAGGCAAGCTTGAGCGGAATTCCGATCGTGTGTACGCGGCATACTTCCCTGACAGAACGGGGATCTGTCGGTTTACATTGACAGATCCCCATTCTGGCTCTCTGAGGAGCGATCACTGGTGGCCACACATTGGCTCCGGCGTCGTGCCCCTTATAGCCCTTAAAGCGGCCGCCGTACAGCTATGGCGATTCGCGCAAGGGAGCCAGCCTGCCGCCGTCTGACACTGGTGGGCACTTAATTGTAATCAGGGCACTGATGATCAGTTCCCCCGATTACATACCTAGCTGTCCCCTGTGAGGAGATGCCGCTGATCGGCTCTCCTCTCCTCACCCTCTGTCAGTGTGAGGCGAGGAGCGCCGATTACCGGCATCTCCGTGTTTACATGTGATCGGCTGTGATTGGACACAGCCGATCACATGGTTAAAGAGCCGCAGCCGCGGGGTGGCGCCCTGTACTAGCAACACAGTGCGCCTGCAGCGAGTAATTAAAGTGGTTGTAAACCCCTTTTATATACCCAGTGAAGTGACTGACCTCAGGTGATACACAGAGATGAAACAAATCCTCCTACATAAGTTGTACCTGTTTATCTACAGCCGTCTTTCCCCTACATCCATTCAAAGTGCAGAATTAAAACAGGATCTCTCAGCTCTGAAAAGCAGAGGGTGCATCAATGAGGAGAGTTCTGACAGCCGATTGGAGGTAAAGGACACACCCCCTTCACACAGAACACAGGAACAGAGCTGAGGCTGTCAATCATCTGGAGGTCCCTCCCCTGTCACGTTTTTCCTCTTGGTGCCAGGAAAACTTGTCATAAATGATTCACGCTGATAGCAGAGGAAGGAAGCAGCAGGCAGAAATGACATTTAGTGCTCTGGACTTAAGCATATGCTTTGTTCATATTTCATGTATGAGGTTTACAACCACTTTAACCACTTGCCGCCTGCCCCATGTATATATACTGTGGGGAGATGGCTCCTACAGGGGAAATCACGTACAGATCGTTTCCGACATAGGGAGAACAGTGGTCTGTTTGATGTGAGAGGGAAAGATGGAGATCCTGTGTTTCTGCTATTCAGGAACATGGATCTTGGTCTTCCCCCAGTCAAAAGCCCTCCCCTCCCCCACAGTTAGAAAACACTCCCAGGGAACATATTTAACCCTTTGATCACCCCCTTTCCTGCCAGTGCCGTTAGTACTGTGACAGTGCCTTTTCTTTTAGCACGGATCACTGTATTGGTGTCAGTGGTCCTCAGAAAGTATCACTTATTGGCAGATTTGTCCGTCGCAATGTCGCAGTCTTGCTAAAAACAAAACAAACAAAAAAAATAGCTGATCGCCGCCATTACTAGTAAAAATCCATATATCTATCCCATAGTTTGTAGACGCTGTAACTTTTGCGCAAACCAATCAATATAAGCTTATTGGGATTTTTTTTAATCAAAATAATGTAGCAGAATACATATTGGCCTAAATTGATGAAGAAATTAGATTTGTTTACATTTTTTTATTGGATGTGTCTTATAGCAGAAAGTAAAAAATATTGTTTCTTTTTTTTTTTCAAACGTGATGAACTTTTTTGTTTATAGCGCAAAAAATAAAAACCGCAGAGGTGATCAAATACCACCAAAAGAAAGCTCCATTTGTGGGAAAAAAAGGACATACATTTTATTTGGGTACAGCAGCGCACGACCGCACAATTGTCAGTTAAAGTATCGCAGTGCCTTAGGAACATGTAGGCAGGTGCAGTCTATTTTCTCCACTGTAGGTGGCGCTCGAATGCAGTGGCATTACAGTAGGAGGAAGGGAAGTCAAGAGGAACACGGGTTATCTATGGTTTCCTGGGTCACTAAGGAAGCAATCCGATTGGATGCTGTCGCCCCATGTAACTCGGGCAGCCATCTTGGGTCAGGCAGAACCTATTTAAGGCCCTGGCTAACAACCTTGTTGCGTATTTCGCATGTGGGTAGTGTAGCGACAGTGATTAGCGTCAGGGAGAGGTTCCAGACAAGTAGGGAAAGGATAGGGACATGCCATCCTTTATGGAGATCTCCGCATTTGGGCAAGGACTGGCCAGGCCACATTCCGCCCCTCAAGACAGATGCTGTCAGCACTGCTGAGACCTGCTCTGCTATACATCGCTGTTGCATTCTGTGAGTATTCCTGGTCGGGTGCCTTCCCACCAGGCTTGTTGTGTATTGCAGAACTCTTAACTTTATTACAAGTTCTGTTCCTGCAACTGGACTCTGAGTGTTTACTGCCACTGCACCATGCTACTCCTCCCCACAGACAGCCACTGTGCAGACATTGCCCAGCACAAGAAGAAGATAAGGAGTCAGTGTCACCCTCTTCTGAAGAGGACCTGTTCTCTAATGCCGCGTACACACGATCGGGATTTTGGTCGGAAAAAGATATGATGGCTTTTCTGACGGGATTCCACTCAAGCTTGCCTTGCATACACACGGATACACAAAAGTTCTCTGAACTTTCGACCGCCAAGAACGCGGTGACGTACAACACTACGACGAGCCGAGAAAATGAAGTTCAATGCTTCTGAGCATGCGTAGGAATTTTGCGCGTCGGAATTGCTACAGACGATCGCATTTTCGGATAGGAACTTTTTCCGACCGAAAAATTGAGAACATGCTCTCAATCTTTTGCTGGCTGGAATTCGGCCAGCAAAAGTCCGATGGAGCATACACACGGTCGCATTTTCCGACCAGAAGCTCTCACCGGTCTTTTGCTGGCCGAATTTCCGATCGTGTGTACGCGGCATAAGACTCACAAGCTTCATTCACTTGGCAACAGCGGACTGAGAAAATTAACAAGCAGGTGACGCCCTCCAGTTCTCATTATGGGATGACATTGTCCTTTTCTGAAATGATTCTTGGAAATGGGAACTCGTAATCTGTTTTTCAGCCTATTTTCAGAAACAAAAAATTCCACTCGAGGAAGTGTGAGATTCCAACTTGAGGACAATCCAAATCTCCGCATTCTGGACAAAAAATAACGTTGCAAGCAGTTCTGATGTATATACAAAAACACATACACTATCTAGCCAAAAGTTTGTGGACACCTGGCCATCAACCCTACTTTACTGTATTTTCACAAAAAAGTGGGCTCCCCTGCAAATTACTGATGTTGGAGGAAAAGACCTGACTCACAACCAATGTTCCAGTTCACCCCAAAGATGTTCAGTAGAGTTGAGGTCAGAGCTCTGTGCAGCCTACTAAAGTTCCTTCACACCAAACCGGGTCTATACGGAGCTGGCTTTGTGTGCAGGGACACAGTCATGGAACAGAAAGGAACCTTGACGAAACTTTTGCCACAAAGGTCTGAGACAGGGTTTCTCAACCAGGGTTCCTGCAGAGGTTGCTAAGGGTTCTTCGAGCAATGAGCAATTTCTACTTCCAAGATAAGTTCCCAATGACTCCATTGATCTTTTTAGCTATCTGTAAGGGGGTAATTCTTCCCAGTGAAAACAAAGAACTGATCCTGGGAGCCTTGCTAAATTACCCCTATGAGGGGGGGAGGTACTCACCTCCATAATACGAGAAGGGTGGTAATCTGCAAGTCAACTATCAAAAAACGAGAAAACAAAAAAGATACGACAAACACACCCTATAGAGCAACCGCTCCGCAAAATTTACCCCCCACCCGTTCTCCCCCTCCCCCAAAAAAATCACAAGGACTATATCCCTCCCTAAGCAACTACCCTACCTAGTGCATGTAAATGTGTGAACCTCTAAGTGGGAGCTGGTGAAGTCTAGGGTTGCACCGATACCAAAAACTGATGAAAGAGGTAAGTACAGCGCTGCGCTAAAAAAGGGAGAGCACTAGAGCAGCAGCCAACACAACCGTAGACTTAGGGTAAAAATAACAACAAAAAATTAAAAGTGTAGCGCTATAAGCTCAATAAATATATATAGTGAATAAATATGTCAAAACAATATAGGGAATGAATAGCCTTATGTAGTTAATCTAAAAAACTACTAGGTGGGACAGTGGTGCACCAAATAAGCAAATATAACAGTGACTGATATGAAAGAAGCAATAACACTTATAACACTTATATGCATTCAACACCTCAAACAATAAGTGAATAACATCAAAAAATATAGTAGTCCATATCAAATATGTGAAATATTTGTGAAAAAAAACAAAAGTCTATGGTGGTAGTGCATAGGCAATGATGGACGAATGCCTCCCAAACGCACAGGGGGATTGTTAGACCCAATCTGGCAGGTAAGTGGACCGTGGAAAGACCAAAGGTGCACGGAAGATTGAAATCAGTGCCGGGACTATCACCAGAAAATGTGGAGGCTTACCAGAGTTTAATGGCCTGAAATGGCATACGCCATACAGGTCAAAAAAAAAGCTTGATGACCAACAGGTCTGGGTAGTATGTCTGGTCAGATGTCATCACCACACGGTAGGAAGGAATGTCAGCACAGCTTCCACATCAATAGATAAACCACCATAGGCCAAACGAATGATTCGTATTGCATGCGAGGAGTGAAAAATACTCACATAGCGTGATAACGTTTAAACTTGGATTTATTAAAAAATAATTAAAAAACAAACTCACATTTTCAGAAGATAGGAAACAGCATAAAAATCATATAGCGGCAGTCGTGAGGGGTCCACCCGTGAGTGGTTTAATTTTTTGTTGCACCGATACCAATACTAGTAATACCAATACCGGTGCCAATACCAAGCATTTGAATGTGTACTTGTAATCGTGCAAATGCTCCGATGCTTGACCCGATACTTTGGCAGCCTTTTGATGCCCCCACTGTGACCACCGCCTGTAGAAGGGAATTCCGCATCCTTGCAGCTCTTACAGTAAAGAACCCTCTACGTAGTTTAAGGTTAAACCTCTTTTCTTCTAATTGTAATGAGTGGCCACGAGCCTTGTTAAACTCCCTTCTGCGAAAAAGTTTTAGCCCTATTGTGGGGTCACTAGACGTGAACAATAAACAAAAAGCAGGAAAATAATAAAATGGAGGAGAATAGGGAGTTAATTAAGGCTAAACAGAGTAAATTAGGGGTTTATAAGGGGTTAAACAGAGGAACATTTGTTCATCCCTTTGATCTGCAGATGAACAGAAAGATTCAAAAAGAAACAATGTTTCTTTTTATTTTAGTGTTTCAGTGGCTGAGCAATGTTGTTAATAAACATTGCCGGCTGCTTTTTTTTTGACAGCTCCAATTACCGGACTTCTTTAACACTTCAGCTGTCAACAGGGAAGACCCGCTGACAGCTCAAAGAACCGAGCCTCAAAGTATCGGTTTCAGGTATTGGTGCATTTGCAGGAGTACCGATACTTGTGCAAATACTCGGGTGTCGGCACCGATACCGATACTAGTATTGGTGCAACCCTACTGTCCATCATGCAGTCAAAGCCAGTTTGTTACTTTTGCGAACTGGTTCCATTCACATAAAGGACTGGTTCACTTCAATGGCCTATTTCTGGGCTTTTCTCATAGCAGCATGTCACAGTTACATAAGGGGGCACACATCGGATAGCTATTACTGGAGTGCAGCAGTAGCCATGCATCATTCCAGATTCCCTTCCTTTTTTAGTCTATGGTAATATTACAGCTGATTATCTTCTTTAAACAAATTCAATTTTTTTTTTTTTTTTTTTGAGAGGATAAAAATGTCCATTACGGTGTTCTTTCTAAAAACAGCTTTCCTAACTTATCTGCGCTCTAATTTTGTTCGGCCGCATTCTTGCCTCAATTTGGTATGGACCCTTCCTCTGACAGTTCATAAAACGTGGAGCTGCTTTCATAAACTGTAATGTATGAGCTGGTTATTCTGCAGTGGTGGCTCATCGTCTCCTAATACATAGGAAGTACTACATAGTTTAGGAGGGTGCAACACCAAGAACGATGGGGTAATAAAAGGTGTGATTCTTGGGAGATCGAGAGGCTTAAGCTAACCATAGATGGTTGTTTTTTGGCGATAAGCCAGTGGGTTGAGAAAAAAAAAAAAAAAAAAAAAAAAGCAGATTCTTACATTCGAACAAACAAGGTGGACGGAGAACCCCCCCTTCACTCCCCACCAGGCTATTGAATTCTGACAGCAGGACCCACCATTAATCCACACAAGTTTCCAGTGTGTCCCTTTGCAAGGAAGTTGATCAAACTTCTGTCAAGCAGTGAGGGCCACACACCAATTGAAATTCGACCAGTCCCTGCTGAACCAGACGAATTTCAGTCCGTGTGTGGCCAGCTTTACAGTCTACACTTCCCACTCTTGTCATGTACACTATTATAATCATTTGAAAGCACATAGAGGGCCTTGAAAAAGTATTTGTACCCCTTGAAATTTTCCACATTTTTTTGTCGTGTTACAAAAACTTAAATGTGTTTTATTGGGATTTTATGTGATAGAAGGTATATGCAATTAGCGGACCTCCAGCTGTTGTAGAACTACAAGTCCCATGAGGCATAGCAAGACTCTGACAGTCACAAGCATGACACCCAGAGGCTGAGGCATGATGGGACTTGTAGTTTTGCAACAGCTGGAGGTCCGCTAATTGCATATCCCTGGGATAGACCAACACAAAGTGGCACATAATTGTGAAGTGGAAGGAAAATGATAAATGGTTTTCAATTTTTTTTTTTTTTACAAATAAATATCTAAAAAGTGTGGTGTGCGTTTGTGTTTAGCCCCCCTTTACTCTGATACCCCCTAACTAAAATCTAGTGGAACCAATTGCTTTCAGGAGTCACCTAATTTGTAAAGAGAGTCCACCTGTGTGTAATTTAATCTCAGTCTAAATACAGCTGTTCTGTGAAGCCATCAGAGGTTTGTTAGAGAACCTTAGTGAACAAACAGCATCATGGAGGCCAAGGAACACACCAGACAGGTCAGGGGTAAAGTTGTGGGGAAGTTTAAAGCAGGATTATGTTATAAAAAAAATATCCCAAGCTTTGAACATCTCACAGAGCACTGTTCAATCCATCATCCGAAAATGGAAAGAATATGGCACAACCGCAAACCTACCAAGACAACTCTGGAGGAGCTGCAGAGATCCACAGCTTAGGTGGGAGAATCTGTCCACAGGACAACTATTAGTTGTACACTCCACAAATCTGGCCTTTATGGAAGAGTGGAAAGAAGAAAGCCATTGTTGAAAGAAAGCCATAAGAAGTCCCGTTTGCAGTTTGTGAGAAGCCATGTGGGGGACACAGCAAACATGTGGAAGAAGGTGCTCTGGTCAGATGAGACCAAAATTGAACTTTTTGGCCTAAAAGCAAAACGCTATGTGTGGTGGAAAACTAACACTGCTCATCACCCTGAACACACCATCCCCACTGTGAAACATAGTGGTAGCAGCATCATGTTGTTGGGGACGCTTGTCTTCAGCAGGGACAGGACAATCTTAGAAGAAAACCTGTTAGAGTCTGCAAAAGACTTGAGACTGGGGCAGAGGTTCACCTTCCAGCAGGACAACGATCCTACACGTACAGCCAGAGCTACAATGGAATGATTTAGATCAAGGCATATTCATGTGTTAGAATGGCCCAGTCAAAGTCCAGACCTAAATCCAATTGAGAATCTGTGGCAAGACTTGAAAATTGCTGTTCATAGATGCTCTCCATCCAATCTGACAGAGCTTGAGATATTTTGCAAGGAAGAACGGGCAAAAATGTCACTCTCTAGATGTGCAAAGCTGGTAGAGACATCCCCAAAAAGACTTGCAGCTGTAATTACAGCGAAAGGCGGTTCTACAAAGTATTGACTCACGGGGGCTGAATACAAATGCATCCCACACATTTCACATATTTATTTGTAGAAAATGTTGAAAACCATTTATCATTTTCCTTCCACTTCACAATTATGTGCCACTTTGTGTTGGTCTATCACAGGGGTAGGCAACCTTTTGAGCACAAAAAATGTTTTCAAAGAAATTGAGCGTGCCGATTTTATAACAAAAAAATGTCAACTTCACACACTCAATCAAGAAAAGGATTTTTTATAAAGTAAATGCTGTGAACTACTTTAGTAGTGAGAAATTAACATTCTGCACTCTCACGACTCAGATGACCCCCAATTCATGCACCTCCACACCTCACATCACTGTCCCCCCTGTACATCTGCCCCACCAATGTACCCCCTGCTCAACTGCCCCACCAATGTACCCCCCTGAACATCTGTCCCACCAATGTACCCCCCTGCTCATCTGCCCCACCACTGTACCCCCCTGTACATCTGTCCCACCACTGTACCCCCTGCCCATCTGCCCCACCACTGTAACCCCCCTGTCCATCTGGCCCCCCACTGTAACCCCCTCCCCGCTCATCTGCTCCACCACTGTAACATAGAAGCAAAGACATCTACATAAGAAAGGTAGGCAGGGGAGTACATGGCCACAGGTGTAAGGCTGGGTTCACATCTCACCCGCATGCGGCTCACAGCAGAGGTCCGCTGTGTCCCCGTTCATCGTTCCAGGTCCGATTGCAGTCCGAATTTTTGGCTGAATTCAAAACTGAAACAGACCAAAAGATGCACAAGACCCAGTGCAAATTTGCACCGGAGACGGAGTCGCAGCGGAGATATGTGAACCAGCTCCCTAGTGAGCCGGTCTCAATCTCCTGCTATTGTGAATACTAGTGTGAACCCAGCCAGAGCTAGATCCAGGTGCTGAGCCTAGCGTGAGGCACTGTATCTTCAGCTTGTGGGCACATCAATTATATTCAGCATAGGCACGTGGTTAATATTGGGAAAGCATTGCATCGTTTGCCTCCCCTTGATACCAGCTCTATCACTAGTTGTTGGCATTGGGTGCAAATAGTGGCATTGCCAACAGCAGTGAATGATGCATGGTATTTTGACCCTTTCCACTGCACCACAGAATAAGAAAGGATGGTACTGGACCTCTTGGATAATCAGAAAAGATAATTATAAATCTATTGCATATATGGCCTATTCTGCTTGATATGGATTTTCCCTCGTGGTTTTATTATTTTTCAAGTTTTGTAATAAAGTATATTATCTTTTATGTGTTTATGTATTTGTGTTCATTCTCCCAGTACCAATAAAGTCAGACAAATGGGGGGGGGGGGGGCATTTTTTTTTCAAATAAAGGATGGTACTGGCTCAAAGCGAGATTATTCCCCAAATTGGAAAATGTCCTTGTTGACACCAGTTTCTGAAGGTGCTTGGTATCACCACCTAACATGGGTCAATCAAATCTGGAGCATCAACTTGCAATTATCACCAGTTTATGGTCTCAATAAGTGCAGCCATAATTGGAATGATATTTCTCCAGGAATGTTCTCATGCAAATCTCATGATGGTGCAGATGTAATTAGGTCAGCCAGGTTATAGGAAAAAAAAAACATCCATGGGTAGGGTTGCCACCTGTCCGGGATTCACCCGGACAGTTCGGTTTTGTAATCATGCATTCGGGTTTCAGACCACCTGCAACCCGGACACATTATTCAGACCAGACTATGGCTTCCCAGCAGGTTTGCTGGCTGCAGTTGTGTAAGCCGAGAGTGTCTGTTCCACTCTCTTTCATACTGCCCAAAGCCAGCACTAACAATTACCCCTCCCCCCACACAGACGGGAGAGGAGAGAGGGCTGGATCTGCTCCTCTTCCTCCCACCCCTACTCCTCTTTGTCTGCCCAGACTTCAATCCCTGGCGCTGTGCCTCAGAAAAGGAGCTCACCCTCCATCCCTGCCTGTGACTGAAGTCTCCTCCCCTTCTCTCTCCTGCCTCTGAGTGAGTACACTAAGGTAAATCAGGGTTCTCAGAGCACCCTTTACATCAGAGTTCCCCCTTACATCAGAGTCCTCTCTGTACATCAGAGTTCTCACTGTTCCCCCTTAGATCAGGGTTCCAGAGCATCCCTTATGTGAGAGTCCCCAGAGTTCTCTCTTCTTACATCGGAGTCTGCAGAGTCCCCCCTTACATTGTAAGGGAACTCCGTGAGTTCAGATGTAAAAGGGGAACTTCGTGGAATCTTGTGATTAACTTCATTTGATTAGAAATGTTATTTAATTGCAAAATATATGTATAGTTTATACAATAAACAAAAATTTTGCTGTGCGCCGCTAAAGTGTTTGGGTTTGACTTGAAGAAAAGGTGGCAACCCTATCCATGGGCCATCACGATACTAGAAACAACTTTTTATCTACAGCTTAGGGGTGCCAATGCAACAATCCTCATATTGGACCCTCCCTTGGACCATGGCAGCTTCAAGTTGGTTATGGAAAGTCAAAGGGCCTGGCTGCTTGAGGGGGCTTCGTAGCTCTATACACGCATGGAATGTGCACAGGTAGAATACAAACTATTTGTTGTATACACTGCCATCTTGTTTTTATTGGCGGGTAACTAATTACAGCCACAAATGTCAACGCATTTCAGCCAAACTGGTGTTTTTTTTTATGACTCATGATGAATAAGGCCAGTTTGGCTGAAACGCATTGACATTTGTGGCTGTCATTTGTTACCCGCCAATAAACACAAGATTGTAGAGTATACACCTGGTTGCCGGCTTTTCTTTGCTTATATGGATTGTGTGGATGAGGAGTCAGCTGCCTCTACCAGAGCACCGGTGATAAAGCCACATTATAACACTGGGAGGTAGTAGCACCTGCAGTACTTTCAAGTATTTGAACATACAACTGTTGCCTCTAAGCATAAAAAAATCCAGGTTTCAACATAGCAGTGCAAAGAGCCACGAGGCCATGCACCAGTGGTGGCCGCTCCATTTGATGCGTCGCCCCCCCTAATCCATGCGCCACTCCCTAATCTCCATGCAGGGTGCCGAAAGCATGGATTTCAATGCAACAGCCTCCTCCACCAGCCTTACCCAGGATTCAGCACCACCTCATCATCGGCCTCCTAACGTAAGGCCACTGATCGCCTTTCCCGTCCATCACGCGAGCGTGCGCGGGGGAAAGTGGCTTTAATGCGAGTGAGTGGGCCAGGTTTGTTTGCCGCCCCCCCTCAAGATGTTGAGCACCAGCTGCCACTGCCATACACTGTGCTGTAACCTGTAGCAACCACATTTCGCATGACTGGATCCCGTTCAGTTGAGAGATTTCTCCCATGTCTCTAGGACACAGATTTTGTTTTGCACAGCATAAAACATTTTAATAACATCCTGTTTTGGCCAAGAAGGAACATTTTCTTTGCAGAAGAATGTCTCCTATTTTTAAGATGTGCCTTAATTTAGCTGCTCTCTGAAGTTTTGTTAGCGCTGGCTCTCTATGGCAACCCGGTGGCTTTTTATGGCATGGTGCGTGAAGCAACATTCTTCAGCTGTGGAAGTTGTCATTCTCCAACTCCATTAGTCTCAGGCCCAACAACATCACTCCTAGAGAAGCCTGAACAGGGTCCTGTTATGGGACGCTGCCACTCAGAGCCATGAGACGGTGTGCGGGGTCAAGGCATCGACCTCCAAAGTTTTGGGGTGACCTCCTGACCAAAGTAGAACTAGAAATCCTGCATAATAAAAATATTTTATATAATCATTTTCAGAACAGAACTGCAGGCAGTCAGTTACTCTTTAGATGTTCCCTGCCAGCGTTGTTTGCTCCTTCCTCTTCCAAGTGCCCCCCCCCCAGGGCACTTGGAAGAGGAAGTGCTATGAAATGCTAGGGGGTGTTTTTCAAGGGGGCAACAAACCTGGGCTGTGTGTGCCAGTAGACACACACAGTGCCAGCAAGCCACGCCCCCTGCTCCCTCCTCGCAGGTGTTTGACTGGCAGCAGCAGAAGTCTATGGCTCCCACTGCCCTCTGTGTCTCTTGTGAGACCAGGAAGAGAGGATAGCAGTCCTGCAGCCAGATGAAAGGTGTCAGGTAAGTGTTTAGGGTTGGGGGGGGGGGGACAGTTAGTGGGGCATTTTTTACCGTAATGCAGGGAATGCATTAATATAAAAAATTGTTTAGCCCCCTGCCCACAGACCCCCAAAACCGCTGCCCAGGGTTGTGGGGAAGAGGCCCCTGTTCCCATGGGGACAAGGTGCCCAAAAGCATACCTCCCAACTTTTTGAGATGGGAATGAGGGACACCTTTTACCAAAAGTATGTAGGCATAGAACACACCCCTGCCACACCCCTTTTAATGGAGAATTATAAAAAAAAAAAAAATTGGTTAAACCCACAAGTGCTTTTTTACCACTACTAATCCTTTATATTGGCTTTTGACATTTACAAATGCAGCAATTTAGAAATTGGATGAAAGGTTTAGCACTAGGAAACACTTTTTGAAAGATAAATAGTGCATTTTATATACAGCTATATAGATCAGACCAAAATGAGGGACAAATGAGGAGGAAAGAGGGACAGAGGGACTTTGGTCCAAATCAGGGACAGTCCCTCGAAATCGGGGACAGTTGGGAGCTATGCCAAAAGCACCCCCCCACCACCACCCATGCACACACACACACACATTGAGGGCATGTGGCCTGTTATGGCTCACTCGTCCCCTATCTCTCCTGACTTGCCGGGCTGCATGCTTGGATGAGGGTCTAGCACGGAGTTTGGGGGGGCACGCCATTTTTTTTTTTGGCATGAGGTTCCAATTAAAATCCATACCAGACCTGAAGGGACTGGTATGCATTGGGGTGGGACCCCATTTTCATTTATTTCATGATTTTTCATTGCATGTTTTCTTTAGATTCAGCTGTCAGTGGGGAACCCGTGGGGATGCCTATCTGTTGTTAAGGAAACGACGGCCAGCTTCCTGGCCCCCTCCTTAGCAACCAGCTCAATGCGCTAAATTACTGCATGAAAATATGCGGTAATTACCGCATTATCGAAACTTTACCGCAGTAGCTATTTACCTCACAATTCTAAGTGAACTGAACATTTGCACAATTGTTTCAGCATGCGTCATTTTACCGCATTTTTTTCTAGCGTTGTTTACCTCTAAAGTGAATTGACCCCAATGACTTAGTAAAGGGCCCGCCATACTCACCATAGCTGCTCACCACCCTCCACCACAGCCAGCACTAAAATGACTTGCTTTGGGTACCCAGCTCTAAATATCGCACCCCAGGTCATGCTTGGGTCTAGGGCAGAGATTTGCAAACTACGGCCCTCCAGCTGTTGCGGAACTACACGTCCCATGAGGCATTGTAAAACTGACATTCACAGACATGACTAGGCATGATGGGAATTGTAGTTCCCGAACAAATGGAGGGCCATAGTTTGGAGACCCCTGGTCTAGGGATTGGCTATTACATTTTTGTTCTTAACCCAAGCATTGTCATAGGGGAGGAGGTTGCGTGCTTCTCCATACCTGGAAGACTCTAGCTTTTTTCAATATGGATAATGACGTGAACTGAGTGGGAACATCTAAAACGCATAAAACGTTTACAAGAGTATAGTCAGGTACGGGGACAAGCACATTTTCCAACTGATGTGGCCAAGACATATGAAAAAAGCCAGCAAGCCACTCTGATTCCACATCAAGGGAAATATCCCTGGTAGGACAGAGAGACCCTTTAAAACAGTTGCACATGAGTCTTGAACAAGGGAGGGCTTTGCTTCTGGAGATCAATGTGCCTGCTGAGTGATCGATTACTTTGAACTTACAGAAACCGACATCTATCTTCAGAACCGATTACACAACTGGCCCATCACCTCCCACAATAAAGAAAATATTCTTGCTCCCTAGGAGTAATGTTATATTTGGAGGAGGAGAAGGCCTCAAGGCTTGAAATAGCTTCCTCCAGCTGCTTTGTGCTAGGAAGAGTTGAAATACAAGATGTAAGGATTAATACCAACTCTAAGACCCCTTTCACACCGAGGGCGTTTTGCAGGCGCTATAGCGTTAAAAATAGCGCCTGCAACCCGCCCTCAATTAGCTGCAGCATTGTCTCCAGTGTGAAAGCCCGAGGGCTTTCACACCGGAGCGCTGCGCTGGCAGGACGTCAGGAAAAGTCCTGCCAGCAGCTTCTTTGGAGTGGTGAAGGAGCGGTGTGTTTACCGCTCCTTCACCGCTGCTCCCAATTGAAATCAATGGGGTAGCGCTAGGATACTGCCGGCAAAACGCCGCTATTGTGGCACATTGCGGGTGGTTTTAACCCTTTCTCGGCCGCTAGCGGGGGATAAAAGCGCCCGCTAGCGGACGAAATGCGCTGCTAATCCGACGGTAAAACGCCGCTAAAAATAGCGGGGTTTTACCGCCGACGCTATGGGCAGCTCGGTGTGAAAGGGCTCTTACTCTTAATAAATGTTCTTCATTTTTTTTTTTTTTTCTTATCACTAGAAAAAACCCACTTCGAATAAAATAATAGTCAACTTTATGTTCCTAAACAACTTAAAGTGGAACTTCATTCTCTCAGTCAACATTGACTATTTGTAATCCTTCTGCTGCTAGCATTAGTAAATAGATAGGAACGTATATAATACTTATTTGTTTTAAACTTTTCTTTTTACATTTTAGTCACTTCCTGGTTTCCATGCCTAGCCAAAATGATGTCATACATCCCAGGAGTCTTCAAAAGGGGAGGAGGGGTTTTCTCAGCTAAGCACAACTTCCTGTCTGCATGCCTAAGCCAAGGGAAGATGGATTTCGGGAAGTAAATACTACATGAATCATCTGCCCTTACTTAAAAAGTGGCAGTAAAGCCTACCTTATTCACTTGTACACACAGGTAAGCCTATAATAAGGCTTACTATTTACAAAAGTAGCAGCCAGTTACTCCACCGCATGCGCACTGCGCTCTCAATGGAAGGCGTACTGTCCATTGAGAGAGCTGTGCCGTGGCTGTGACTCCCGCACGTATGCGTGGGAGTGACTTCACCGCGGCTCAGGCCATTCAAGTGGCCAAAGCCTGCAAACCTGGAAAGAAGACCGGGTGAAGAAGATGGAAGCCCTGTAAGCGGTGACAGCACCCTGCTGGAGGGCTTCGTTCTAAGGTAAGTATTTCATAATGTGATAATATGCATCAGGGTTTGGCAAACCTGTTTTGAATCTAGGAGCCAGCTAAAAAAGTTAGGAGCTTGTTTATGCACGGCCATACGTAACGTGTATCGCAATTGACTTTTACTTTATGCGGTTTTTTATGACTCTTTACTTACTTTTTTTTTAGGCTCCTTTCACACAGGCACTTCCGCTAAGCGGAATCAGCTTGCTCAGTGGGGGGGATTTCTCCGCTGAGCAGGCAGATGACAAGTCCGTGTCCTCTCCACTATGTAGAGCAAACGGACACAATCACGCTCTCCTATATGGGGCAATGGGATGGAAACGGACCGCCTGTTGTGCCCCGGTATACATTATGCTATTATCCTGCAGGGGACCATTTTTTTTTTAAGTTTTTTATTGTTTACGGTTTACTGCGGCTTTCAAGATGGCCACTGTCAGAAATGCTAGGGGGTGTTTTTCAAAGTGATTTCTCAGCAAAATAAAGCATAGAGACATGAATGGATGGGGGAATTTGCTTTGAATATTAGAAATTATTTAACTACTTGCCGAATAGCCGCCGTCGTTATACGTCGTTGGCACTGCTGGGCGAGTCACCGTAGCCTGTACGTCGGCCGCTTTAAGAGATATAGGGGGCGCGCGTGCGCCAGTGGTGCGACACCAGAGCCGATGCGCGTGGCCGGCGGCCGCGATGTCTGCCGGCGACCCGCGATGTCTGCGGCGACCCGCGATGTCTGCGGCGACCCGCGATGTCTGCCGGCGACCCGCGATGTCTGCCGGCGACCCACGATGTCTGCCGGCGACCCACGATCGCTCCTCAGAGGGCCAGAACGGGGATCTGTCAATGTAAACAGAGAGAGATCTGCTGTTCCTAGTGATCAGGAACAGCGATCCCGCTCTACTCCCAGGCAGTCCACTCCCCCCCACAGTTAGAAACACCTCCCTAGGGAACATTTTTTTGTTTATAGCGCAAAAAACAAAAACCACAGAGGTGATCAAATACCACCAAAAGAAAGCTCTATTTGTGGGGGAAAAAAAGGACGTCAATCTTGTTTGGGTATAGTGTCGCAATTGTCAGTTAAAGCGACATAATGCCGTTTCGCAAAAAATGACCTGGTCATTAAGGGGGCAAATCCTTCCAGTGCTGAAGTGATTAAATAACGTTTTTTATTTGTGGTGCTCAGATACAGTGTAGTTCCAGTCCACCTATAGGTGATCACTGCGGTTGTGGGTGGTTCTGGCATTAGGTCACTACATGTATTCTTACATTGGGGACTGTGATTTTGCCATAATGGCCCTTGTTCAGGCACTTCCTGTTATGGGGTTATAACTGTCTCCCAATTCTGCTTTGACGGTGTCACCTTGTTACATGCACCCCTGGTGGAGACTACTAGTGGCCATGCAGACACATGCTAAGCAGGCATGGTCCATCATTGTCACCTTTAGGAAGCCAGACCAAAGCAAAGATGTATAGTCCATGCTGGAGCAAGTGCATATAGACAGGAATGTGTCATGGTCTGGAGTCTGGCTCGGAGACCAGTAGCTGTAGCAGTGGAGCAGTACCCACTGACAAGCGGGGCAGGTATACAAGCAGGTCACCCGGGCTGATGATATGAGTTCAACTGAGGTGCGGGGTCTAAGTACTAACCGGTGTTCACCAGAGCTCCTCATGGTGGAGATGCGCAGCATGTTAGTACCAGGTTGCGGTCCTCAGGATTGCCCCTTTAGGAGGTGAGCAAGCGGGGGTCCAGTAGCAGATATAGCAGGTAGGGATAAAGCAGAAGCATAGTCAGGAAACAAGTCAAAAGGTCAGTAATGAATGGTTTCAGGTTGGGATTAAGCAGTAACGTAGTCGAGGAACAAGCCAAAGGCCGGTAATGAATGGTATTGAAGATACGGATGGCAGCAGGAGAAACAAAAGTGAAATATTGGCTGGAAGGAGCACAATAATGTGGAAAACAGGAAGTGCTGAGACATGGCTTAAATCAGGACATTCATGGGAAGAGCAAAGATTTCAAGGTTCAAGACAAACAAGATTCAAGGCAGGATCATTCCACGAATTGTCCAGGGAGCTGTCCAGCATTCCAAATGGTTCAGCAAGCAGAGTCACTGCCAAACACAGCAGAGGTCTCAGGTTCAAGTCGAGGCCCTAACAGAATGGTTAAAAGCAAGACCCAGTGAGGCTGAAACGCGTAGTTTGTTTCAGGATTTTTTTTACCCCTTTATTGCTAATACTGAATAAAGAGGTCTGCAGATCATCGAGTTGCTGGCTTCTTTTATTGGTCTGCATGTAGACAGGAAGTAAATGAAAGTGGCTGGAGGAAGCACAAGCATGAAAAAAAGTTTGAAAAAAAAAAAAGTAAAAAAAGTATTTTATGCAATTTAATTTCTATAGTAATAGCATTTGGGACATAGTGCTCTCGCAAAGCAAGTGCCATCCAGTTAGGGTTTAGGTTTGCTTTAAATCGGCAATGGGAACCCTCAGAAATTCCAAAATTGCACCACAAAAGTCTGGGAATCTTAGATTTATTTTGGCATATCTCTAAGGGACTCCTGGAGACAGATCACCGCATTGGAGTTTCCAGCTCTACATTCCTACTGTGGTCATTTAAAAACCCAGGGCATCAGTGACCCTTTTCAAGAAGGGTAGAGGCTGGCACAATTAAAAGAGGGTTGGCGGGGGGGTTGGGGTTTAAACTCCGTATTATTGCCTATGGTTTTGGACTGGGATGTTCAACAAGCTCATAGGATGTATGAGGGTCAGGTGTCCACAAACTCCCACCATCTTGCCAACTCAACACACCAGACCCCACCACTAACTGTAAGATCACTGTGAACCTTCAGTGTATGTCAGGGTATTGTGGACAGAAATAAAACCCTTGGCCGCTAAAAACCTTCATTTTTTCCTTATTGCACAATTATATTTCATCAACAACACAGCAATTTAAACACTTGTATGATCCAGAACACTTGGATGTCATTTATTTTGCTCAATCACAAACCAGATATAATAGTCATTTTCCAGCCTCAAATAACATGTTTATTTCTCTAATTCCACATTTTGACAGAATTTCACAATAAACAAAGTGTAATCTTCAAAACTTTTCTTTTTTTCTTCCAAGCCGTTTCTCGGCAGAACAACGATGATTTAACATGAGAACGGTAAACAAAGGTGTAGAAAATATGTAAACTACAATTTCATCTTTGAAGAATGTAACTGAAGTGGAGCTGGAAAAAAAAAAGTTGATGTAACATCTGCAAATTCCTATCTATTTTCTGGTATTGTCATATTACATTTTGATGTTTGCCTGCAGAGAATGAACAGCATGGTGTTAGCAAAGAAATCGTAAAAAAAAAAAAAAAAAAAAAGCACAAGATACAGAAAGATTATTTCGGAGTGGATACATGCAATGCTGCAAGCTGCTGACTTGTGGTAATGGGTGAATCTATGCCCACTCCATGCTGAAAATTCAGTTCAGCATTTAGAAAATGCCGAACTGTAAAGACATAAGACAGCTTAGTTCCAGCAGCCCACTCACTCCCAACTTTAAAGTGATTGTAAAAGTCTTGTTTTTTTTTTTTTAAATAAATATAACAAACATGTGCAGCACCCTCTACATAGGTAGGTGCTAGAGGTTAGGGTTTTTTGGTAGTGCAGGCAAATTTAGGCAGGGCTAGCTGTAAGCTAGGCCTGTTTGTTTTGGTTTGTGTGGCTGGGAGTTCCTCAGAGCAGCAGCTATTACTCACAGACAGCATCACCTCACTGTTACCTCCCTCTTTCTTCTAGAGGATTCTAGAAGAAGAGGAGGGGAAGAGAGGTGGAGCTGTCTGAGGTGTCTCCTGGAGCCCTGCCCTGACCAATCCCCAACTAGGATTGGCAGGGGGCAGGCCTCCTTGAAATACCCATAGTCAGCCCAGCTGGGGAGGAGTTGTTGGGTGGAAGAACCGAGGATGGAGTACTAGGTTGTCGGGCCTTTGAGGGAGCTCCCCAGTCTGGGAGGGGGGGTCCACCTTGGGCTTGGGTGCAGGACGGAGCCCTTCAGGAAATCGTGGAGGCTCTGAACAGGAGGCACAGGAGGAGCAAGAGAGGACAGTAGGAGCTAGTACTTCCGGGTACGTCTTCAGGAGGGAACCACCGGTTGCAGACAGGAGGACTGGTGAGTGACATGGAAAGTCAGGAGGACTGGAGAGGCATGCCAGAGAGGACTGAGAGGAAACAGTAAGAGCTGGGCGTGGAGCCAGTAGGGAGGATTGCAATGTCACGGGCAGTGAAGTCGGGCAGTGAAGTAGGGCATGAAGAGGACTGTCTGGGAGCAGTAGTCCACCTATACGACAGGTAGCACAAAAGACTTTCGATTTTCTGGTACACCATAGGGGCCCAGGGGCCCTGCCTGCAAAGGGCAAGTTACTTAGGCCTGGCTGAGCCAGTGTCAGGCCTAACCATGTGCTTGCTGCCCCTGGGAGTGAAGAGTTTTGCAGGAGAGAGAGAGAGAGAGAGAGAGAGAGAGAGAGAGAGAGAGTAATAGTCTACAAACAAGAGTTGTGCTGGAGGAGCCTGGAGAAGTGTACAAATAGTGTACATAGTTGCCCCTAGCAACTCTGCTATTATTCTACTGGGCAACCCATATTTCCCATACCCCATCCAAGTTAAATTCCCTCAAGAAAATAACAAAAACAAAGCAACGGACTGTTCATTTTCTTGGAGTGTCTGGGAAGTGAATACCGGGCCAGGCAGGGTGACAGGTGGGCCACATCACTTAGCAGCCCCTGCGGCGGTACCGCTACACGTTTTACTTACCTATTCTATGCAGTGAGCAGCCTGGATCCTCCTCTTCTTAGGTCCATGGCTGGAGCTTCTGGCCCCTCCCTCCTGGTGAGTGTCCCCACAGCAAGCAGCTTGCTACAGGGGGCACCCGAGCCGAGCTGCAGTTCGCATCCAATTCACACTAGTGTAAACCCAGCCTAAAAAAAAAAAAAGTTTTCCTTATAGTTCCACTTTAACCTTAACCTACTCTATCCAAAACCTAAAAAAAAGTTTTAAATGTAACCCTGTGCAAAGTGGGCTTTAAAGGAACCCCCTACAGCTCTACTTGCCATGACGCACAGTTTTGCTTCTTATTTCCTGCACCACAGAACTCCAGGCTCCAGGGTCCGTGGCACAGTGCCAAGTAATGCAGATTCTTCGCCCGCTGAGCTGTCGGGGGAACCTGCACGTGCGTGCCCAGGAAAACATCCCTTTCAGGAGCCACAAAACCTCTTTCTGGAAAACTATGCACCGACTCCCAGGAATGTGCACAACTAGCCAGGTGCAAAGCTACAAAACAGATGCCTTGGGATGTGTGCTACCTAGACAGAAGGTCATATTAATCTGTGAAGAAATCAGAAGTGGGCGGCCACCTTTCAGTAGGGTAGGCAGAATGTTTTAAGCACAACTCATGCACCCAATTGCATTAGGAATAGATCTGCATGGCAGGAGATCAAATAATCAAGGCTATTCACAGCATATCAGTAAAGTGAGCTTGGTGGAGACCTAAAGAGGAGTTAATTGCAAGTTATAAAATATAGCATTTTTTGCAGGTAAAGAAAGGGACACGTGGGAAAAATGTGAAAGACATATTAAAGCAGACTTTGTGCTATGAAGTAACATCCATTTTTTTCACACCACCCATGCCAAAGAAAAAAAACTGGCTGTGGGGAACTAAGGGTTACTAAATATACATACAGTGAGCTATGACTAAGCACTCTGTGTAGTGCGAAACGCGTAAGTTTGTTCCACTTTGCTGTGACCTGTATTTTGGATGACACTTTATTGAATATAGGCAAATATTTTTGGAGTGCGGCTGTTCAGGATTTCTTTGATGTCTAACTGCTACAGCCTTGCCAGCACCTGGACTTCTAGACTGAAGGAGATGCCTTGTACTTTGATCTGACCCACCTGGAGCTAAAACTCTCTCTCTACACACAGTGAGGTTGCAGGGAATGCTGAGTACCTCTAACCACGCAAGAAGGTATTACAGTACAGTGCAGAAGCACGTTCTTCTAAGATTTCTGGTACTCAGCATTCCCTGGAATCTTGCCATAAAAAGCGTGACATCATCCTTGCCTAGTTGCCACAGCAAGAAGCCAGAGTAAGGTATGTATTTTATTTATTTTTCTATTTGGGCAGCACAGCGTTTAGAACTTCCGCTTAGCAGCACTAGTGTTGACAGTTTGAAACCCATCTGTGGTACTACCTGTGTAGAGTTTGCATGTTCTCCTTGTGACTTGTGTGGGTTTCCTCCGGGTACTCTGGTTTCCTCCCACACTCCAAAGACTTGCTGGTAGGTTAACTGACTCCTGTCTAAATTGGCCCTACAATGTGTATGTATGAATGTGAATTAGGGATCTTAGCTTGTAAGCTCCTTGGAGGGTAGGGAACTGATGTAAATGTACAATATGTAAAGCACTGCATATTGAAGGTGCTATAGAAGTGGGGCTGTTAAAAAAAATAGCATTTTTAGGTCCACTCTATCGAAAATTGTGGCAAATTTTTGCTGCAATTTTTACTGAAGTCATTTTTTTTGTTGTTATAGATGAAGGCTGGAGGTCGCATGCTGGTTTTTAATATCTCTTGGGGACTTTAGAGAAGAACATGTCCCACCACAGTAACCAGCTCTGTCACCACTCAACTTAGAGTTCTCTGTGTTCTCATTACTTTGACAGTCTTAAGTATTTAAAAAAATAAAAAAAAGTCAAAAGGAAGACTGGGGTCTCCTCAAAACAGCTGCAAATGGTGATAAGATCCAGCGACTCCAGCACAAAGATCTCACCAACAAACGTCACAGAGAGACATTAGAAACCAACAAACGTCCCAAAGAGACATTAGAAACCATCAGGTGGCCTGTATAGCTTCAATCTGTGGAAAGCTTAAATCTCAGTTTTGGATGGACTGACCCTTTAACGGTCCCTCATTTGAAGCTGCAGCGGACAGCCTTGCGGGCGATTCTCACAGACGGTGCCCCAGTGGGCCTGTAATAAGCACTGATCTCCTCATCGCCTTCCTGTTTACACACGCAGCATTTAATTATAGATTTCCCATGGCAGCTGGATGAATTAATGCTGTGATGTAGCCTTGGAAGTGGTTTCCATGGGAACAGCAGCAAAAAAAAAGGAACATGCAACAACATAAACCGCAGTTTACAAAACCGAAATTCAGTGGGCTTACAGCCTTGAAGGAGAGCAAAACACCAATGGTGGAGTTACTGTGGATGGAGGAGATACAGGTTCCATCAGTTCCCATAAATAGATGGCAGCTGAGCATTAAAGTGGACCTTCCAGTAACTTCAAAAGTCAAAAGGTCCTGGCAAGTCACAATATCCAGCAATAGTATTATTTTCCATTTATCATTATAAACTAGTCGTGCTTTAGTCGAGTGACTTTGCTTTAGGCTTTCCCTACAGTGTGAGCCTAAACATACAATGTTGGTTTCCAACTTGCCTTGCTGAAATTCTTCACCATAGCCCCCCTACGTTAGATTGTAAGCTCCTTGAGGGTAGGGACTGATGTGAATGTACAATGTATATGTAAAGCGCTGCGTAAATTGATGGCGCTATATAAGTACCTTAAATAATAATAATAATAGTATGGGAATTAGCTAAACAACCCAATGCTATGGGGAGCTAAAGATTGGCACAGGTGGCAAGATAGGCCACCAAAGAGGAAGAGAGGTCAACAGGAGATGGTGCACTTCTATAAACTTCTTGAAACTTCTGGAACTTGGAAGGGCCTTTGCTGTTTGCAGGCAGGAGGACTCTTCTGGCCAAAAACCACCTTTCCTTCTACTCCTAGCATTATTTTTTAAATAACAAAAAACTGTATAACATCCGCTCTCAGACCCTCAGAAATGACACACTTAATGACTCACTTAATAGAGCAGTCAATTGCGCTTTGAAGATAATCATATCCTTGGTCTCATCCGTTTCGGCCACACCAGAGCGATCCTCCAGATTTCCACAGATGAAGACACTCAGGTCCTAATATAACTGGATTTTCTTAAGGGGACCCACCAAGATATCCACAATACCCACCACACACACACACTCAGATCACTTGCCTCAACAGCAGTGGGATCAAACCTCATAAGAACATATAACAACCTCCACAGTGCTGTAACTTTGAAATACTCTGAATAAAAAGCTATTATACTCACATGTGTACAGAGAAAAATGCATTGAAAATTTCACAAAATGTTCGGGGTGTCTGGCGTGATGATGTCACACGTCACTGGTCCTATCCTACGCATTTCGTCAGCAACTGACATAAGAGGCGTGACTAGCACTCGTCACCACACTATTTAGGCCCACACATTTTCAGGCATTTTAGCGCTAAAAATAGTGCCTGTATAGCACCTGAAAAACACCTCCCATGCCACCACCAATGTGAAAGCCCGAGTGTTTTCACACTGGGGTGGTGCGCTTGCAGGACGTTAGAAAAGGTCCTGCAAGCAGCGTCTTTGGGGCGGTGCGGGAGCGGTGTATACACCGCTCCTAAAGCGCCCCTGCCATTGAAATTAATCGGCAAACCCTGCCGAAGCACCTGAAAAGCGCTTAGGCAGCGCCAATTTTTTCGGCACTTTTAACCCCTTCTTGGGGGTTAAAAGCGCCCGCTCCTGACCGCACAGCGCCGGTAAAGTGCCGCTAAAAAGAGCGGCGCTTTACCACTAACGCGGGGCGATCTTCAGTGTGAAAGGGGTTTTAAGGCCAAACCACCGCATATCCTAATCGCAGATGCGCTTCAGCAAATGGAAACCTGGAAGAGCGTCATAGAATTTAATAAATGTGCTCTACATATCGGAAGCCTAACGCACCATGCGGACCAATCCCCAGATTAACCACTTGCTGACCAGCCACTGTATATATACGGCGGCAGGTCGGCTCTATTGCGCAAACAGCCGTACACATACGGCGGTCCATGCATGTGACACTGTGGGCGCGCGCGCGTCACGGGAGTGTGCGTTCGCGGGATTCAATGTCTGCCGGTGACCAGCGATCGCAGTACACAGAGGCAGAACGGGGATCTGCCTGTGTAAACAAAGGTGGGTCCCCGTTCTGACAGGCGACATCATGGAGATCTGCTGTTCCCAGTGATCAGGAACAGCGATCTCTATGGTGTTCCAGTGAGCCCACAGTTGGAACACACTCTTGGAACACAGTTAACCCCTAGTGTTAACCACTTCCCTGCCAGTGTCATTTATACATTGATCAGTGCATTTTTTTAGCACTGATCAATGTAATATTGTCACTGGTCCCCAAAAAGTGTCACTTAGGCTCAGATTTGTCCGCTGCAATGTCGCAGTCCTGCTAAAAATCGCAGATTGCCGCCATTACCAGTAAAAACATTAAAAGAAAATAAAGCTTTCCCATAGTTTGTAGATGTGATAATTTTTGCGCAAACCAATCAATATACACTAATTGTGTTTTTTATAAATCAAAAATATGTAGAATATATATTGGTCTAAACTGATGAATACATTTTTTTTTTTTTTTTTTGGAAATGTATTATAGCAGAAAGTAAAAAGATTTTTTTTTTTTTTTTTTCAAAAATGTCTGTATTTTTTTGTTTATAGCGCAAAAAATAAAAATGTCAGAGGTGATCAAATACCACCAAAAGAAAGCTCTATTTGTAGGAAAAAAAGGACATTAAATTTTGTTTGAGTACAACGTCGCACGGCCGCGCAATTGTCAGTTAAATCGACGCAGTGCCCTATCGCAAAAAATGTCCTGGTCATTAAAGCGGTTGTATACCCACAGAAAAAAAAAAAAAAAAACCTGTAAGGCAAAGGCATAATGAGCTAGTATGCACCGCATACTAGCTCATTATGAAATACTTACCTAGAATGAGGCGTCAGTATCTAATCCCGGTCCACGCAGAGGGAGCTGTCTTCCGGGTTCGCGGCTCCGGCGCTGTGAGTGTCATCTTATATGAGTGCTATGGATTGGAAGAACGTGAGCAGGAGGTGCCACTGTGTGGCGTTCACAGCGATTTCCTTGAGCCTGATTGCACCCCGTTAGAAACCTGCACTTTGTAATAATTGGAAATTATAATATTGAATAATAATTGGCAGTACTGTTATGGCTGCCAGCTGGATTCTTCCCTAAAACTGAGGAGAACCAGAGTGGAAATTTTAGGGAAGAACAGTAAGAAAAGTTGGCAGAAGAAGCATTTTTTTCTTTGTGCTCATTTAGTGAGGACATTAAAATAAGAAAATAGAAATCTAAGCAGGCGAGGCCTAGTTTTATCGGCGCGAAAAGAAGTTTATAGCGATCGGGATTAGGAGGTTTACTGACACAAGAGGACCACAGTGGAATTAGGCAGATTTATCTGCAGGCACCTAGGATTGTACCCACAACAATGCCAAGAGATCTCAGGGGACACGACGAAAGAAAAGGTGTTTCCAAAGCCACGGTTTTCCCTACAATAAGCCAGTGCCAATGGTGTATGCATGTGTCTGCCTTCTTTATAGCATAAACATGGATGCATCACCATCTGTTTCTGATGTCTACACCTAAGGTTAGGCTAAATTTAAAATTTAGAAGCACATGGACATACCTCCCAACTTTTTGAGATGGGAATGAGGGACACCTATCAGCAAAAGTATGCAGGTATAGGACACACCCCTTGCCACGCCCCCTTAAAGGAGAATTGTACAAAAAAAACAATATTGGTTAAACCCACAAGTTCTTTTTTACCTCTACTATTCCTTTATATTGGATTTTAAAATGTACAAATGCAGCAATTTAGAAATTGGATGAAAGGTTTAGCACTGGGAAACACTTTTTGAAAGATAAAAAGTGCACTTTTTTTTAAATACAACTATATAGATCAGACCAAAATGAGGGACAAATGAGGAGGAAAGAGGGACAAACGGACATTGCTCCAAATCAGGGACAGTCCCTTGAAATCAGGGACATTTGGGAGCTATGCATGGAGCCTTTTTAGGTTTCTGACATGGCTGGTGGGACAGGTCCGGGCAGAGTAAGCTGTGTTCACTTCAATAAACCAATTATGTGCTAGCAGAAATCCCATTTTCCTGATACCAACATGGCAGCATACATGTGATAAAGCTCCGCCTCTATATCCACCCACAAGAACTGTTCCACCCAGAAATGGAACTTCCGCTGATCCGGTTCCTCCCCCCCCTCCAGTGTCACATTTGGCACCTTTCAGGGGGGGAGGGGGCAGCAGATACCTGTCTAATACAGGTATTTGCTCCCACTTCCAGGA
The DNA here is from genome assembly GCF_042186555.1 of Aquarana catesbeiana. Lineage (NCBI taxonomy): Eukaryota > Metazoa > Chordata > Amphibia > Anura > Ranidae > Aquarana > Aquarana catesbeiana. The sequence continues at coordinate 55,124,953 of NC_133325.1, forward strand.
AAAGAGCGCTGCAGAATCCGCTGTGATCTGGGAGACACACAGGTCCCAGAAGACAGCAGGGACCATTCAGAACGCGCAGCGCGACTCACGCATGTGCAGTAGGTCGCAAGGCTTCACATCCTGATGATGGCGGCACCTTCACCCGGAGCCGAGGGATGGGTTGGCTTCGGATGAGGACATCGCGGGCGCCCTGGACAGGTAAGTGTCCTTATTTTAAAAGTCAGCAGATGCAGTATTTGTAGCTGCTGACTTTAATTTTTTTTTTTTTTTGCAGGCGGAACTGCGCTTTAAGTTCAGGCAGTGCACGCAAAATGTCTGTGGAGACATCTGCAAAGCAGCAGGCTGGTTGGCGCAAGGCACCTGCCTCATGCGCTACAGGGAAGATCACAAAACCGACAGGGTTTTCAACTCTTTTCTACATGTCAAGCAGGAGGTTCGCCTACTTGCCTGCCTCCTGCCACCCTCAACACAAATGGCTTCAAAAAGTAAAAAAACAAAACAAACAGTTCACCTGAAAATACTCATCTTGACCCCAGCGCTTCTGGGAGAGTGGGTTGCTCGAAATCCTGTGAGAATGCACTCCAGCCCCTTGCATGTGTGCATTTTCATGGGAATTTAAGCTCCTAGCTATGCCGGTAGGCACAGTGATATATTCCATCCCTTCCAGTGTCAGAGGCCGGGCTGAGGTTTTTTTTTTTTTGAGGGGGGGGGACAATTTTTTTAAAAAATGGATTATTAAAGCCATCAGCATTGGGGGGTTGGGGGCTGGCAAGCAGACCATTAGTCATGGAAGGCCTGCTTAAAAAATGTGGGATTTAGATGTAATTTAAGTAAGAAAAAAAAAAAACTTAAATAATTCAACTGGAAAAATTCCTGTTACTCTTTTAGATCGATATTGGATGGGGTGTATCAGAGTAGAAAAGGAAAAAAACCTGTGTAGGCAGGTGCAGTCTACCTGGCAATGCAGGTGGAGGAGGAAGTCTCGACTCCTGGAGAATCTCCTCAGTCACAGAGAGGCAGCATTTGATTGGAAAGGAAAAGACAGTAAATATCTCCTAAACCGTTTAGAGACATTTACTTTTGATGTCATCGGCGCATGCGCTCTGAAGGAACGGCATACCGCCAGGGCCGTCTTTAATATCGATTGGACCCTGGGCAAACGTTTACTTGAACCCCCCCCATACAATTCACTCTCCACCTGCTCTGAGACATACAATAAATAGCAGCTAGACTTAAATTCAGTTTACTGTATCAGATCAGGCAGCGATTGGTTGCCAGAGGTTACAGTGTATCATTACCGCTTACTGACTGGTTGTTAGAGGTTACACCACACATTACGGCTCACTGATTAGTTGCTAGATGTTCAGGCATATGATTTCTGCTTGTTGATTGGTTGCTAGAAATTATTGTACAGTAATACTGCTCACTGATTGGTTGCTAGAGGTTACAGCATATCATCTCCTCACTGCAGGGGGCATGATATACATATGAATGCTGCCTTTATTTACATATCTATGCCTCTGGATGCATCCATTTACATATGAATGCTGCTATTTACATATCAATGCCGGTTATTTACATGTAAACACAGGGTCTGCAGGTGAGTCATCTGTACACAACAATAGGGCAGAGCTGGGCAGCATTAGTACCAGCACTTCACCCTGAGATATCAGGACACAGCAAGGGACTAAAACTTCAAGGGACAAGGGAATTTAAACTGGGATAGTTGGCAAGTATGAGCCAGCTGCTTTGGGCCCCACAACGACAGGGCCCAGGGCAGCTGCCCCTTTTGCCCTGCCTTAAAGACGGCCCTGCATACCGCGCAGTTCCATCACAGTCCTGTGCTGTGAACAGCGGCTCCCACGCACATGCGCTGGAGTGACGTCATCACGGCTCCAGCCACTCACACAGCCTGGGAGGAAAACCGGGTGAAGATGAAAGCGCCTTCAGCCGCTGGAGGGCTTCGGTTTAAAGGTAGGTTTCATGCATAATTATAAAAAATGAGCAGTGCTGTGAGTAACTGTATAATTTGTGAGAATATACCAGTGTAAATGGGATAAATAAATAAACCCCAATTCAAATGGAAACCCTAGTCCATACATCAAAACCTAAGGTGTATTATAAACAGTCCTATCACATTAGTTGTAGTCTTTCATGCATACTAGTAGGTTTCATGCATACTAGCACATTATGGCATTGCCTTGAAGGATTAAAAAAAAAAAACACAAACACACAACACTACAGCTTTAAGGGTGAATAAATATCAAATATCATTGATAAATATCAATGATAAAAAAAAAAAAAAAATTATATATATATATATATATATATATATATATATATATATATTCATATTATTTTTTTTTAGAATATCATATATGCTTTTGGAGTAAAAAGTCTAAATATAGTTTTTTATTTAAGAATGTAAGATACATTAATTATTTCGTTTATTCAGCATGCAATGGAGCTTAGTAATGTAGCATGAGGCTGTATATTCTGCAATATTTACATTTTTTGGTAAACTCATTCAATGAATCGAAGCTCTGCAAGCTGAGATAACATGCACTGGATTGATGCATTAACAGAACTTCACAGTAACCATGAGATAAAACAAAGTTCAGGAATATTCCTTTATCCCATAGTTTTGCAAATATATGTACACTACAAACTGGATGACTGAATTGGTTCTGATATTGCTGTTTTACTAACCTGACATTTTAGCATTCTAAATAGGAAACCTTCATTTTGTCTACAAATATTAAAGATTCTAACTACCAGCAAGAATTAGTCCTTACATTTAAAGAGCACCTGTCATTTTAGATCCATCATGGCAGCCCCTGTTAGCGGGCATCCACTCACCTGCTGCCGCCACGTCCCTCACCTTGTTGTGTCACTGCCGCATCACCAGCCGTTCTATTAAAGTGAATGGGACTGTCGGTGAGCCAATAGCGGGTCAGAGGAGGAGCCACTGCGGGACAGAGATGACAGTCGCCCTTTAAAAATTATGATTTAAGTCGATTTGATTTAAATCAAGCCTTTTTACTAGTGATTTAAATCAAATCCACCCCGAGGCCAGGGGTCTTCAACCTTTTTAAACAAAGAGCCAGTTTACCGTCTGGAAGATTGTTTGGGGGCAGGATTTTAGCCAATAGGAGTAGAAATAAATAAATAAATAAATAAAAATGCCCTGCCATTGACAGCGGGAGTAAAAAATACCCTGGTGTCAGAGGTCAGTGGGAGTAAAAAAAAATGGCAAGAGTTAAAATGTGCCCCAGCATCAGTGAAAGCATGAAATAGTTTTATCATTCCTTTCATTCACTCCAATGAAACGCAGCCGAACGATCATCTAATAGGAATGTTTAACAGTATAAATTTTCAATAAAAAAAAAAAAATGTCTTGAACTGAGAGCACAAACTAGAAACTAGATAAGGTTTGGACAGCAAAATATGGCTGCAGACAAGAAAGAGGGGAGAACATGGAGCTTCACTTTCAACTGACATTTCAGACAACTGTCAATAAATTACACCTAATTGTGTTTCACAACACGCTCAGAAACGTCTCCCGCAAAGAGCAAACTTATTAATCTGTCACCTCCTCACAGCAGGAAACAAGCTGTTATCAAGAGCAGTCAAAAACTTCCTTCCCCAAACAAGGAGGTTACGTAGGCAAAATATTTCAAATCCCATTCTCTCCCAACTCCGGCCGAATAGAAATCATTTTTTAATCAGTTATAAACGGCCACAGTCTACCTGTTAGGCTGGTTTTGCAGCTGTGAGTTACTGTTATGTGTCCTACTTTATATGATGGGTTGCAGTGGCATTCATTTAGATTGGTATCCCAAGGCACAACTACAGTAGGGTGCAATGTTCCCTTACTGCTGGCGCACCACAACCTACATGCCATGCCTGCTGTGCACTGCGTAAAATAAAAAAAAATGCAAAATGCTGTTATGCTCACCCCTAGCTTGAATACCAGGCCACTGACCCGCGACAAAATGTACAAGTCAACCATAATCCCCCCTCCACCAAATGACTTGCACAACGCAAGGTCCATAAAGACATGGATGAGCGAGTTTGGGGTGGAGGAACTTGACTGGCCTGCACAGAGTCCTGACTTCAACCTGGGATGAATTAGAGTGGAGACTGCGAGCCAAATGCTCTTCTAGAAGAATGGTCAAACATTCCCATAGACACACTCCTAAACCTTGTGGACAGGCTTCCCAGAAGAGTTGAAGCTGTTATAGCTGCAAAGGGCGGGCCAAATCAATATTGAACCCTACGGACTAAGACTGGGATGCCAGTAAAGTTCATGTGCGTGTAAAGGCAGGTGTCCCAATACTTTTGGTAATATAGCATACACATGGTCAGAGGTTCCGACCAAAAGCTCACATCAGACTTTTCTTGTCGGAATTTCCGATCGTGTGTGTATGCAGCATAAGGGGGTAATTCTTCCTAATGACGACAAATGTAAGGAGCATTCTTCTCACTGACCACTGACCATCACACTAATTTATCATGAGTTGTAGATATAATAATTATTAGCAGGGGTTCCCTGAAACCAGAAAGTTTATTCATGGGTTCCTCTGTGTTGAAAAGTTTGACAAAGGCTGCTTTATCTACACCTGGCTAGTCACATACTTCCTACCCTAGTAGGACAACTCGCTCACCCTACTGTATCAGGAGAACAGGAACAGGTCAGCACCAATGAAAACTTCCCATGTGTTTACCATAGGAGGGTGAAACAATGCAGCAGAGGCCGGGAAAGTTATCACTTGCAAGATTTACGGGGGGGGGGGGGGGTGTTTAGATCTGGACACCTGGACAAAAACAATTAGGCCCCTTTCACGCGGGCGGACCGATCAGGTCGGCCAGTCAGTTTTTCAGGCGGGCCTGATCGGACCCTCCAGTCTCCTCTATGGAGCAGCCTAGGTTCACACCGTGAATAACATGTGAATCGCACAGGAAGCTTAAATCGCACAGCATCCGCATCAAAAAAGGTGCAGGCAGCTTTTTTTTTTTTTTTAATTCGCACCTGAACCGGATCGCATGGGTGTTTTTTTACCCATGCCATCCAGTTCAGGCAAACCCGCTGTGTTTGCGACTTGCTTTTGGGGTGTTGTTAACTTTGCATTGACACCCCCAGCAGATCGCGATTGCTATGTGGCGCAGGAAACGTTTCCTGCACTGCATCAGTGTGAACCGGGACTAAAAGATACATCTAAACTTCAATACAATCGTTTATATTACAAAAAAAAAAAAATTAGACTCTTCCTTCATGTATGCTTTTCTGTACACCATTCATTAACATAGTCACTGACTTCTGAGCAATCAGTAATGGGGCGTACACACAGTCAGACTTTTCGGCTACAAAAGTCCGACAGCTCGTCCGACAAACTTTCGACGGACTTTTGGCGGACTTTCTAACAAACGGACTTGCCTACATACGATCACACAAAAGTCCGACGGATTCGTACGTGATGACGTACACCGGACTAAAATAAGCCAGTAGCCAATAGCTGCCCTAGCGTGGGTTTTTGTCCGTCGGACTAGCATACAGACGAGCGGATTTCTGGGTCCGGCGTAGTTACGACGTAAAGATTTGAAGCATGTTCCAAATCTAAAGTCCATAAGATTTGCGACTGGAAAAGTCCGCTGAAAGTCCGGGGAAGCCCACACACGATCGGATTGTCCGCTGGATTTGGTCCGTCTGACTTTTGTAGTTGAAAAGTCCGACCGTGTGTACGCCCCCATAACTGTTTTACAATACAGCATTATGAGTGCAGTGGTCAGGAGTATGAAAAACACAGCATAATGTATATAGTGTAAGGCTAAGGAATGCATAACACACTGAGCACAGTAGTTAGGAGTGTGTAATGCACAGAATGTAGTGTCAGAACTGAGTATTGCACGGAGTGCAGAGGTCAGGAGTGCATAATGCACAGCAAGCTGGGGTCAAGAGCGTGTAATGCACAAAATTCAAGGATCAGGGGTGCGTAACACAAACTACAGGGGTTTGGGAGTACTGCCGCCGGGCTGTGTTTTTTGCCGGTCCAACTTAGTGTCTTGTCCAGCCCAAGTTATCAGCCTGCTGCATGACTATTATTGATATAAGGAATTATCCTTTTTGGTTTTTACACTGGATTTATGGTGATGTGGATTTAATAAAAGGCGACACTTTTTTTATATACTTCACAATGGAAGTTTTCTTATTTTTTATATACTGGTGACCTCCATGCTGGAGTTGCTTGTATGCCGCGGTGGAGTCGCTTCTGACCTTGACATAACGAGCGCATTATGACCATTTATAATGTGATGGTTTATCAAGTCTCCTGCTTTACTTGTGGATTTTATTGCACAATATTTTTTCTTGAAGGAAAGTCTTCTAAGGAAACTGTTCTGTTGTAATATGCGGATACACTTTTTTTTTAAGGACACTTTATTTAATATGATTTTCGTATTCATTATTTTTATCTCAAATGCATTTTAACGTAATTGGGTTCAAGTATTTATTATTTATTGTTAATTGAATCTTTATTAGCGCTCCTTTTTGTTTGTAGTACCATAGACTATCGAAATCAAAAGTGCGTAACGCGCAGGTGAGTAGTCAGAGTACAACAACAATTACCCTCGCCAAACCAAAATCCCCACCAGTAGAGATTTGCCTCCCCCCCCCCCACACTAATATAGATCCCCTCCAGTGCAGATCTCCTATGCCCCAGTACAGATCTTTTATCCCAGTAGAGTCCCCCCTTCATGAAACACACTCACCAGACAAACCACACATTTCAGAACGTGGTGAAGCCCTCCCTCGGCTATGTCATGTGACTAAAGCCGAGAAGGAAATAAGGAGATCTTCCCTTAATCCCCTCTGCATGGAAAATGTCAAATTGGAAATTTGCAATGGAAATTTACAATTCAAAAATTATATACAATGTATAAAGAGAAACAATATATTAAGTAGAAATATTTACTTTAAGAATTGGCGTACTGATACGTGTGAGGTGGCGTATTTGCTCAACCGGGGACAGATAATATTTAATGCAAAAACCGTGAAAGTCATTTATGCAAATGCACCAGCCTCAACAGGATATGGCAGTTGCTAAAAATTTTTGCCAATTTTCAACCACGTTAGCACTTCCTATATGCCAGAGCTAAAGGCAGGTAGTAGGATTTACATACTAAAAAGAAGTATCATAGCTCCTGTACAATAGTGCATAGACTCAAAAATGAGAGTTCTTTTACTCACCTCTTCAGTAGCCCAAATCCTACCTTCCCTCAAGCAATGCAGCTTCTGACAAACTCTTCAGCATTTGACACATCTAGAAGTGTCAGATGCCTGTGCCCTCTGCCTCGCACTATGGCCCCATCCTCTGCCCCCCCCCATGTCACTTCTACCTCTTGTTGTGACAAAGGGGTTGGAGAAAGGAACCACAGTACACACCGGGAGACACTGGCTTCCGACAGTCCCAGAGGTCTGACTGAGGCTGCAGCACTAAAATGGAGGGAAGGTGGGAGACACAGGTTGTCAGAAAGGGGAGGATTATAATCTACCATAATTTTATTTTATTTGGTGACTGAAGGTGGCTTTAGGAAGCACACTAATACAGATATTAAAAGGACAATGTCAGATTGACAGTTATTTGTTACACCCAAGGTCCAAATGTACCAAGCAGCCTGGAGGCTCCTTTAACACTGCTCCTGGAAAGTAGTAGCCTCCAGAAACGGTTGGATAGGAAGCTGTACACACGGGACGAAATTCAGCCAGTTCCTGCCGAACCAGCCATTTTCAGCCTGTGTGTGTAGCTGTGGTTGGCAACAGCTGAACTGATAGCCAACAGGTGAAGATCATCAGTTTCTTCCTGTAGTTCTTCACAGCAACAAAAAATGCAAAACTTCTTCACGCAAAAATTATGAACATTAATAACCACAATGACTCCAGTAACAACCACAAGTAAAATTTATCTATGGAGAAGAAATGGGGCTATGGTCCATAGTGTAACGAATGATTCAAACTATTTTTCAAAGAACAGAAACCCACCTTAAAAACCAGCCAATAAACAGCCACAAAGAAGGACAACATTATTGGAGAAATAGTTAAAATAAAAGAAAAGCAAATGAAACATGGAACTCACCACAAAGGGTTTGCTTCTGTTGCTTGTATCCTCTTGTGGCCTGGGAAGCTTCAGTAGTTTTGGTTCCATGGTAGTTGGAGTACTTGGTGCTGTTCTAGGCAAATCCAAAGTGCCAAAGTTATTAGAGTCACCTGTGCCAGTTGGCGCTGATTTTGATGCATCCTCCAGTAGGGGGCTTATCAAAACTGGATATTGTTTAATGGGGTGTTTTGTAGAGTTGGCATTTGAAAAGGGACCACTTAACACTTTACATTCAGGAGGGCAGATTGGTATAAAGGCAGCCGGTTCGCTTGTGTGGCGAACATGTTTGCTGGGTAGTCTAGATTTACCAGAAGCAATTGTTGGTTCCTCACCTTCTTTGTTGACATCTTGACTACCAATTCTATTGGAGCGCTTTTTAAAACTGCGTCGAACCATTCTTGGTGATAAAACATTTACAAGGTTGGGGTCGAAGTTCAAGTTTTGGTTTCCCTCCAACCCATTTTCTTCTGCCTCGATAGGCAACTTTCCAGCCTCCTCTTCAACCTCTTCAAGTTCTTCCAGTTCATCTCTTTGTTCAGATAATATTGGCTCGCTACTGGATGCTAGGATGGACTGCTCTAGTTCTTTTGAAGGCTCACTAGAGTCTTCAAGGCCAGGGGTAGCCAAATCTCCTCGTCGACTTGGGTCACTAAATGACTTTTTCTTGATGGTTTTGCCATTTCCCTTTTCATCAATGACTTTATCAAGTGCTCCTGGTTGACTGACAATATTTTGGATGACCGTGTTGTAATCTTTAATCCCATCACTGCTGAAAGACAGCACACTAGCAGCACTACCCGTACATTCAGAAAGGGCAGAGGCTGAGGAATCTGAAATCATTGACTTTGCGTTTAACGATCCAAGCAGGTTACTGTCCATAGAGAACTGTGCTGGATCTTCGGTGATGGAATACCGCCGATGGGGCATTGGATCACTCAGAGATCTGTAAGATTCACTTCCAGACTCACCATTGCTCCCACTGCTAGAATCTGTCCCACCATTACCAAGAGAAGGAAATTTCCTTCTTCGTCTAATTGTTCCAGGTGTTGGTGGGGCATCTAGAGGTCCTTGAGTGTATGCTTTGTTGGCTGCAACTTCAGAACATTTATCACTTTCTAAGTTATCATTGGGTGAAAGTACCTGGAAGTCTCCATTTCGTTTATGCAAGCATTCACCTTGTTCTTGAGAATTACCTGTTGACTTCCAAACAGTGAGCGTCTGACCAATATCTCGATATGAAGTACAAGGTGCAGGTTCAACTTCCGTTACAATTCCTTCATCGGTCATGTTAGATTCGTGTCCCGATAAGTCCAAGTCTAAAGATTTCCCATATGACGCAATTTCTTCAACTGCAGAATTATTGCAAAATTGGCTATCACTGTTTTCACCAACTGTGGTCTCTAACTCTTCTTTTTTAGCACTTTTGAGATGTTCTGCAACTTCTTGGTCAAAACTATAGTCATCCTGTGAACCAATCTGTTTTATTTTCTCAAATACTTGCCTTGCTTCCTGAATGTATTTGTCATGTGCTGCATCTGATCCACCTCCATTCTTGCTTTCCACATCACTTTCAACATCCCTCTGTGAATGGATGGCATCATTACTGGATGGGCAAGCTAACATAAGTTCAGATGAACTCTGCTTCATGGAACTGTACGCATTAAGCCTTCTGGATCCTAACTTGTCAGAATACGTAAAAGATTTAGTGCGGCGTAAAGTAGCGGTCAAGTCTTTTAATGTTGGACGACTTCCTTGTTGCAACCTCTCCTGTCCTATTGATCTACCTCTGGCTAGTGTGTTTTGAGGCCCAACAGTACCCTGGTAAGACTCATGCTTGGCATATGATCCCTCCTTGTCACTGGTCCCACACCCTCTATTTTTCAGTTTTAAGTCTGAAATATCAGATTTTAATAAGTTTAGCAGGCAAAGAGTATCTGATGCTATATCTGGGTTGGACATTGACTTTTTATTGGAGCTGTTGTTCTCAGGGTCGCAATGTGGACTATCACTAACATTTTCATTTTTTATTTTTGAAATGCTACAGGGCACTTTTGACCTTGGGCGCACCAGCTGCCTTGACATACTTTCATGTTGCCCATAACTTGGGGATCGGTGAATACCAGAACCTCCTTGGAAGCTACGGCCTTGACCAGAGAATAAAGAGCTAAAATGGTCATCATCTTTGAGGGTTTCAGTGCTTGAATATCTACTGCTGCTTCTGGAGCCACAGGGGCTGGGCAAAAAGGGTGGAATGTTAACTTTTGCAACCCGAGACACACTGGGGATTGGTGACGTAGTCAATTGACTTGGATTTGCTGGCATTTTGCTTTCAGATATACTTCTTATGCGCTGTGTGGGAGTTTCATGGGAAGCACTGCTTGAGGCACCCAAAACATTTTGTTCTGTAGGACAAATATCTGATTTGACAACAGTATTAGAACTACTATTAGATATAATGGACCGGTAATCATGTCTTTGTTGTGAAAAGTCCAACAAACCAGTACCATGGCCTAGGTCACCCTTGGCATCATTCACTAAGTGACCTCTGCTACATTCAGATTCTTTATTAGGTGTAGCATAAGCTGCAATGTCTCTCTTTTTCTTTCTTATAGACCGTTTCCTGAAACTATCCCTGAGGACGTCTATATCACTGTCCTGTTCACTTCCCGAGGACACTTCCTGGGGCCTGTCCCTAGCATCACTACTATCACCTAGGATATGCTGAGGCAAAGTATTTTTGTGCAGCTCATCTTCACTGGAGCTGTCTTTGAGTCTGACATTAGAGGGGGCCAACTGTGGTTTTCCTAAACTATGATAGGAATGTAAACTATCTGATTGCTGTCTTGCCTCTTGTTTAGGTAGACCAGATGAAAGTGTGTTCACTCTCAGACCAAACGGGATACAAGTTCTCGGAGGAGGGGGAGGAGGCTGGGGTTTGGGACCAGTGTTTATTACCCGGTGATCTTTTTTATCCATACATACAGTTTGTTGTTCTGTCCTGCTTTCCGTTAGTGCTTGACAATAAGTACTTTCTGTCCTTGCAGACGGGTTTGTGGACCAGTGCAATGTGCTGGACGGACTGTCTTTGGTATAATGATTAAAGTTTTTGCTGCTTGTAGCTTCCAAGGAACAGTGTCTTTGGGGCTCTGCTACTGCCGTTTCTTTTATAAATGGTCCCGACTGGCCTGGGGGCCTGGGCTCCTCAGATTCTGGCAAGGAAGAAGCCCTAGATGGCAGTTTCCTTCCACCCTCCCCAAATAGTTTTCTCATTTCAGTAACTCTTGGCCAGTTTGATCCCTCCGCAACTAGCAATTCTCTGTTATCTGGCTGGTGTAGAAAACTACAGAAAGAGTTTACTTCATCTACAGAGATCCCTGAGCTCTGACTTTCCCTCGGGTCAGGATAATCATGGGACTTACCTGGCAGTGCCAGGGAAATGCCATCGTAGCCAGTCGTGCCTTGTTTAAGCTGTTCTCTCGGCGAAGTCTCGACAGGCGTATCAGTCTCCCCAGACCCAGGTTGGCAAGCCTTTCTGCAAAGATCTGTTCTCCTCAAGCTTTCGTCGTCACTCTGAGCTCCATCGTCCCTGATGTGGGGTGAGAAACGCTGAGAAATCCGACGGACCGATGAGATATTCTGGTCTTTACTGGCTGCAGAGATTTTGGACACCTTCCTAGTTAAGCTAAGCGATCTGGCAGGAGGACGATGTGTTTTCTGACATGTGGGCTGGGTGACATCTCCCTTCCCGGGCAGATCCGTGCCTCCCTCTTCACTAAAAGCCTTTGCATTCCAGTTCCCTAGTTTTTTAAAGGACACACTCCTGTAAATCCGCACTTTCCTCTCGGCATCCTTTTCAGCCATGGTTCTAAACAATCCCACAATGGCCTGTTTCTGCTTGATATCCACAAAGAACGACGTTCAAATACGTCGTGAGAGTCTTCTAAGAATAAATTAAAACGCATTCAAAGTTTAAATCCATCCATAGGCAACAAAACAAAGGGATCCACACAAGCATCCTTTATTCCGTAAAGTTTGAAGACTTGGTCTACAGATGAAATCCCAAGTCAGTCTTCATCTCGACCAGAGAAATTAAATCCTATTTAGTTCCCGTTAGGTTTTCCATCGTTGAGATAAAAATCACAAGCAAGAGGGAACAAAAAAAAAAGAAAAAGTTTATGTAAAGTTTCCTTGACAACAGTTTAACCCTGGAAAGACCCAACTCAGCCCAGGCGCTCAGAAGAAGCCATACCCCACCAATCAGCAAGCAAAAAACATTTCCTTGTTGTAATATCCTCCAGTCACAAGCCCTTCTTGTATTCTGCACATCTCTAAAACACAGGCTTGTAGATCAATCCTTTGGGGTTTTTTTTTTTCGTTTCTTTCTTCAGTCTCTTGAGTATTGATTTCACGTGGGAGAAAATTGCCAAGCTTAACTTAAAAGAGACAAGGTTTTGGAGGAGAGAATGGGAACATTCTTGCTAGTGGTATATTCCTAAAAGAAAGCAGAAAAGAAAAATACAATTACCGTTATTGCAATTATTGAGGCATCATGGGACTTAACTATTAACTCTAAACTTAACATTTTCTCTTTTTTTTCCAGTAATAAAGAGTTAAATTTAATCTACTCGCTACATAAGAAGAAGCAAACTTTAAGGCAAAGGGGCACATAAACAGTTGCAATATTTTTTCGCCTGTCAACAATAGCTTTCCCTTTGTCTCCCCCTGCTGATGATGTTGAAGACTAACCGGTCTCCTAAAATCAAACATTTGTCAGTTACAATCATAAAGAAAAGCACTGTGGGCCAGGCATATATAATTCTATAATAAAAGACGTTTAAAGCACATTCCCTGTTGTCAGTTGGTGGCAAGATCATTATTTTACTATTATCATCATTTTATTATTAAGATCATTATTTTACTATTATCATCATGTTATTATTAAGATCATTATTTTATTATTTATCCAAATTTCACTTCATGTCCAAACTCATTATGAAAATCAATGACTTAGCTGCCATGGTAGAACTATAAACTTCTGGATCTCACCATGCTTGGACATAAAGTTCTAGCAGGCATAGTTAAAGTATAACTAAAGGCAAAACTTTTTTTAGTTTTGGATGGAGTGCAGAGGGATTAGAAAACCTGCCAGTTTTTATTGCTGTCTGAGCCTCCTTTAGGGAGATTCGCCTGTTTATCATTATCATTGAAAGTGAAAGTAACTAAAAAAAAAAAAATACCAAATTTGGGTTTTTCCCCAGAAAAGTAATAGATGGGAAATCTTCCAATGGGGGACACTAGTTCTGGTGACCAGGGGGTCCCCAAGAAATTCCCTTAATTTGCAGGGATTTTCTCTTAATTCCTGTTTGGCTATGGGACAGGAAATGAAGGGAAATCTCCGAAATGGGACACAGATGGAGGAAAAAAAAAATCTGACAGCCATTAGAACACACTCCAAAATGAAAAAAAAAAAAATAAAATAAAATAAAACTTTTGCCTATAGTTCTACATTAAGAAGCAGTAGTGGGCATGGTTAAGATTGTCCAAATCTTGTCCAGATCTTGTCACTTTACCAACTGGAGAATCTATAGTAGGTGATACTTGTATTAGTTTCAGACAAAAATAAGAACTATAAACTTCTGGATCTCACCATGCTTGGACATAAAGTTCTAGCGGCCATAGTTAAAGTATAACTAAAGGCAAAACTTTTTTTAGTTTTGGATGGAGTGCAGAAGGATTAGAAAACCTGCCAGTTTTTATTGCTGTCTGTGCCTCCGTTAGGGAGATTCGCCTGTTTATCATTATCATTGAAAGTGAAAGTAACAAAAAAAAATACCAAATTTGGGTTTTTCCCCAGAAAAGTAATAGATGGGAAATCTTCCAATGGGGGACACTAGTTCTGGTGACCAGGGGGTCCCTAAGAAATTCCTTTAATTTGCAGGGATTTTCTCTTAATTCCTGTTTGGCTATGGGACAGGAAATGAAGGGAAATCTCCGAAATGGGACACAGATGGAGGAAAAAAAAATCTGACAGTCGTTAGAAAACACTCCCTTACGCTATCCAAAATGAAAAAAAAAAAAAAGTTTTTGCCTAAAGTTCTACGTTAAGAAGCAGTAGTGGGCATGGTTAAGATTGTCCAGATCTTGTCACTTTACCAACTGGAGAATCTATAGTAGGCGATACCTGTAGTAGTTTCAGACAAAAATAAGAACCTGTAGCTGTTAGGACATGATAGTATGGACAAACCATAATGGTGGAACTAGTGTTCCGCAAGAATATGATCCAAAAGCTGTTGGAACATCTCACAGGAGCAAAAAAAAAAAAAAAAAAAGGAACATGGACCTTTAATAAAACTTTTTTAAATCTAGTAGCAAACAAAAACTTGCATTTTCTGCAAAAGTTTATGTCTCTAAGTACTGCAGTTAAATCTCTGTAGTAAATTAAGTGGCACAAAGAGGCAAACTTGCCCAGCAATCTGAGCAATTACTAAGCAAGTACTGGACACTTTTCCCATACAGTACCTATTGAAAAATATTGGATGCTTTGCATACCTAAAGAGCAAGCATTGGATGCTCTGTCCATACCTAAAGAACAAGTACTGGATGCTCTGCCCATACCTATAGAAAATTTTTGGATGCTCTACATAGTTAAAGAACAAGCATTGGAGGCTCTGCCCATACCTAAAGAACAAGCATTGGACTCTTTGCCCTTCCGTAAAGAACAAACAATGAATGCTCTGCTCATACCCAAAGAATAAGCATTGGATGCTTTGCCCATACCTAAAGAAGAAGCATTGGGTGCTCTGCTCATACCTAACATCCAAGCATTGGATCCTCTGCCCATACCTAAAGAACAAGCACTGACTGTTCTACCCATCTCAAAGAACATGTATTGGATGCTTGCCCATACCTAAAGAAGAAGCATTGGATGCTTTGCTCATACCCAAAAATCAAGCATTGGATGCTCTGCTCATACCTAAAAGCCAAGCAATGGATGCTCTGCCCATATCTAAAGAACAATCACTGACTGCTCTGCCCATTTCTAGAGAACAAGCATTTAAAAAAATTTGCATTGGATGTTATGATCATAAAAAAATAAATAAATAAATAAATAAATAAATATTGGATGCTCTACCCATTTCTAAAGAACAAACTTCAGATGCCCTGCCCATATTCAAAGAACAAGTATACAAGTTGTTCTGCCCATTCCTAAAGAACACAAACTGATTGCTCTGCCCATATCTAAAGGAACAAATACTGGAAGCTCTCCCCATAGCTAAAGATAAAGAACAAGTACGGAATGCTCTGCCTATAACTAAAGAAGAAGCATTGGATTCACTGCCTATACATAAAGAACAAGCAATGGCAGCTCTGCCCACCCCAAAAGAACAAGAATTGGATACTCTGCCTATACCTAAATAACGTTTTGCATACTCTACCATACCTAAAGAACAAGCGTTGGATGTTCGACTCATTCCTAAAGAACAAGCATTAGATACTCTACAAAACTAAAGAACAAGCATTGGATTTTCTGCTCATGCCTAAAGAACAAGCATTGGATGTTCTACTCATACCTAAAGAACAAGCATTGGATGTTCTACTCATACCTAAAGAACAAGCATTGGATGTTCTACTCATACCTAAAGAACAAGCATTGGATGTTCTACTCATACCTAAAGAACAAGCATTGGATGTTCTACTCATACCTAAAGAACAAGCATTGGATGTTCTACTCATACCTAAAGAACAAGCATTGGATGTTCTACTCATACCTAAAGAACAAGCATTGAATGTTCTTCTCATACCTAAAGAACAAGCATTGGATGTTCTACTCATACCTAAAGAACAAGCATTGGATGTTCTACTCATACCTAAAGAACAAGCATTAGATACTCTACATACCTAAAGAACAAGCATTGGATGTTCTACTCATACCTAAAGAACAAGTATTGGATGTTCTACTCATTCCTAAAGAACAAGCATTGGATACTCTACATACCTAAAGAACAAGCTTTGGATGTTCTACTCATACCTAAAGAACAAGCATTGGATGTTCTACTCATACCTAAAGAACAAGCATTAGATACTCTACATACCTAAAGAACAAGCATTGGATGTTCTACTCATACCTAAAGAACAAGTATTGGATGTTCTACTCATTCCTAAAGAACAAGCATTGGATACTCTACATACCTAAAGAACAAGCTTTGGATGTTCTACTCATACCTGAAGAACAAGTATTGGATGTTCTACTCATACCTAAAGAACAAGTATTGGATGTTCTACTCATACCTAAAGAACAAGCATTGGATGTTCTTCCCATTCCTAAAGAACAAGCATTGGATACTCTACCTTACCTAAAGAACAAGCATTGGATGTTCTACTCATACCTAAAGAACAAGCATTGGATGTTCTACTCATACCTAAAGAACAAGTATTGGATGTTCTACTCATTCCTAAAGAACAAGCATTGGATACTCTACATACCTAAAGAACAAGCTTTGGATGTTCTACTCATACCTGAAGAACAAGTATTGGATGTTCTACTCATACCTAAAGAACAAGTATTGGATGTTCTACTCATACCTAAAGAACAAGCATTGGATGTTCTTCCCATTCCTAAAGAACAAGCATTGGATACTCTACCTTACCTAAAGAACAAGCATTGGATGTTCTACTCATACCTAAAGAACAAGCATTGGATGTTCTACTCATACCTAAAGAACAAGCATTGGATGTTCTGCCCATTCCTAAAGAACAAGCATTGGATGTTCTACTCATACCTAAAGAACAAGCATTGGATGTTCTGCTCATTCCTAAAGAATAAGCATTGGATGTTCTGCCCATTTCTAAAGAATAAGCATTGGATGTTCTGCCCATCCCTAAAGAACAAGCATTAGATATTCTACCATACCTAAAGAACAAGTATTGGATACTCTGCCCATACCTACAACACATACCTACACCCACAACTCTGCTCACATCTCAAGTACAAGCTGGAGTTTCCACTCATACCAACCCTAACCACAGAGTTGCCTGCTTCTATGTCCATGCTATAGATAGTGACATCTGGGCTCATAAGCTGTCAAAACAGACATATCACTGAATTTTATCACCTTCACCTTTAGCAAACTAGCTCTCCCATTCCTAAATTCCATCCACCTATATTATCCCACAGATCCAATGCAAAGATTATCAAGGAAAAATAAATACAGGAAGGGAAGGACACAATCAGAGCTTTCTAGTTTGCACTGAACAAACATGGAAAAAAATATAACAAGAGAAAAAAAAATGAAAAACACTGCAGCCCAGAAAAAAAAATAGACAGCATTATGCAGCAGTACTGTCAATCCAGTGATCTATTAACTGCGGGAAAGATTTTAACAGATGTCAACTTTCCAAAGTTTCAAAAACTTTCACATGCAAACTTTTTTTTTTTTTTCCTCCCTAAGAGTTATGATGTCATGCCTCCCCCTTACGAGGGGACCCGTATCACAGCGGGTGAACCGCAGATTGCAAAATATTTTGCAACCCCCAAAGCAGCCCCCCCCAATGTCTGACATGGGGGGGGGGGGTCAAAGAGGAATGAATTAAAAAGGCTTCCATATTGTTCTTTATGAGCGTATTCCCGGTACCCACATGAAAAACGGACCAATTAAAAATAAAAGCACAAGAACAGCGAGTTCAATTCCTTTTCTCATTAGAAAAATTAAATCTGATCACTTCCAGGCTGAACGTTTTCAAAAAGACAATCTCTGCGTTATCCCCGTTGAATTCATAGAAATACGTACAAATCTGAAAAAAAAAGGGAAAAATTAAAAATGAACTGCAAAAAAAAAAATTTTTGATAAGAGGACTACCAACTGCTCCAGAAACAACAAATGCATAACACAATAAAAATGGAAAAAAAAAAATCTTTTAAAGCATTCCCAAATGTAAAGTTGCTCAATTTCCTGCAAGTTTTCAAAGTAGTAAGAAGCCGGAGAGATAGACGCGAAGCCCTGCAAGAATGGAGAGGAGAAGAGGTCCCACAGCCCAGGTACAAAGTTTGCATTGTTTCCTATTAACAAATACAAAGGACAGTGAACACAACTCCTTACCCTTCAAATCTCTCCTGCAGTCTGGATTTCAGAGCTCTATAGAGCCCAGGAATGTGTGCTGCACCATTATCATGGCAGAGGAGGGGGTGGGAGGGGGGGGTGCCCAGATCTCCCAAAACGATGTGCTCCCCTGGAGAAAAGTTGGTGGCGATGGGAGTCTCAGTCCCCCCCAGTGCTCAGTTCACACAAAGCAGCCCCTGACTGCTGCAATGTGGGTATGCTGTAAAAGTCTCCTCTCCTGGATGGGATACAGGAAGTCCCCCCCCCCTCCTCCCCTATTTGTGCACTCGGATGGAATGCGCCAGTCCCAGCTCCTACATTGCACAGTTGAATAGGTTTAACCCTTTGCCTTCCCCCCTGGTGGAGCCTCCACGGTTTGCACAAAGCAGAGTGAGCGCAGAATACTTAAAGGGAAAGCGAAGTGTGTATTGAGCAAGCAAAGTTTTTGGGTTACAATTGCAGCGTTTATAACAATACTCTAATGCCGTATGCAGAGCTACTCTATAAGCTCATGCACACAGGCGCAATTGGGGCATCAGACATAGAATACGGTCGTATTTTGTCCCCCCCGGGAGCCGAAGGTGTTGCATACAGCTTGCCTGTATAAATGCATTACAGGATACGTCTGTGCACGGGTATGCGCAGCTCTGAGCGCAACCATGCATGCGTGTGAGGACGTACGCCTCTGGATGCAGACTCTCCGCGTATGCATGTTCACGCTCATATATGTATACAGTATCTCACAAAAGTGAGTACACCCCTCACATTTTTGTAAATATTTTATTCAACCTTTTCATGTGACAACACTGAAGAAATGACACTTTGCTACAATGTAAAGTAGTGAGTGTACAGCTTGTAGAACAGTGTAAATTTGCTGTCCCCTCAAAATAACTCAACACACAGCCATTAATGTCTAAACTGCCGGCAACAAAAGTGAGTACACCCCTAAGTGAAAATGTCCAAATGGGGCCCAAAGTGTCAATATTTTGTGTGGCCACCATTATTTTCCATTATTTATTTTAACCCTCTTGGGCATGGAGCTCACCAGAGCTTCACAGGTTGCCACTGGAGTCCTCTTCCACTCCTCCATGATGACATCACAGAGCTGGTGGATGTTAGAGACCTTGTGCTCCTCCACCATCCGTTTGAGGATGCCCCACAGATGTTCAATAAGGTTTAGGTCTGGAGACATGCTTGGCCAGTCCATCACCTTTACCCTCAGCTTCTTTAGCAAGGCAGTGGTCGTCTTGGAGGTGTGTTTGGGGCCGTTATCATGTTGGAATACTGCCCTGCGGCCCAGTCTCCGAAGGGAGGGGATCATGCTCTGCTTCAGTATGTCACAGTACATGTTGGCATTCATGGTTCCCTCAATGAACTGTAACTCCCCAGTGCCGGCAGCACTCATGCAGCCCCAGACCATGACACTCCCACCACCATGCTTGACTGTAGGTAAGACACACTTGTCTTTATACTCCTCACCTTGTTTCCGCCACACACGCTTATCACCATCTGAACCAAATAAGTTTATCTTGGTCTCATCAGACCACAGGACATGGTTCCAGTAATCCATGTCCTTAGTCTGCTTGTCTTCAGCAAACTGTTTGTGGGCTTTCTTGTGCATCATCTTTAGAAGAGGCTTCCTTTTGGGATGACAGCCATGCAGACCAATTTGATGCAGTGTGCAGCGTATGGTCTGAGCACTGACAGGCTGACCCCCCACCCCTTCAACCTCTGCAGCAATGCTGGCAGCATTCATACTTCTATTTCCCAAATACAACCTCTGGATATGACGCTGAGCACGTGCATTTATCTTCTTTGGTGGACCATGACGAGGCCTGTTCTGAGTGGAACCTGTCCTGTTAAACCGCTGTATGGTCTTGATCACCGTGCGGCAGCTCAGTTTCATGGTCTTGGCAATCTTCTTATAGCCTAGGTCATCTTTATGTAGAGCAACAATTCTTTTTTTCAGATTCTCAGAGAGTTTTTTGCCATGAGGTGCCATGTTGAACTTCCAGTGACCAGTATGAGAGAGTGAGAGCGATAACACACCTGCTCCCCATTCACACCTGAGACCTTTTAATACTAACAAGTCACATGACACCGGTGAGGGAAAATGGCCAATTGAGCCCCATTTGGACATTTTCACTTAGGGGTGTACTCACTTTTGTTGCCAGCGGTTTAGACATGAATGGCTGTGTGTTGTTGAGTTATTTTGAGAGGCTGTACACTCACTACTTTACATTGTAGCAAAGTGTCATTTCTTCAGTGTTGTTACATGTAAAGATATAATAAAATATTTACAAAAATGTGAGATACTGTATATATCGGAATACAACTGTATCTTATAATTCATCCTCTTATGCTATGTACACACGATAGGATTTTCCTGTGGATTTTTTTCCGACAGATTTTGGCTCAAACTTGTTTTGCATACACACGGTCACACAAATGTTGTCGGAAATTCCTAACATCAAGAACACGGTGACGTACAACACGTACGACGAGCCGAGAAAAATGAAGTTCAATAGCCAGTGCGGCTCTTCTGCTTGATTCCAAGCATGCGTTGACTTTTGTGCGTCGGAATTGTGTACACACAATCGGAATTTCCGACAACAAGTCTTGCTGTCGGGAAAATTTGAGAACCTGCTCGCAAACATTTGTTCTATGGAGCATACACACAGTCGGACTTTCTGACAACAAGCTCACATCGAACATTTGCTGTCGGAAAATCCTATTGTGTGTACGGGGCATAATAGATTGTAAGCTCTAAGGAGCAGGGCCCTCTGATTCCTACTGTATTACCCACTTCAGCCCCGGAAAATTTGGCTGCTGAATGACCGGGCCATTCATAAACCGGACCGAGTCATAAACATGACTAAGGCCTTATAGGCTGAAACGCGTCAACTGATTTAATCAGCGTTTGTTCACTGTGGCTATTCAATAAAATGAAGAAATTTTAAGAGCAACAACCAGAGTGCGGATCATTTTTTCTACATATACAGTATAAGTACCTGAAATAATTAAAAATAAATAAGTCCATCCAGTTTAAAGCGGGAATTCCGGCCTTAAAAAAAAAAATTAAAAGTTAGCAGCTACAAACACTGTAGCTGCTGACTTTAAATAAGTACTTACCTGTCCTGGGTGCCCGCGACGTCGGCCGCCCGAGGCCGACCCGTCCCTCGGCTCCCGGCATCGCCATTCTAGGTAAGGGAAACAGGCAGTGGAGCCTTGCGGCTTCACTGCCAGTTTCCTGCTGCGCACGCGTGAGCGGCGCGGCGCTCTGCGAATGGCCCCGTGGTTTTCTGGGAACACACACAGTTCCCAGAAGACAACGGGGCCGCTCACCGAGGAGAAGAACACGCCGCGGAAAAGGAAGAGGCAGATTAGGAAGACTGCCTAGCAACAAGGGTTTAGGCAAGTATACATTTTTTTTTTCCAAATGTTTTTTTTTTTATTTTTTTAGAATTTTTGGTGATTTTTTTTTTCAGGGTGGCCCTCCACTTTAACAAAAAACAAAATACACACAAATAGAAAACCTTCATATGCACAACCCTATACCCACAGTAAACAAAACAAAAATCCCGATAAAGCATGATCCAATTTGCTCTAGCAGGAGAAAAAAAAATCCTTCCTGATTCCCCCAAGAGGCAATCAGATCAATTTTACCCATAGATGTCAGTATTCCGTTATATTTTTTGCATTTAGGAAAGAATCCAGGCCTTTTATAAAGCAATCTACTGAGCTGGACAAAACCACCTCTTGAGGGAGTTTATTCCACACTTGCACAGCTCTTACTGTGAAGAAACCTTTCTGAATTTGGAGGTACAACAATTAATGGCATAACTGAGTGTCTGCAAAATGGCAGCACATTTCTTTGTCTGTTGGGAAAGCATGCGATTTTGTGCACATTCCTGATGCACAGTAGTGTGTGGACCTAGACTTAAGCCCAGTTCACACATTTTGCCGTTCAGGTGCGGTTTTCATGCACTAACCTTGAACTGTATGTAACACGCTTTTGATGAAAGAGTACCAAAAATTCAACCTGTGAATGCAGGGAGACAGGAGAGAGTTGCTACAGATGGGCACAGTGCTGGTTCGAGTGAGGACTCAGGTAAGTATTTAAAGGGGTGAGGGGGCAATATTGGTGCTGGGACATTTTTTTACCTTAATGGAGGGAATGCATTAAAGGAGAAGTACAACCAAAGCTCGTTTGGCTGTATGTCTCCAGTGGATCACAAGAGTGCAGTTCGTTCTGCACTCCTGTGACCTGTTTTCAGCAGACAGCGGGCTGAAGACCGTTGTCTGCTGCTATCAAAGAGCCGGTCCAGACTCTGGAAGCATCATGACCACATGCCTGGATCAGCACCTGAATCAGCCTCTCAGCGACCCAGGTACAGATGCAGCATCAGACCAATGCTGCATTCAACTAGGTAAGTATGATTAAAAAAAAAAAATCCCATACGTCTCTTTTAAAGTGTTACTAAACCCACAACAGTAAAAATCAGTCTGTATAAGGCAGCATAGCATGCTTGTTATACTCACTGTGGAACTTAAGGGGTTAATCCTCTGCATTGTGTAAAAAAGGCTGTTTGATCCTGTATGCACAGATCCTCCCCTATTGCACTGTCTATCTGGGGAAGGCCAGCTAACACAGGCAGAGTAGCCAACCTGCACATGCTCAGTTGTGTCTTTTACGCCGGAGAGAACAGTTACTTGTTCTCAGAGCTAGCCAGGTCACATGATATTGACATCACATATGTGGGCGTGTATACAGGCTGCAGTGGAAATCTCCTCCTTCCTGAACTCTTAGCACTGGAGAAACTGTGCAGTTTATCATGTAACTGTGGTATACAGATCATCCAAAAAGGTATATAGTGGCAGTATTTTAATGTAAAAAGATGATTTATAAGCTGTGGGCACTGTGGAGGGCGGATTAACTATTTTCATATTACTGGGTTTAGTAACACTTTAAGGTAAAAAATTAGTGGTGCACCGAAATGAAAATTCTGGACCGAAACTGAAAATTTAAGATGCACTTGGCCAGAAACCAAAACTGAAATGGTTAAAAAAAAATTATATATATATATTTTTTTGTTTAAAATATACCGTATATACTCAAGTATAAGCCGAGTTTTTCAGCCTGTTATTTAGGCTGAAAAACAACCCCTCGGTTTATACTCGAGTGAGCCGTACAACAGCCGTACCTTTGATTACTAAAACAGTGGGTGTTTCCCGTTGTGTTATGCAGTCTGTTCGGCCGTCCATTGTAACAAAGCCCCGCCTCCTTCTCGTTCGTGATAGAGGAACACTGATACAATGCTGGGAAACTGTATCAGTGTTCCGTCTATCGAGGAGAAGGCGGGGCTTTGTTACAATGGACGGCCGAACAGACTGCATAACACAGCGGGAGACGCTCGCTGTTTTAGTAATCAAAGGTACGACTGCAGATGGGCACAATAAGGCTGCAAATGGGCACAGTGAGGCTGAAAATGGGCACAGTGAGGCTGCAAATGGGCACAGTGAGGCTGCAAATGGGCACAATGAGGCTGCAAATGGGCACAGAGAGGCTGCAAATGGGCACAATGAGGCTGCAAATGGGAACAGTGAAGCTGCAAATGGGAACAGTGAGGCTGCGGCAGCTACTGGGCCTTGTGGGCAGCTACAAATGCAGCAGCTACTGGGCATTGTTTACCCAGTAGCTGCTGCATTTTCCCACCCTAGGCTTATACTTGAGTCAATACGTTTTCCCAGATTTTTGTGGTAAAATTAGGTGCCTTGGCTTATATTTGGGTGGGCCTATACTCGAGTATATGCGGTAATTGTATTATATTTGAATTTTTATACAATAGTTTTTGAAGCGCATTTGCGTTACAAAAAAAGCGCAAGAAAAGCTCAACAAAAATGCATCCCTTTAAATCCTATGTATGTCCTCACACTGCTCCGTTGCCGCATTTTTGGTGCATATTTGGTCAGTTACAAAATTGAACCAAAGCACGCATCTCCCCATTGAAATGCATTAAAATCGCAGTAAAATCGTGGCAAAATTGCACATTTTTCAGTGGCCATTATCAGCACCCTTTTTCCTATCAGCAAAACACCGATAACCCTATAAAAAAATGTCTTGACTTTACAACCACTTTAAACTTTTTCAAGTGTTTTTGGAGCTTTTTTTGTTATTGTGCATTTGTACATGCATTTTGTAAGCATTTTCGAGCTTCAGGGTTTTGCATTAGACAACAGAAAGCTGGTTATTCGAAGAAGGAGAGGCAAGAAAATGTGTGAAAACGTACGTTCTGCTGGTGTTTTTCAGGTGGTCTCATTGAAGTCTAAAGGGACCAAAATGCCGCTGCCCCAAAGAATCATATGTACTTTTTCAAGCTTCAAGTGACACAACACTCAAATGTGAATGGGCACTACTAAATATAATAGGAATATCGATGTTAAGCCCTTGTTCACATTGAGTGCGGCTTTGAAAGCGTGCGACTTCATCTAAAAATCGCATGATTTCAAAGCCGCATGTCAGTGCGACTTCGGGTGCGACTTGGAAGACATCAGTGCGGTTTAATGCACAGATGTCTATGCAAGTCGCACCCGAAATCGCCAAAAGTTTTGCAGGAACTACTTTTTCACATCGGTGCAGCAACGCAAAGTCGGCGCCACACTGATTTGAACAATGCAAAGTCACTCCAATGTGAACGGGGGGGGGGGGCTAAGTGTTGAAGCGTTTTGGGGGAATCACTCTAGTGTGAACTGGACCTAATGGTAATTAGTTTTACGTGCGCTTTTAGTGCATTGTGATCCGGAGTTGTAGCGCAACGGTGTGAAGGGGCCCGTACTTATTTTTCTTATTATTTTAGAAATGTGTAGATTAGCTGCTATAGAAAGCTTTGCATTTGACGCCAACCTCAATTAGCATCAGCCACACAGGCAATGCATTGTTTTCACACGTTGTCGGCCCACTCATAGACTTGTGTAGGGAGGAGGAGCAGCAAAGTACAACCACAGCCTAGTGCTGCAAAGCAGGAAGCAGAGCCTGAGTGTAAATAATAAATATGGCTGCCCCCATGTACATATATATTTACAAATAAAACATAGAAGACTTTTTTTTTTAACCACTTGGCAAGCGCCCACCCAAAATGTACCGCGGGCGAGCGGCTGCTGTAGGCAAAGCGAAGAACGCGTATGTTGCTACCTACTTCTGGGTTTAGGGTGCACATACGCGCCCTCCCCCGCTCGGCAGGAGCCTTTGGGCAAGTCTTGGCCAATGATTCGGAATCGGGACCTGCTGATCGTCTGTGTGCAATCACAGCCCAGAGCTCTGTGTTGGTAAACAACACAGAGCTCTGTACAGAGGGACCAATCTGTCAGTGATGAGAAACTGAGAGATGCTTAGAAAAAAGCAGCAAACTGTACACACATTACACATAATTAGGCACATATTTACCCCTTGATCACCCTAAATGTTGAACCCTTCCCAGCCAGTGTCATTAGTACAGTGACAGTGTAAAGTATTAGCACTGATCACTGTATTAGTTGGTGATGTCAGTGTCAGTTAGTCAGTTCCCCCCAGCGTCAGTTAGTGTCAGATTCTCCGTCGCAGTCCCACTATAAGTCACTGATCACCACCATTAGTAGTATAAAAAAAATGTAAAATGTAAAATTCCAGTTATATACTATAGTTTGTAGGCGCTATAACTTTCACACAAACCAATCAATATACACTTATTGGACATGTAGCAGAATATATTTTGGCCTAAATTTATGAAAAATATTAGATTTTTTTCATTGGATATGTGTTATAGCAGAAAGTAAAAAAGATAGTTTTTTTTTTTTCAAAACCTTCGCTCTTTTTTTTTATATCGCTAAAAAAAACGCTGGTGATCAAATACCACCAAAAGAAAGCTCTATTTGTATGAAAAAAGTTATATAAATTTAGTTTGAGTACAGCGTTGCATGACCACGGAATTACCAGTTTATGCCCTGGTCATGAAGGGGGTAAAATCTTCCGGAGCTCAAGCGGAGTTCTACCCATATAAAAGTCAGCAACTACGAAAAGTGTAGCTGCTGACTTTTATTAATTAATATTATTACACTCATCTGTCCAACGGTCCAGCGATGTGGGCGAAAGAAGCCCCGCCCCTCTCTGCGGCACTGGCATTGTCACTGTGGGCGCCCGGCTGTGCCTTCACAGCCGGGCACGCACTGCGCATGCGCTAAGATGCGCTGCGCACTGTGACTGGCCGGGCAATCATCTGGGACTTGTGACGTGTTCCAGATGATTGCCGAGAGGGAGGGGGGGAGGCGAACTTCCTTCCGGCGCCGCGGTGCCACGGGAGAAAGTGGGAGCTGGAACCCTCTAAAAAGAGGGTATCTGCCCCCCCCAAAACAAAATAACATGCTAAATGTGGCATGTCAGGGTGTCACCTTCACTTAAAGCGGAAGTTCCATTTTTGGGTGGAACTCCGCTTTAATATACATGGATATTTTTTACATTAGGCTAATCTCTTTTATGTATATCTACAAAAATGTTAATATATTACACTCTCCCATTAAAACAACCACGTAAAGAAAATAAATTCCTCCAAAAAGATATACCTGCCAAAAGAACAGAGTATATACCAACCTATCTTGCTGCCCCATGCAGCCCAGTTGCTGTGGAATTGTCACCTGAAGTCTGCTGGGAAACTGACACTTCCGGGAGTGTCGATCTCCCGTCTCCCCCGCCATGACTGATGGTTCTTCCGGCTGACCTCCACATCATTACTGTGTCCTGTAGGGATGTGGAGGTCAGCAGGAGGAACCACGGAGACCTGTGGGGGACACAAAAGATTGACATTCCCTGTACTATGAATTATGAATTTTCCGGCAGACTTTAGCGGGTTGTTTTGAAGCTGCGGAGTGGCATTCATTGGCGTGGTTAGTGGTATAGGTGAGTATCTAATCTGTTCCTTTGCAGGGAGAATGTACACTCACCGGCCACTATATTAGGTACACCTGTTCAATTGCTTGCTAACACAAATTGCTAATCAGCCAATCACATTTCATGCATTTAGGCATCTAGACAAGGTGAAGACGACTTGCTGAAGTTCAAACCGAGCATCAGAATGGGGAAGAAAGGGGATTTGAATGACTTTGAACGTGGCATGGTTTTTGGTGCCAGACGGGCTGGTCTGAATATTTAAAAAAACTGCTGATCTACTGGGATTTTCACACACAACCAACTCTAGGGTTTACAAAGAATGGCCCGAAAAAGAGAAAATATCCAGTGAGCGGCAGTTGTGTGGAGGAAAATGCCTTGTCGATGTCAGAGGTCAGAGGAGAATGGGCAGACTGGTTCCAGATGATAGAAAGGCAACAGTAACTCAAATAACCACTCGTTACATCCAAGGTATGCAGAACACCATCTCTGAACGCACAACACATCGAACCTTGAAGCAGATGGGCTACAGCAGAAGAAGACCACACCAGGTGCCACTCTTATCAGCTAAGAACAGGAAACTGAGGCTACAATTCGCACAGGCTCACCAAAATTGGACAACAGAAAATTGCAAAAACGTTGCCTGGTCTGATGAGTGTCGATTTCAGCTGCGACATTCAGATGGTAGGGTCGGAATTTGGCGTAAACAACATGAAAGCGCAGATGGGTCGCTGTTTTACTGCCCCGCGACTGCCCACCTAAAGAAGGATATGCAGCCGCTCAGGGCTGCACACATGCAGTGGCTGCAAAACAACGCAAAAACAAATCCCCCAGTCGCAGTCAAGGAGCGGTACTCCAGCCCAAAGTGACCCATTCAAGTGAATAGAGTCACGCCTCAGCCGCCCTGCAAATGCGTGCAATGCTTGCGGTTGCAGCGCGGTGGTTTGGCATTTTCAGGGTTAAAAGAGTCCGTGAGAATGCGGCACATCTCGGTTTTGTCAACCCTTTGAAATGCGATGCACCGTGGATTGCTTTTTAGAGTGGCAGCAAGGGTTGCCACACATCTGAACGAGGACTTATGACGCGTACACACGGGCGGACTTTTCGACCAGACTTTCCAGCAGACTTTCGACGGACTTTTGACAGACTTCCGACGGACTTGCCTACACACGATCACACCAAAGTCCGACGGATTCGTACGTGATGACGTACGACCGGACTAAAATAAGGAACTTGATAGCCAGTAGCCAATAGCTGCCCTAGCGTCAGTTTTTGTCCGTCGGACTAGCATACAGACGAGCGGATTTCTGAG
The DNA here is from genome assembly GCF_042186555.1 of Aquarana catesbeiana. NCBI lineage: Eukaryota > Metazoa > Chordata > Amphibia > Anura > Ranidae > Aquarana > Aquarana catesbeiana. The sequence continues at coordinate 55,153,432 of NC_133325.1, forward strand.
TCCGGCGGAGTTACGACGTAAAGATTTGAAGCCTGTTCCAAATCTAAAGTCCGTCAGATTTGCGACTGGAAAAGTCTGCTGAAGGTCCGGTGAAGCCCACACACAATCGGATTGTCTGCCGGATTTGGTCCGTCTGCGTCCTTCAGACCAGTCCGGTCCAAAAGTCCGACCGTGTGTACGCCCCATTAGAATTCGATATGTGTGGCAGCCATGATATCTAGCATTTTCCGAAGGAGACAGCTGCAATGGTAACCTCCATACTACTCACACTACAGGTTTGCAAACCTGAAAGTCTCAATCGATGTGATTTTTACCTTTTTTTTTTTCATGCCTGCTGTTACATGTTTTGATGATTTTTTATCATATGCTGATCTGTAGACTCTTTCTTGTGTCTAAATGTAAATCGAGGAATACAGTCCGCACCCTGCAAAACTACCCGAGATAGGATCAGTTAGCCTCCAGGGGTGTTATGTATGAAATGTGGGCTCATAGGGAAATGGAGTGTTGCCCATAGTAACCAATCAAAATTCTTGTTTCATTTTCATACATATACTGCCAACTGTACAGTTGGAAGCTGACACGTTACTAGGGACAACGAGAAACGCTTGTTCTAGCATAGATCACATAGACAATCTGTTGTTTTCAGTCAGTGTGAGCAGATGGATGCACATGGCTTCATTTTTACCTCACGGTTTTCTGAGGCAGAAAAAAAAAGAGGGAAAACATTATGGACAGATTGTGCGCTGATATTAACGTGCCGTATATGTGCATTGCGGTGCTTTGTTATACATTACGAATAGCACCCCGGTGCATACACAATTGTTTTCTATGTGTCCTATTCACATCATACATGTCTGAATTCCTACGAAGCACAACGCAGCTTTGCGCATGTCACAGCACCGCAGCACAACGCAACGCGTTGCAGTGCAAAGAGGTGAATGACATGCCATTTTGTGACACTTAGATAGAGTAGGCCTCATTTACAGTGGCACTGTACACATAAAAATTTAGATCTAAGGCCTCATTCAAACTGTGTCTAGAAGACATTTCTAAACGCATATAAACGCTTGAAATGATTTTCCAATGGTGCAATTCATATTTTGTGTTTACCTGCACTTAGGTGTGGGTCAATTTAGCTGCATTTATACAGAAATATAATTCTGTGCAACTGGGGCTGATTAGACATTGCAGACGTGTCTAAACACATGCAAACGTATGTAAACACGCTTAAGCGCAGCTAAGCCTGCTTTAAAGGGTTAGTGCACCATTACTGAAAAATTGGCTATGCAGATAAGGGGCATCTGTAAATAAAAACAAACTGTGCAGTTCTTAAAGTGGAGGGCCACCCTAAAATAGAAAATAGCATGAAAAATCTTTAAAAAGATTTTAAAAAAACATTTGAAAAAAAAAATGTTTTTAACCGCTTGCCGACCGCCTCAAGCAGATATATTGCGGCAGAAGGGCTCGTACAGGCAAAATCACGTACCTGTACGTTGCCCTTTAAGAGGCGGCCAGCGGGCGCGCGCACGCCTGCGGCAAGCTCCGTGACTCGGGTCGCGGGTCCTGCGGACTCGATCGCCGCGGGGACACCCGCGATCGCCTCACGGGGAGGAAGAATGGGGAGATGCTGATGTATCGGCCTAAACTGAGGAAAAAAATTGTTTTTTTTATATATTTTTGGGGGATATTTATTATAGCAAAATGTACAAAATAATGCGTTTTTTTCAAAATTGTCGCTCTATTTTTGTTTATAGCGCAAAAAAATAAAAACCGCAGAGGCAATCAAATACCACCAAAAGAAAGCTCTATTTGTGGGAAAAAAATAACGTCAATTTTGTTTGGGAGCCACGTCGCATGACCACGCAATTGTCAGTTAAAGCGACGCAGTGCCGAATCGCAAATAGTGCTCTGGTCAGGAAGGGGGTAAATTCTTCCGGGGCTGAAGTGGTTAAACTTACCTGAACCCTTGTTGCTAGGCAGTCTTCCTAATCTGCCTCTTCCTATTCCGCGGCGTGTTCTGCTCCTAGCTGAGCGGCCCCGTTGCCTTCTGGGAACACCACGGGCCCATTCACAGAGTGGAGCGCCGCTTGCGAGTGCACAGTAGGAAACTGGCAGTGAAGCCGCAAGGCTCCACTGCCTGTTTCCCTTACTTAGGATGGCGGTGCCGGGACCCGAGAGCCGAGGGACGGGTTGGCCTCAGGTGGCCGACATCGCGGGCACCCAGGACAGGTAAGTCTACTTATTTAAAGTCAGCAGCTACAGTGTTTGTAGCTGCTGACTTTAAAAAAAAAATATATAGTGGCTGAAATCCCGCTTTAATAAAGTTGAATAATGCCCTTCCTATAGATGTAGACCATTTACGTACCTCATGAAGCCTGAACAGAATACTCCCAGAACGTTGCTAGGACGTTGCTAAGTGAGGCCTAGTCGACTAGTTGTTGCTCACCTTCACCATCACAGGAGTGAGCTCTCCACTCTGAGCACAGAGCTGCTGCATCAGGGGAGAGAAAGTATGTGAGGGGTTTAAAGTGATTGTAAACCCTTACAAAACACTTTTTGCTACAGGTAAGCCTGAACGGTTTAGGAGATATCCCCTGTATTTGCATGTGCCGTCATGAAGGGGAGTGAAATCTTTCCAGAGCTCAAGTGGTTAACAAGGATAAATCAGCAATGAGCCTAGATGAAAACTGAACTCCAGGCAGATATAAAAAGCAGAGACAAATGCAAGTCTGTAAGTACTAAGCAGTGAGAGAGAGTACCTGAATTTGACCGGGTGTCAGCCTCATTCAGTCCTTATGCAACAGAGCCAGAGTGTGAAAGGAAGAGGCAGTACAAGGAGGCAATCAGTTCATGTGCTGACAAGAAGCATGCTGATAGGAGGAGAGAGCAGAGTGACAGAAAGATGAGTTCATCACTGTGCTGTCCAGTTACTTGTCCAGTTAGAATATTGGCAACTATCAGACAGAGGACATCCAGTGGCAGAAAAATAGTACTGCATGGGAAAATCTCTGAATTGAAGGTGAATATTGCAGCCAGGGCCATCTTTAATGTTGATTGGACCCTGGGCAAAAATTTTCTTGGGCCCCCCCCCCATGCAATTTTGCTCTCCGCCTGCTCTGAGACATACAATAAATATCAGCTAGACTTAAAATCAGTTTACTGTATCAGATCACGCAGTGATTGTGATTGGTTGCCAGAGGTTACAGCATATCCTTACCGCTCACTGACTGGTTTCTAGAGGATACAGCACGATTTCTTCTTGTTGATTGTTTGCTAGAGATTACTGTACAGTGATACTGCTCACTGATTGGTTGCTAGAGATTACTGTACTGTAATACTGCTCACTGATTGGTTGCTAGAGATTACTGTACTGTAATACCGCTCACTGATTGGTTGCTAGAGGTTACAGCACATCATCTGTTCACTGCACAGATGGGCATAATATACATATGAATGCCTCAGCTATTTACATATGAATGCTCCCGTTATTTACATATGAATGACGGTTATTTACATGTAAACACAGGGTCTGCAGGTGAATCATCTGTAAACAACAATAGGGCGGAGCTGGGCAGCATTAGTAGCAGCACTTCACACTGAGATATCAGGACACAGCACAGGACTAAAACTTCAAGGGACAAGGGAATTTAAACTGGGATAGTTGGCAAGTATGAAGCAGCTGCTTTGGGCCTGACAACAATGACAGGGCCCAGGGCAGCTGCCCCTTTTGCCCTGCCTTAAAGACGGCCCTGATTGCAGCAAAAGCTGTTTTTTTTTTAAATGTTTTAATAAACTATTAATTTTGTTATTTTTACTGGAGTTCTGCTTTTAAAAAAAAAAAAATGAACAAAAGCCAATATACACTAAACTAAGTAGAAGTGCTCATTGAAGAGAAATGGCCCATTAGCCAGTTTGTTTAATTTAAATAAAAGTCTCAGTGTTTCCCCCGGGGCTATTGAAAAGAACCAGGGACCATAAATGAGGTAAGAATAGGTGTCGGATTATATAGCTTGTACCCGGCACATTTATGAGCAAAATACAAAACTTAATGCCATAAAAAGCTGAACAGGAAAGGTCGGCGAGTCAAGTGAATAAATCCACACATTAAAAATAAGAGACACAGAACATCAGACAGTAATTTAGCGGTGGACTAGAGGGGGGTTTACTGGACAAGAAAACACGCACTTTACAGCGTATTGTCTGTTTTATGAGTGTCGCCGGGCTCGGGGCTCAGAGCTTTTCAATGTGTCTTTTTATGTGCGTTGTGTTGTCCCATCTGTGTTTAGCGACAATTTAATTCCAGCAAAGAAAACTCTGCTGTCCCAGCGTACAAGAGACGCATTGCTGACACTCCCGTGTCCTACGACTGCTATTGTCTGCAGGGTCAGCTGAGATCAACCAGACACAAAGGACAGTAAATTCAGAGGCTTTTCACTGCATGTGTTCAGAGTGTGCCTGCCCCTTTAAAAGGACAACTGGCCGGGGATGACTAAAGTAAAAACTAGGGTTGTCCCGATACAACTTTTTTAACCACTTCAGCCCCGTGAGAATTTACCCCCTTCCTGACCAGAGCACTTTATGCGATTCAGCACTGCGTCGCTTTAACTGACAATTGTGCGGTCGTGCGACGTGGCTCCAAAACAAAATTATTGTCCTTTTTTCCCCACAAATAGAGCTTTCTTTTGGTGGTATTTGATCGCCTCTGCGGTTTTTATTTTTTGCGCTATAAACAAAAAAGTAGCAACAATTTTGAAAAAAACGCATTATTTTTCACTTTTTGCTATAATAAATATCCCCAAAAAATATTTAAAAAAACATTTTTTTTCCTCAGTTTAGGCCGATATGTATTCTTCTACATATTTTTGGTAAAAAAAAAATCACAATAAGTGTTTATTGATTGGTTTGCGCAAAAGTTATAGCGTTTACAAAATAGGGGATAGTTTTATGGCATTTTTATTATTAATTTTTTTTTACTAGTAATGGTGGCGATCAGCGATTTTTATTGCGACTGCGACATTATGGCGGACATGTCGGACATTTTAGACACATTTTTGGGACCATTGTCATTTATACAGCAATCAGTGCTATACAAATGCACTGATTCCTGTGTAAATGACACTGGTAGTGAAGGGGTTAACCACTAGGGGGCTACGGAGTATGTCCTGGGGAGTGTTAATAACTGTAGGGGGCATGGCTACGTGTGACATGTCACTGATCTCTGCTCCCGATCACAGGGAGCAGAGATCAGTGACACTGTCACTAGGCAGAACGGGGAGATGCTTGTTTACATTAGTATCTCCCCGTTCGTCCTCTCCGTGAGGCGATCGCGGGTATCCCCACGGCGATCGAGTCCGCGGGACCTGCGACCCGACTCACGGAGCTCCACGCAATGGCAGCAAATTTAAAGGGACGTATGGGTACGCCCATTTGGCCAGCCGTGCCATTCTGCCGACGTACATCGGCGTGCGCCAGTCGTGAACCGGTTGAGACCGAGTACAAATTTTTTTTAAACCCTGTTGGTGGGTGGGGGGGGGGGGGTAAACGATGCTCAGTTATGAATGGACAGAGTCAGTGATCACTGCCTCTGTCTATTCAGAAAAGGAAGGAGCCAGTAAATGACAGATTTATCGGCTTCTTCTTCCGCTCTCCATCTTGAAAGATCTGGGACAGGTTAGGGTGGAGGAGGACGGGAGGGGGAAGGGAACTGGGGGAGCACACATGGAGGAGGACGGGGGGGCAGAGGAGGTCATGGAGGAGCACAGAGTAGGACACGTAGGGAAGCCGGAGGAGGATACAGGGGGACGCTCGGGGATGATCGGTGCGGCGACGGGGGAAGTTATAATCACCAATCTCCCTGTGTGGCTTTTAGTAAAGCAACTCAAAGTCGCGGCGGAGAGAGGAGGAGAATTGGCGGCGCACCGATCATCCCTGAGTCCCCAGGTATCGGACTAGGCATCAGGAGCATTTTTCACGAGTACAAGTACTCCTTAACCACTTAAGCCCCGGACCATTTGGCTGGCCAAAGACCAGAGCACTTTTTGCGATTCGGCACGGCGTCGTTTTAACTGACAATTGCGCGGTTGTGCGACGTGGCTCCCAAACAAAATTGACGTCCTTTTTTTCCCCACAAATAGAGCTTTCTTTTGGTGGTATTTGATCACCTCTGTGGTTTTTATTTTTTGTTCTATAAACACAAAAATAGCGTCAATTTTGAAAAAAAAACGCATAATTTTTTACTTTTTGCTATAATAAATATCCCCAAAAAATATATAAAAAAAAAATTTTTCCTCAGTTTAGACCGATATGTATTCTTCTACATATGTTTGGTAAAAAAAAAAACAAAAAAAAAAAAAAACGCAATAAGCGTTGATTGATTGGTTTGCGCAAAGGTTATAGCGTCTACAAAATAGGGGATAGATTTATGGCATTTATATTAATAATTTTTTTTGTTACTAGTAATGGCGGCGATCAGCGATTTTTATCGTGACTGCGACATTAAGGCGGACACATCGGACACTTTTGGCGCTATTTTGGGACCATTCACATTTATACAGCGATCAGTGCGATTAAAAATCCTTTGATTACTGTGTAAATGTGACTGGCAGTGAAGGGGTTAACCACTAGGTGGCGCTGTAGGCGTAAAGTGTGTCCTAGGGAGTGATTCTAACTGTGGGCAGGGAGGGGCTGTGTGTGACACGACACTGATCACCGCTCCCCATTCTTCCTCACTGTGAGACGTTCATGGGTATCCCTGCGGACATCAAATGCGTGGGACCCGCGATCACGCTCACGGAGCTCCCATCGGCATGCGCATGCCCGCAAGCCGCCTCTTAAAGGGCAACATACAGGTACGTTAATCTGCTTGTACGTGCCCTTCTGCCACAGTATATCTACGTGAGACGGTCGGGAAGCGGGTAAAATGCTTGGTATCAGCACCGATACTAGTATCGGTATCGGGGCAACCCTACTAAAAATGCATGTGTTACTGCGCGCTATCCCAAAGCTTGGTGACACGTGAACTGCAGTTTGTTGTGCTGCTATTTATTTTGGATGACGACTCAGTGCACTATTACAGTATTGGGCAACACATCCTAACTGCAGCACCGTACCAGAGATTATTATACAGGATTTATATAGCGCCAACAGTTTGCGCAGCGCTTTACAACATGAGGGCAGACAGTACAGTTACAATACAATTCAATACAGGAGGAATCGCAGGGCCCAGCTCCTTAGAGCTTACAATCTAGAGATGTCAACTGTCCCGGATTTGCCAGGACAGTCCTGCCTCTTGGACCTCGGTCCCAATGATACTGTTTTCCTGGGCGATGTCCCTGAATGACAGTGCCACCCTTATGTGAGATACTGCACAGTGAGATAGCTGCAAGAGGGAGCCCCATTGAAAGCAATGGGAGGCTGCCAGTTCTCAAAGCTAATTGTGCCTACTCATAAGTGACCGCTCATGCAGCGATCCCATGCGAGTGATCAGCCCTGGACGCAGACTGCCTGTGCCCGGGGATGTTCATTCGCGTGTGTTTGCTGGTGGGCCAGAATGAGGGTGGGGTCTGAGTGGGACCACCTAAAGGCCCGTACACACAATCTGAAAATTGGATGACAAATAGCGCTTTCAAAGAGATCGTAGAATAATCTGATCGTTAGTACAGAGCTTTCGAGATACCGACCATGACAGTTCATCCGAAATTATTAGAAGGGACCAATACTAAATTTTTTCTCGTACGATACCAGATCGTACAACTCTAGTTTAACCACTTAAGGACGGCCCACCGCATATATACTGCGGCAGGGTGGCCCTATTGTGCGAAACGACGTACCCGTATGTCGTTTTATGCATGAGGCACTGCGATGCCGTTTAATCGTAGAATAATCTGACCGTTAGTACAGGGCTTTCGAGAGCCGACCACGACAGTTCATCCAATATTATCCGAAGGGACAAATATGACATTTTTCTCGTACTGTACTCGTACGTCGTTTCATGCATGAGACACTGCGAGCGCGCCCGCTGCACGGCGCTGTCCGCCGGCCACCCGTGATCACTCCTCAGAGAGGCACCACGAGGATCTGCATATGTAAACAAAGCAGATCCCCGTTCTGACAGGGGAGTACAGAGTGATCGTCTGTTCCTATTGATTCCGACCGATTTTTTTTTTTTTACAGGCGGCGGGAGGGGACGTTCCCACCCTCCGGTTGCTTCTCCTGTCTCGCCCGTGCGATCAGCGAGCTGGAGAATGGACCCACCGGTGGTGGAAGTTTACCATAGAGCTGACCGAAGAGCAGATGTTCCCCTGTCATCTCTATGACTCTCGGAGGCCGGAAGTGACGTCATGACATCTCTTCCAGTGCCGGCAGATGTAAACACTGCCTTTTTTCTTGTTAGAAGGCCTGAGATCATTTTTTTTTTTTTTTTTTTGTTTTCAGGCTTTCCAGCCTAGAGGAGAGATGTGTGGTCTTATAGTCCCGACATCTCTCCATAAAGAGAACCTATCATGCCCTATTCCCATTACAAGGGATGTCTACATTACTTGTAATAGGAATAAAAGTGATCAAAAATTAAAAAGGCAAAGTTGAAAAAATAACATAAAAAAAAAAAATAAAAAAAAGTTTAAAGCGCCATCGTCCCCTCGTGCTCACACGTAGAAGCGCATACATACATAGATTGCGCCAGCATATGTAAACGACATTAAACCACACATGTAAGGTATTGCCACGAACATTAGCACGAGAGCAATATTTCTGGCACCTCCTCTAACTCTAAACTGGTAACCTGTAAAAAAAATTAAAGCGTCGCCTAGGGAGATTTTTAAGTACTGCAATTTTAAAGAGTGACGGGTAAGGTATCGATTTACTCGGCTTAGCATCATCTTTCACAAAATCGGGCTAACTTTAGTGTTTTGTTTTTTTTCTAATTCATAACAAAATGTTTTTTTTTCCAAAAAAAAAACGCTTTTGAAAAATTGCTGTGCAAATACCGTGTTACATAAAAAGATGCAACAACCGCCATTTTATTCCCTAGGGTCTTTGCTAAAAAAAAAAATACATCTAATGTTTGGGGGTCCTGAGTAATTTTCTGTCGATCTGTCGTCTGGTTTTCGATTCGTGTTTACGGGGCATAAGGAAGACTGTGGGCAATCGTTAACTGTGTCCCAGGGACCGGGACTGAAATTTTGGTGAGCATGCACCATAACTGCAAGCCGCACATTATTGAATTACGCGTTAAATGAAGAGAAAAAAAATGATGTCAGTTTTGACGTGCATGCGTTAAAATTAATGGGTTTTCATAATGCAGCACACAGTGTGAATGGGCCTGCTGGCTACACACGTTACAATCTGGCCCCAGCTAACCAGCCATGTGAATGTGGCCTAAAAATTTAATAGTTGTTTTCAATGTATTTACATCTGCAGCTTTCCTTAAAAAAAAATACCCGGGTGATCCTGCCATGAAGGCTCTTGTTGAGGCACTTCCTGTTCCTGTCTGCCAGTGCTGCTCCTTGCATTGTCACTCTGTCACTGTTTCTGGCTTCAGATGGAGACTACAGTGACCATTTCAACATGTACTAGGCAGGTATCATGAACCACCCTCACCCTCCACTGGTGTCGCCATCAGGAAACCCATCCTTAGAAATGCATAGGTCGCAACTGTCCCTGATTTGGAGGGACTGTCCATGATTTGGAGGGACTGTCCCTGATTTGGAGGGACTGTCCCTCTGTCCCTCATTTTGGTCTGCTCTATATAGATGTATATAAAATGCTCTTTTTATCTATCAAAAAGTGTTTACCAGTGCTAAACCTTTCATCTGACTTCTAAATTGCTGCATTTGTAAATTCCAAAAGCCAATATGAAATTGCGTTTTCAGAATCTAAAGCGGGAACACTCGTTCCTGCAACAAAATATCTAAATGAGGCCTAGGATGTAACAAAGGAAGAAAAAAAAAACAGTAAGAAGCAAGTCTTTTATTGTTATTGATACGCTGTACACTAAATGTCATACGGTCTATACTGATCTTTTGTGCAGAACTCTATGTGAACAAATATTCAGATCTCAAGTCTTTCAAGCTCTCCAGTGGCCTCAGTCAGGGTTATAAAATGTGTGATGCTGAAGACAAGAGTTTTTGGTTCCATCATTGAGATGTGTGGGAATTTCGGATTTCCTGTTTGCACGATGGCCACATTCCAGGAAAACAGACGCTATACCCCGAATAATGTCCTCGCTGAAGAAACATCTGATATGACAGACACTGCTGTTAAGGAATGAAAACCTTTATAAATTATTTATAGATTACCTCCTGAAAATTTGGTAGCCAGAAAGAAGCCATTCTGTGCACTGAGCCACTATATAGCCTAAAGCTGGTCATAGATGGGTAGAAAATCAGAAAATTTGTTCAAAAAATCGTTCAAAACACTTAATCGTTTAACTTTCTAAATGTTAGTTTGATTCTCAAAAATGCAAAGATTTATAGCAAATAAAAACGAACCAGCATGTCGGAATCTTGTGGTGCCAACTAACGATTTACAAAGCGTGAGTAGTGGAATCGTTTGAGAATGACATGAAAAATCATACTGCACTTGAGCATGTGAAATCAATCAACATAAATTTACTGTTGTAAATGAATGACAATATGTGATCAAGTGGGGGGGATGCATATCAAAGATGGCGTATTCGTAGGGTTGCCACTAGTGGCGGCTGGTGCTCAAAATTTTTGGGGGGACAAACAAACTAAAAAATTCTGAAAAAAAAACATCAATTGCAGCCTCACTGTACCATCAATCGCAGCCACTGTGCCATAAATCACAGCCACTGTGCCATCAAACGCAGCCACTGTGCCATCAAACGCAGCCACTGTGCCCATCAAACGCAGCCCCTGTGCCCATCAAACGCAGCCACTGTGCCCATCAAACGCAGCCACTGTACCATCAAACGCAGCCACTGTGCCCATCAAACGCAGCCACTGTGCCCATCAAATGCTGCCACTGTACCAACAAACACAGCCACTGTGCCATCAAACGCAGCCACTGTGCCCATAAATTGCTGCCACTGTGCCATCAAACACAGACATTCTGCCATCAAACGCAGCCACTGTGCCATATCAAATGCTCCCACAGTGCCATCAAATGCTGCCACTGTGCCCATCAATTGCCGCCACTGTGACATCAAACACTGCCACTGTGCCATCATATGCTGCCACTGTGCCCCATCAAATACAGCTACTGTGCCCATCTTATGCAGCCACTGTGCCCCATCAAATGCAGCCACTGTGCAGCATCGAATGCAGCCGCACTGTGCTCTATCAATCGCAGCCTCACTGTGCCCCATCAAATGCAGCCTCACTGTGTCCCATCATATGCACCCTCACTGTGTCCCATCATATGCAGCCTCGCTGTGTCCCATCATATGCAGCCTCACTGTGTCCCACCATATGCAGCCTCACTGTGCCCCATCAAATGGAGCCTCACTTACCTTACAGGCAGGCAGCTCCGCTCGGGCCGTGCGTTCCACGGAGCTGCCGACATCACTTCCGGCTTCCCTCTGGAACAGGGAAACTGGAAGTAACCTTTTAACTTGAATAACAAAGCTCCCACCCGTAGTAATACTACGGGCGGAAGCTGCTCGGTGCTTTGGATTGCGCCGCAAAGCAGGTCAAAAGCTTGCAAATTAAGCACCTCCTCTGCAACCTCGTGATTGCATTGATGTGGCACTTCCCATAGTGCACTGTGTCCGGTGCCCGAACACAGTGCACTTAAAGAACATTTTTTCCATTTTTTTTTTTTTAAAGGGGCCTTTTTAATTTTTTTTTTTTGTGACTGCTGGGTGGGGGTGCCCATGCGCCCCCTAAGGACGGGCCGCCACTGGTTGCCACCTCATCCCTTTAAAACCGAACACATATCTGATTCCTCTTGTAGCAAATTGTAATGTAACTGTAATGTCTGCCTTCATTTTGTTAAGCTCTGTTGGCGCTATATAAATCCTGTATAATAATATTAATTGGCTGTGGCTGATTAAGGTGGTAATGAAACTCACTTGGTGCCTTATCTGTATTAAATTAGCCTCAGAACGTTTGTAATTCATATGTGTCCAGGTTTAAAGGTATGAGGTGGCAACCCTACGTATTCACATTTTTATTCGACAGATCTTTATCCGCTTGCCCACCGTAAAACCTAGATATATGTTGACAAGGTGGCCCTGCTGCACCAGATCACGTACCTAGTACATGATCCGGCACTTCCACATAGGGGGTGCCCGAGCCATCAGCGACCCGGCCGTGCTGTGACTGAACACAGCATATGTCGATCAGCGGGTGCCAGCTAATAGATCACCACCAATAGATGAAAAGTGTCCGCCGCAATATCACAGTCCCGCTATAAGTTGCTGATCGTCGCTAAGGATGAGCTCAGGTGTGTTCGCATCTCCACGTGCCTGCTCCCGCCAGGAAGCTGACACTAATCACAGGCAGTGAGACATTTCCCAATCTGTGCAGCCACGGATCAGGAAATGTCTCATTGCCTACGATTAGCGCTGCGGAGTGTCAGCTTTCTGGCAGGGGCGCAAGCACATGGAGCTGCGAACACGCCTCAGCTCATCCTTAATCGTCGCCATTACTAGTATAAAAAAATAAAATAAATAAAAATTCCAGTACATATACCATAGTTTGTAGACGCTATAATTTTTACGCAACCCAATCAATCTACAATTATTGGCATTTTTTTTACCAAAAATATGTAGCAGAATACATATTGGCCTAAATTTATGAAGAAATTAGCTTTTTTCAATTTTTTATTGCATATGTTTTATAGCAGAAAGTAAAAACATTTTTTTTTTTTTTTCCAAAATTGTCTGTCTTTTTTTGTTTATAGCGCAAAAAATAAAAACTGCAGAGGTGATCAAATGCCACCAAAAGAAAGCTCTATTTGTGGGACAAACAGGACAAAAATTTGATTTCAGTACAGCGTTGCATGACCATGCAATTTTCAGTTAAAGTAACTCAGTGCCGTAACACAAAAAATGGCCTAGTCATGGGGGGGGGGGGTTAAATCTCCCAGAGGTCAAGTGGTTATTAAATACTTAAAGCGTAGTTCCACCCAAAAAATTATTTTACATAAATGTGCAGCAAATAACATAACAAGTGACATTTGGAGAAAATTTTAATCCAATATCCAATTTAATCCTTTTAATCCCAGTTGCTATGTGGTCCCTTCTAATCTTCCCCTTCCTCACCACGGCTGCTGACGTCACTTCCCTCGGCTCCTCTGCTCTCTAATGCTCCTGGGAGATGTGTGTCATCATTTCCCAGGAGACAGTGGGCAGCGCCGAGGGCTAGGTTGCCATAACGGGCTGGGCACTTCCGGCGACGCCTCCCGTTATTCCTGTATAGTTTCCGTGCTATTACTGCGCATGCGTGAGAAAGGGCGGTGCAAGCTGGGAGTACAGCAGCTCCGTATCCTGGAAGAATCTGCTTGTGGGCTTCTCCTGCCAACAAGTAAGATGAGAATCCACAAGAATGGAAAATCACAGGTATTTTTTACTACAATTATATTCTAAAGGCAGCGCTAATGACATGAACTATATTTGATCAATATGCATTATGCAAGAGTACTATTTATATAAAAAACAAAAAAAAAAACGAAGATGCGGGTGGAACTCTGCTTTAAATTATATTACCAGGAATATTTACACTTCTGAAGCACCAGGACCTGTGCAAGCTACCAGCATTTCCCGATGCTAGGCATACACTAGAAGAAATTTGTTTGGCATTTTTAATTGTAAGAATGTTCTTAGTGTAGCACCCTGGAGTTTAGGCAGGGAACTCCTCACAAATTTACCTGCCAGGAGTAGTAATCCTGGTTGATTGTTAGAGATCCATTGTTTTCTCCCTAAGTATGGGCTTGTTGCACTTTTTTCTTCTACCACTAAGTTGCCCGGTACTTGGTGGTACTAGATATGAGAAGGGCAACCCAAGGTCAGGTTATGGGTATATGGGGTATGCCAATGGGCAGGGGTTTTCTTAAATCCTTTGGCCTGCTGGGAGAGCCTAGATATTTGGGTGGAATCAGGTGATCTATGTTTTGTGCCACCTGGATGGCTGTCTGGGTGAACGTATTTCGTGTGGCCTGGGCTGCTAGGCCGGAAATTGGGCCCATTCCGGGGGCGTCTGGCTGCTAGGCTGTCTGAGGGCCTATCCAGAAGCAAGAGAGGGTTGGGATTGCGGCTTGCAGTCCAACCAGAAGTGATGGTTTTGCCGGCCGGTGAACCTGTCAGTGGTCAGAGGTAAAGGGGAAGCTGTCGCCAGTAAGGGACCAATCACATTATTACCAGGGACCACAGTGAGTAACTGAAGCAAATACCGGAGCAGTATTCTCACCGAACGGGTACGGTGAAGAATCGGGAAACTTCAGGCGGAGGTGACGCCTGCAGAGGAGCCTTGTGTTTCAAGCCAGGGACCAAGCGGGCCAGTGGGGTGAAGCTTGAGAAGTATCGGGAGTGCCAAGCTAGGGACCCAGCAGAGAGGCGGGGGTGACGCTTGAGGAGGATACCACCGTGAAGATTGGAGGAGCTCAAGGGATTCAGTGACAGTGAATCAGAGGGTCTAGTGAGAGACCGGGAGTTCAGTGGGCTGAAGAACTACAAGGAGAAGTTGTAGTGAAGGTGAAAGAACTGTTATGCCATAGGAGACAGCACTCCTGCACATGCAGATGTGGCTTCTTGCTGGAGGCCTTTCCCTGCATGGCTGTCCTATTGAAGTCTCGGAGTCTGCTAATTGAACTTGCAACTACTCAAGGGTGTCCTGGCCCTATCCCTCTTTCCCCCATAAAAGTTTGTAAGAGAAATAAACATCTCTTTTGCCTTCAAGAAGTGTCTGGCACCCAATAACTTTATCCATCTTGCACCCACTATGCCTCACAACCCACCATATACAGAAGGATGTCAGATATCTCTGGCCCTGGAAGTTCTCATCAGCCTGAAGGAGGCCGGAGACCTTGCTACATTAGAAAGTTTGTTTTTTTAATCATTAGTGGGGTCAAATTGATGTGACAAGAAAATTTACAGTAAGGGAGCGGGATGGAAATTTTTTATCGGACTAGTAAATTTCTAGCAGTGTATGTGCTTTTTGTTTGGTTCATTCATTCCAAAATCAAATGGTAAAAGCAAACAAAATCTTTCAAACAACATTTGAATGTTCTGAACTTTTCGGACAATTTTACCCTAGACGTTTTCTAAGAATTTTCCTTCCAAATTCTAATAGTGTATACCCAGATTAACATTGTTCCAACATTATGAAGCTGAAGAGTTGCTCAGGCATAAACAATAGCATGTGTATAAGAGGCTGTTCACAGAATGGTGTACTGGAAGCGTTTTATAAATCTTC
The DNA here is from genome assembly GCF_042186555.1 of Aquarana catesbeiana. NCBI lineage: Eukaryota > Metazoa > Chordata > Amphibia > Anura > Ranidae > Aquarana > Aquarana catesbeiana. The sequence goes on from NC_133325.1 coordinate 55,168,806, forward strand.
TGCATGCAGCATTTTCTTCAAGTGGAACTCAAAGAATGGAGAATTTTTATGTTCTAGGGAACCTTTAGGAAAGTTAATTGCATCTAATCAGTACTCTAAAAATTCTACCTTTTGCCTGGAATGCCTCCTGGTATGTGAGTGTACAGTTAGGGTTGCTACCTTTTCTTTAAGTCACACCTGAACACTTTTGCCATTAAATAACATTTCTACTCATATGAAGTTAATAACAAGAGTCCTCATTTACAGCATGTCCACAGAGTTCCCCTTTTACATCTGAATCCACAGAGTTCCCCTTTTACATTTGAACTTGCAGAGTTCCCTTTCACTGTAAGGGGGGACTCTGCAGACTCTGATGTAAGGGAGAACTCTGGGGCCTCTACCATAAGGGATGCTCTGGGAACCCTGATTTAAGGGGGAACACTAAGAACTCTGATGTACGGAGAGGAATCTGATGTAAGGGGGAACACTGTGGCCTTTGGTGTAAAGGGGAACTTTGATGTAAGGGGTGCTCTGAGAACCCTGATTTTCTCTAGTGTACCTTCTCAGAGGCAGGAGATAGAAGGGGGAGACTTTAGTCACAGACAGGGATGGATGGTGAGCTCACTCATCCCTTGGCAGTCCGCACAGCTCATCCAGATGAATCTGAGGCTGCTGGACTTCAAATTTCTAGGCCCCAACTTTCCTTTTCTGAGGCACAGCGTCAGTGATTGGAGTGTGGCAGACACAGACGGGTAGGGGTGGGTAGGAAGAGGTGCAGATCGAGCCCTTTCTCCTCTCCGGTCTGTGTTTGGGGGGGGGGTGTTGTTAGTGCTGGCTTTGGGCAGTGTGAAAGAGTGTAACAGATACTCTCAGCTTAGACACCTGCATACACACAGCAACCCTGCTGGGAAGCCATAGTCCAGTCTAAATAATGTGTCTGGGTTTTAGTCAGTCTGAAACCCAGACGCATGATTCCAAACCCGAACTGTCCGGGTGAATCCTGGACAGGTGGCAACCCTATGTACAGTCCTAGGAACTTTTGTACCTACAACCTCATAGCTATATATCAGCAGTATGAGATTCAAGGCACTGCTGCCTCTGTCTCAGGAGATTTGGTGATGTTACTACTATGCTGATTACTGTTCTCCTTGCTGAAGGGTCTGACATTAGGAAGCAAAGCACTGCCTCTACCAAGATGGCTGCCTCCATACAGAGACACAGTGTAGAACAATGCATGTGTAGGGCCCCCCTGGGTCTACTGAAGGAAGGATGCAACCTTCAGAGGCAGGGGGGGAGCTAGCATTTACCCCAGGGCTAAGTCAATGGGTATAACGGTGAGTTCTGAACAGAAATCAGGCACCAGAACTTGAAAGAAGGTAGTAGGAGAGAGGGTTAAGGGGTCTCAGATAACAGTAGCAGATCACTTACAGACTCCTTGGATCCAGAAAAAAGTACAGCTTCACAGTACCAGAACCTTTAAGCCTACCCGGCGATACTGCAAACACGTTTTCAAATGCAGAACAAGATCCAGCTTCACAGTGTCAGAACCTTTAAGCCGACCCGGCAACACTGTAAGTATGTTTTAGATGTAGGTGCGTCCTCCAAACGAGTCACCAGGCCCTCCTGGGGGGACAGCCTCCATCTTAGCTCTCTCCAGCAAGGGTCCTCCCCTGGATCTTCTGTATTTGGCTTGGCTTTTTCCATGCTTGGCTAATGGAGTGATACAGGGAAAAGACGATATACACCATTATGACCACCATCAGGTTACGTGAATAACTTTGATTATCTGGTAACGATGGCATCTGAAAGTTGGCAAGTAAACACGTTGTCCCTGATGTTCATGTATTGAAAACAGAAAAAATGGGAATCGTTTGTTGTGTATGGGGCTGTGTAGTCGCAGATGGGTCAGAGTGTCCATGCTGACCCGTGTCCACAGCCAAAAGCACCTACAATGGTCATGTATGTAAGGGTGTGTGTTATGATAGATAGGTGACATCTCCTCCATCTGTTCCCCATTACCTCGTTGGGCACCAAGTGTGGGTCACACAGGAGGTCTACCCCCCGGGGTGGGTTCTTCTGGGCTACGCCAGGCGGCAGGAAAGGGTCAGTTGTTTCACACAGGGTTTACACCTTGCCCGAAGGCGCGCTCATCAGTGCCGGGATCTGACAAGGGCTGAGGTCATGTGAAAGTCAAACATTAAGGCAGTCCTCCAACTCAGAGATGAGCCTCTTGTGTATAGTGCCATGTGAAGTTCTTCCAAAGATAGCGTCCCGTCTTCTACTGTACATTAAACAGGTACTTGTGCTGCATTAGGAGGCACACGCAGAGCCTCTGCCCACTCCACCAGTCAGCATACCCCTGTTACTTCACTCCCAGTAACAGAATTGGGTCCCACCAAGCACATAGAGCGGACCTCATACATGCTTCACTTAACCCTTCTTATTCTGTATCAAGTGACCAGGTATTAGATCCCCGTAATGCTTATCTGCTCCCAGAGACCAATGGTGACAGACAGCTAGGGAGGGAGCTGTAACACCAGACCCCTTTGCTACTGGAGAACCTGTCACCCTACCTGGTACCACCCCAAAGATTGGTTGCAGTTAACCCTTTTGTTACTGTGATGTTACTAGAAACTTTTGGTGTGCCGTACTAGACTCAGACCCTTTTGTGTGTGCGCTCTAGGACCCTATGTGCATCCCTTTTAGTAACTTCAGACCAGGCTCAGTGCGGTTAATAACTTTTACCAAATGTAGAGTTTGATAAGTACAACAAGGCAGAACATCCTTTCCCTAACTAACTCTAACAATGGCTGCCCCAAAGTATCTGCATAGGTAAAGTCCTTGTGGGTGAAGTCCATAGCTGGCATGACTTGATGGGAGAAGTTCATGACTTGGGTGTATTCTGAAGGCCAGTGCTCTGTAGATGAACTACAAGCCTCATCATGTCCTGTGAGGTTTCCATTCTTTAGTCCACTGACCTGCACTCTCTCGAGACCTGAACCTCTGCCTTTTTATATATCACAGAACAGAAGGCTGGGCACCAAAAACCCAGCTACATCATGTGGATGGCTGGGTGCGTGTGTGTCACTTACCTGGAGAAGAGATGGCATCAGGATGCAGTATGTCAAGAAAACAAGCGTATGGGGTAGGCAGCATGATACTTTGGGCAATGATGCTGGGAAACCTTGGGTCCTGCCATTCATGTGGATGTTACTTGACATGTACCACCTACCTATTGTTGCTGACCAAGTGCTTGTCTTCATGGAAATGGTATTACCTTATGGCAGTAGCCTCTTTTTGCTACATTGCAAAAATGATTCAAGAATAGTTTTGCGAACACAGCAAGGAGTTTGAGATGTTGACTTGTTCTCCATATTCTCCAGATCTTAATCTATTCGAGCATCTGTGGGATGTGTTGGAAAAACAAGTCCGATCCATGGAGGCCCCACCTCACAACTTACAGGACTTGTAAAGCGAGAAGGTTTTTTATGGTAATGCATTCTATGCATTACCATAAAAAAACCTTCTGTGTTCAGCAGCCGCCACAGCACCCCCTAATACTTACCTGAGCCCCATGTCTCTCCAGCGATGTCCACAAGTTCCTCGGCCGTCCAGGACTCTCCTCCTGGTTGGCTAAGACACAGCAGCGGTGCCATTGGCTCCTGCTGCTGTCAATCAAAGTCGGTTAGCCAATCAGGAGAGAAAGAGGGGGGGCTGAATCGGGCTCCTTGTTTGAATACACACAGGTAGCTGTGACTCGACTCGGGTGCCCCCATAGCAAGATGTTTGCTTTGGGGCCATTCGACATCAAGGACGTGCGGTGAGGTCAGTGGCTGGTGAGGCACTGGCTAGTATCAGAGCCATATATACACAGGTTACATACACCGTGATCGTGTCTTTGACAGGTATCCTTTCCCATTTCCGGGAGCCTCAGCCGCAGATATTGACGTCACGGCTGGGGCTCCCTCCTCCTCCCCCTGTCGCCGGGCCAGTAGGAGACAGGAGCAGGCCTTGCGCATGCGCAGTAGGGTTTTCAGCGTTAAGCCGAAAGGTTCCACTGCCGCGTTCCCTTACCCGCAATGGCGGCAGCAGCACCCAACAGCTGATGGAAACATCAGCTGTGGTGCCGACATCGCTAAACTACAGGACAGGTAATTGTCCTATTAAACGCCAGCAGGTGCAGTATGTGTAGCTGCTGGTTTTAATTTTTATTTTTTTGAGCAGACCTCCGCTTTAACTGTGTGAGAAGAACATGGGATTGTGGGTAAATCTTATACACATAAACACGTTATTTCCTTCTAGTTAAGAGGGCTGGGCTGGAAGGGAGCATTTGTCTTTTAGACACATGCCCCTTCTATGACACTGCAGTGAGAGGCGTGCCTCCACTGCAGAATTTTTATTGGACAGCTGGGGCTAATGGTACTTTACCATTGGTCCAAGACTCCAAGCAGTCCATTGAGCTCAGTGCCTCTGACATGAAGTGAGGAGAAGTAAATAAATTAATTAGGAAGGTCTGCGCTTAGGACGTGTGTGAAGGTTGCAGCCTCCCCAAAAAAACCCCTGTAAGAGGGCTCTAGACTATAGAAAGAAAGAAGATGTGAAGGGGCGACCTACAGTGTCCAAACCCAAAATACAGGATGTGAGTAAACCCAAAAACCAAATCCAAATAAGAATGCAAAGAATCGCACCAAAAAACAAAAAAGCTATACAAAAATCGCACCAAAGTCGCACCAAAATGTAATTATCGCACCATATACAAAAACATATAAGTGTATACATATAGTGTCCCAATCATAAAATCAAGGTGTATATAAACCCAAGATGCAAAAAAAACCAAAAAAAAAAAAAAAAAAAAAAAAATCGCACCAAAAAACAGAAAAGTGCAAAAATCGCACCAAAATTAAAAATTACACCAAGATGCAGTTTATTGCACCGTGTACAAAGAACACATAGGTGCATTCATCCCAATGAAGATGACTATTCGTGTTTAGAGGAATTGTAGCAGGTGACTTTAGTGATCACAGAATCTTGACAGGTGACTTGCGTGCTCCCCCTCAAGGGTCCCTACTCACCAGATCCTACTAGCCCTACAGGGGTAATGCGCATGTAGCTCCTTAGGTTGACAGGTAACCACTGGTGTCAGCCTTTGCAGTTCCCCGAGCAGCCTTGGAATATCCGGTTTATGATAGATGTCATTTTCATTAAAACTCATAAAAAAGAGAAATTGGCTCCCATAATGCAGTATAACCAAAACTTCAGTTTATTAAAAGATTATTTTAAAAAAAAGTATAAAAGCAGACAGACAAAACATGCAGTTCATGCAGCGTAATGCCTAGTCCCATAGGGGCTGCACTTGCCGGTATACATCATAAGCAACCGAGCTGTAGGTGGACAGCGTGCACTCTGATTGCGTTCCACCCACTCGCTCAGCTTCCTTGAAGTCACGTGATGTGCGTAGTGACGCCGTGCACATTTTGTCATAGACGTCTTCAGCGGCAAAGACGGGCAGCAGTGACACCCTGAGAGCAGCGGTTTCTAGTGCAGGTGGGGGGAAACCGCTGGCGGTGCCCCCCTAGATGCGTCACCCGGGGCAGGCGCACCCCCTACCCCCCTATTTTGGCCCTGATTAGAACTCCTGTGTGTTCATGAGAAGCGGGCTCTTCTTTCAACCCCCCCACGATTCCTGCTACTATGATTACAGAGCAGCTGTGAGGAATCATCCTCCTGGCAGTGCCAGGGAGGCAGCTCTGTGAAGTTTTGCAGTCATGCAGGGGACACTGGGAAATGTAGTTCTGGAGGGGCTGCACTGTGGAGGCTCTGGGGCGGCAAACTGTAATACCTAGAATTCTCTACACAGAAAGGGAGGAGACAACTGAGCTTTCCTGGGCAAATCTAGAGAATGTGGGGTCTTTCTGGAAAGGAGAGTGAGAGGTGCAAACCAACGGTCATGGTCTGTGCCCTATGTAAGAGGTGTCCTATAGAGAGTGAGAGCCAAGAGACTGAAAGACTGCAAGCCTCCTGTGTGCAAACCAATGGTCATGGTCTGTGCCCTATGCCAGAGGTGTCCTACAGAGAGTGAGAGCCAAGAGACTGAATGACTGCAAGCCTCCTGTGTGCAGAGACCTGGAGCAGTGCAGACCCATCCCTAGGGTGTCTGAGTGCACGCCAGGGACAAAAGGACTGAGACACCGAGACTTCTGTTGCCGCATGGGAGCCCAAAGCCAGAGGGTCCCCTTGCCGAGAAAGCCTACAGCCAGCTAGAGCAAGAGAGGGATCATTTATGAAGATTCGGACTTCTGGAACAGTTGACAGTCAAGTGCATGGGATCACGCTTACTGCCTGCGCATCTTAAACTCATGCCACACCCAGTTAACTCTATAGAGACTGCTTTTACCTAGCAGCTCATCTTCCACTCATCGCCCACACTCTTAATGGTACAGTGCACCACCTACAGAAGGGCCCCACCGAAAGTTGGATGCTATTGACTGATCAGGCATGTTGTACTTTAGTCAACTTCTTAAATACCCCTTTTAGGCACCATAAATCCACCCATTAAAAGCTGCAAGCTCAGGATGCACCCACGATCACTAATATTGTATTAGCTGATTCTGATTCTGCCAATTACTGGTTATATCAGTTAAACCTGATTTAACAGCGCCGCAGTTCGGTTAAATTACCCTGTTATAGGCCAGTGTTCACTTTATCTAGTCTAGTCAATTTACACACTGTTTAACTGCCTTGATTTCATTCATTTATTTAATCTACCTTTTGTTTGTAGGTGGCTTACATTCTGTGAGCTGATATAGATTGCAGGTTTACTAACGCTTAAGCCATACAGGTGTGAGTGTGTATTAGGCCACAACCAGTGGTGTCAGTGGGAAGTAAGCTTTACTGAGTCGTGGCAGAACAGAGAACCCGCCTGTACCAGCAGGTTCTGCTGGGGTAAGCGCTACATACATGTTTTCTGTACATTCCCCAGTATGAAATTTCACCAACATCCCATCCACACACATTACAAATGTGGTTAATATTGGTGGTTATTTGGGATGAGTGAAGTTGAGTTTTAACTTTCAAAAAATTCATCAAAAATTGGTAAATTTTGATCTAGCTTTACCATTTGGCAAAATACTTTAGAGTCACTGGAGAAGAATAAATGAAAGCAGTGAAGCTTGGATTAAACCGGGTGTATGTCACCATGGGTGCAGTATTCACTTATTACCTAGAATTGGAATACATCCCTTGTTTTCTTGGTTTGCTATAGAAGTGATGATGACATTTGTGTTACATAGACAGCGCTGCTCTTTAATCAAATACACAGAATAATAGGGCCTCGTTCACACAGGCGTACTACCGCGTACACTCATGCGAGGGCCGTGCTTGCGTACATGGGGATGCACAGATGTTCAATGCATCTCTGAGCAAGCAGTCCCATTTATGTGAATTGGAATACTGTGGCTGCATGGATGCAGCTGCTGCTCCCATGTTGACAGCCATGCAGGTGCAGATGCATAGCCCCTAACACAAATAGTGTGTGTTGGGGGCCATGCACCCACACAGCTATAAAACTGGCAGCAGCAGCTGTGTCCGTGCAGCCACTGTGTTCCAATTCACATGAATGGGACTGCCTGCATGAGGATGCAAGGAACACCTGGGCAGCAAACATGGACCTCACACAGGCATGCACTATCGTAGGTAATAGTGAACATTTATTTCTCCTTGCATAAACTTCAGGGAAGAATCTCCAAAGTTTTGGAACTGGATGAGTTGTGAGCCAGTAAGGCACACCAGTGGCAAACTATGACCAGAATACTGACAGCTCAGCTACTGGCAAACACTGCCACCTAGTGTCTATAGGACCTATGTGCATATTTTATGCAACAAAGTAAGAATACATGACACCCCCCTTCTAAAAAGGAAAAAAACAAAAAACAAAGTAATTCTGTCCCAGAAACTTTTACTGCAACTAGTCAAAACGAAACATACAGTATCTCACAAAATATATATATTTTCATGTGACAACACTGAAGAAATGACACTTTGCTACAATGTAAAGTATTATTATTATTATACAGGATTTATATAGCGCCAACAGTTTACGCAGCGCTTTACAATATAAAAGGGAGACAATACAGTTATAATACTGTCCCCTCAAAATAACTCAGCACACAGCCATTAATGTCTAAACCGCAACAAAAGTGAGTACACCACTAGTGAAAATGTCCAAATTGGGCCCAATTAGCCATTTTCCCTTCCCAATGTGACTTGTTGGTGTTACAAGGTCTCAGGTGTGAACGGGCATCAGGTATGTTAAATTTGGTGTTATCGCTCTCACCCTCTCATACTGGTCACTGGAAGTTCAACATGGCACCCCATGGCAAAGAATTCTCTGAGGATCTGAAAAAAAAGTTGTTGCTCTACATAAAGATGGCCTAGGCTATACGAAGATTGACAAGACCCTGAAACTGAGCTGCAGCACGTTGGCCAAGACCATACAGTGGTGTAACAGGACAGGTTCCACTCAGAACAGATCTCGCCATGGTCGACCAAAGAAGTTGAGTGCACATGCTCAGCGTCATATCCAGAGGTTGCCTTTGGGAAATAGACGTATGAGTGCTGCCAGCATTGCTGCAGAGGTTGAAGGGGTGGGGGGTCAGCCTGTCAGTGCTCAGACCATACGCTGCACACTGCATCAAATTGGTCTGCATGGTTGTTGTCCCAGAAGGAAGCCTCTTCTAAAGATGATGCACAAGAAAGCCCGCACATAGTTTACTGAAGACAAGCAGACTAAGGACATGGATTACTGGAACCATGTCCTGTGGTTTGATGAGACCAAGATAAACTTATTTGGTTCAGATGGTGTCAAGCGTGTGTGGTGACAACCAGGTGAGGAGTAAAAGACAAGTGTGTCTTGCCTACAGTCAAGCATGGTGGTGGGAGTGTCATGGTCTGGGGCTGCATGAGTGTTGCCGGCACTGGGGAGCTACAGTTCACTGAGGGACCCAGGAATGCCAACATGTACTGTGATATACTGAAGCAGAGCATGATCCCCCTCCCTTCGGAGAATGGGCCGCAGGGCAGTATTCCAACATAACGACCCCAAACACACCTCCCTGACGACCGCTGCCTTGCTAAAGAAGCTGAGGGTGATGGACTAGCCAAGCATGTCTCCAGACCTAAACCTTATTGAGCATTTGTGGGACATCCTCAAACAGAAGATGGAGGAGCACAAGGACTCTAACATCCACCATCTCGGTGATGTCGTCATGGAGGAGTGGAAGAGGACTCCAGTGACAACCTGTGAAGCTCTGGTGAACTCCATGCCCAAGAGGGTTAAGGCAGTGCTGGAAAATAATGGTGGCCACACAAAATATCGACACTTTGGGCCCAATTTGGACATTTTCACTTAGGGGTGTACTCACTTTTGTTGCCAGCGGTTTAGACATTAATGGATGTGTGTCTAATTATTTTGAGGGTACAGCAAATTTACACTGTTATACAAGCTGTACACTCACTACTTTACATTGTAGCAAAGTGTCGTTTCTTCAGTGTTGTCACATGAAAAGATATAATAAAAGATTTACAAAAATGCGAGGGGTGTACTCACTTTTGTGAAATACTCTAAATTATATATAGTGTCCTTTGTGTTTTAGATTTGTTTAACCACTTGACCTCCGGAAGATTTTTTCAAAATTTTCGGTCCTTTTCTCGGTTGTTTGGAAAAAAAAAACCCAGTGGTGAATAAATACCACTAAGAAAGCTTTATTTGTGTGAAAGAAATTATACAAATTTCATATGGGTACAGTGATGCATGTCCGCGCAATTGTCATTCAAAGTGTGACAATGCTGAAAACTGACCTGGGCAGGAAGGGGGTAAAAATGCCCAGTAGGCAAGTGGTTAAAAGTCAGCAGCTACAGTATTTAATTGTTTTTAGGACAATGAAGAACAGTTGCAGAGAATAGGATATAGGGAGAGTTTGAGTAATTTAGCAAAAGACAACTGGGTGGGGCTGACACCACCCAGTTCACAAAATTGCTGTGTGTTGTCAGCCCACAACAGAACTCAGGAGCTGAGTGACTTTCAAGCAGATCATCAGATATTTTTCTGTACTTGCAGGGTCTTTACAAGGATAAAACATGGGGAAATGTGCATGCATTGCAGATACGTACTGCATATGTTTTTTTGGTTTCCCTGACATATTTATACTTACAAATATTATGGTCTTGGATCTTAGGATATTGGTGACCCCATCCATGGTTTACATTTCATTTGCCACTTTCTTGGAAGGTTCACCCAAATTACAGCCACTTTACAGGTGGGCCTCACTCAATCCCTACCTCATCATTCTAGCTGTATAAGTTGGTCCCAACTAGACCCTGCCTCCTAATATGCAGAGACCACAGACTTCCGGCCCTGATCCCCGTACAAATACTGTAGCTGCTGACTTTTAATATTAGGACACTTACCTGTCCTGGAATACAGCGGTGTCCTCACCCCAGCCAATTTATCCATCAGCTCTGGGGTGCTGCCGACGCCATTGCTTGTAGGAGAAACTGGCAGTGAAGCCTTGCAGCTTCACAGCCTGTACCCTACTGGGCGTTCACGAAACGTGCTGCGCTGTGTGAATGGCCCAGCGGCGGGGGGTAGGATGAGGGTGGGGGGTCGAACTTCTTGTTGTGGATCACCCTGAAGTAGGAGTGGGTACCTGTCAAAACCAGGTACCCGCTCCACCCTCCCCCCGAAAAGGTGCCAAATGTGGCCCTGGAGGGGGGGAGGAGGCAGATAAGCTGAGCTTCCCCTTTTGGGTGGAGCTCCGCTTTAATGCCTTTTTGAGTTACTGCGTATGTGCGCTAATATAATGTTAATGTTGTGATCCCGGGACATGGCCCTGGACACAGCATTGGCAGGATAGAGAGCCAAAATGTGTAACTGACTCAGCATATCTAGGAAAGTTGGTTTCTATGCACTTTACATGTATTTTTTTTTTTTTAATGCAAGCAGTGTAAGTACCTGAATTGACTTGGTATCATCATATTGCAGTCCCTGTACAGCAGAGTCGGGAGTAGTGTGAGAGAAGCAACAGAAGGAGCCAATAAAGATTTGCTGCATTACAAGGAGCATGTGGATAGGAGGCAGTGGCGGCCGGTGCTGGAGGATTTGGGGGGGGGGTGGGGCATGGGTGCCTCCCTCCAGGTCCACACGCACCCTATGGCGGAGCTCCCCTGCACTGTCCCACACCGCAGCTTCTGTCTTCACCCGGTCTTCTTACTGGGTTTTGAATGGCTGGGAAGCCGGAAGCCGATGCAGATTCGCTGGCATCGCAGGGTGGGAGGGCTCGGCAGTGCGCCCCGAGGACAATATAAAATTGCCCAATTGGGACCTCGGGATGTGGTCACGTGCCTTTGAGGGGGTGACGGACCTAGTAGAAACCTATTGGTCCGGTGCCCCGCACAGTGCACGGCCACACAGATGGTGCAAACTGGGGGGCAGTGCCATGAGCTGGGGGGACGGTGCCCCTGCGCCCCTTGTGCAATGGCCACTACTGATAGGAGAAGAGAGAAGAGTAGGGTTGCCTGCTCATCCCTTTAAAACTGAACACATATTAATCACACAGGTTATGTGGCTGATTAAGGTGGTAATAAACTTACTCGGTGCCTTATCTGCATTTAATTAGCCTCAGAACCTGTGTAATTTTATATTTTTTTAAAGGAATGAGGTGGCAACCCTAGAGCAAAGTGACCTAAGGAAGCTCATTGCCTCTTAAAGGTCCAGTCCCCTCCCTTGCCAGTCCAGACTGCACTATGTGGCAGAGCTTGGGAAATCTCAGAACTGGAAGGACAGAAATACAAATCCATTGGCAGGTAAAACAACTCTTCTACATGTATTTCATCAGTCTGGCTGTTTGCATGAAGCCCCACAAAAATAAGTTAAAGCTTATATAACATTTTAGTGGTTGACGAGAGAGAGAGAGAGAGAGAGAGGGAGAGAGGGAGAGAGGGAGAGAGAGAAAATGTATGTTGTGGATGACTTGCTTTATTTACACGTTCTACATGGCAAGGTGTCCCTGGAAATAATTGGATGACAATCATGGTCCCTGGGGAGGTGCAGACTACACACTGACCTTGGAAATGAGTCTGGGAACCTACACCAGCTTTTTTATCTTATCCTTTTATGCATGACATTTAATGTTCCACTTTACTCCGTTATACTGTATAAACACAAACGTGTGCTGGCAGAGGTCCCTGGCGCAGTATAAAAAGAACTTGAGCAATCATTTCCATAAGTAAATAGCAGCGCTGCCAGGCTAATGTGTTCCTGGGAATTGTTTACACATGGCCTATGAAGAGATCCCAGCCTGGCAACTTAAGACAGGTGATTGGGTGTTATAACACATACTAGTTCCGGGGCAGAGACTGCATTCACAGAGAAGCGGGTGAGGTATAGGGTCGGCTTCACTTCGAAGAGGACAGGGCATGGCATTAGGCCACTTTCACACTGAGGCGCTGGCCGCATTGGCGGTACAGTGCCGCTGGTTTTAGCAGCACTTTACTGTCGTTTTTGCTGTGCTTTTCGGGCGCTAGCGGGGCGCTTTTAACCCCCACTAGCAGGCGGCAAAGTGTTAAAAGCGCCACTGCCGAAGCACTTTGCAGGAGCTTCGGCAGCACTGGCCATTGATTTTAATGGCAGGGGCGTTTTGGGAGCGCTGTATTCACCACTCCTAAACCGCCCCAAAGATTTTTTTTCCTGTCCTGTAAGCGCACCACCCCAATGTGAAAGCACTAGGGCTTTCACACTGGGGCTGCAGAAGAGGCAGTTTACAAGCGCTTTTCAGGCGCTATTTTTAGGGAAAAAACGCCTGTAAAACACCTGTGAAAGTGGCCTTAACGTAAGACTTCTGAGCAGGGGCGTTGCTAGGTCTGCAAAAGATCTAGGGCTAGAGCCCATGGCAGCGGTCACCAACCCGGGGGGGCACCCCGATGGTAAGCAATTTTTCGCGGGCAAAGGAAGGCTGGTGTGCGTGTTTCAATCATCATGCACATGTAACATGCATTTTAATAGATTGGCAACAGGTATTAACAAGGCTTTGGTAAAAGGCTCTTAACTCTAGCCACTGCAAAAAGAGAAAAATGCTTGTCAAGGCATGTCAATAGCACATGTCAATGCACAAAGGAAACGGACATTGATGCGTGATAATGCACCTGCCTAATGCTACAAAAACAAAAAAACGCACTTCTACGCACAGTCGCACACTGGGTCTAAATGTGCCTTTTAAGATTTGGATTTGCTATGAGCATTAGGAATAGTTGACCACTTGTGGACCGCCCGCCTGCAATGAATTGCGGACGGGTGGCCTGCACAGGCAAAGCGACATGCATTGCTGTCGGTATGGGGCGCGCACCCCCCCTCCCGATCTCCGCTGTGAATGTACACAGCGGGAGCCTATCAGCAAGTCCCAGCCAATTATTTATTGCCAGGACCTGCTGATCATCTGTGTGCAATTACAGCCCAGAGGGAAAAATCTCTGTGTTTCTTATCTCTGACAAGCAGAGATAAGAGATCTGTAATAAAAGTCAGCACACAATACACATTGTTAGGAACATATTTAACGCCTTGATCGCCCCTAGATGCTAACCCCTTCCCAACCAGTGTCATTGGTACAGTGACATTAGTGTATAGTATTAGCACTGATATTATCAGTGTCACTAGTGATGTCAGGGGCAGTTAGGCCGGTCATACACGGTGCACATTTCTTTCCTGCAACCACGGGTTGCAGGAAAGAAATTTGCACGATTCCCCCATACCAACACAGAAAACGCTGACAGGGAAATCAGCCATTGTCTTTTCCCAGCGGGGAAGGGTGAGGGAAGCCACCCCTGCCGGGAGAAGACAGTGACTATCGCTAACGGCTATAGCAGCCGCTTGCGATAATGGGAACTGAATCCGGCAGGCTAGTTGTACCCAAACTGTTCGATCAATTAACTTGGTACATTCAGCCTGCCCATTAATGGTTTGAATCTCGGTCGGTTCAGCAGCAATTCAAGCCCTGTATGGCTGGCCTTAGTCAGTCCCCCCCAGCATCAGTTAGTTTCAGATTGTCCGCCACACTATTGCGTTATAATTTGCTGAACACCAGCATTAGTAGTAGAAAAACAAAAAATTCCAGTATCTATACTATAGTTTGTAGAGGTTATAACTTCTATGCAAACCAATCAATATACACTTATTGGAAGTTTTTTATCAAAGACCAAAGATCACATTTTGACCAAAATGTGTTTATAGCAGAAAGTAAAAAATGTTCTTTTGTTTTTCAAAATTATCAGCCTTTTTTTTCTTTTACACCGCAAAAAATAAAAAAAAAGCCCAGTGGTGATAACCCCTTCATGCCAACGTAACACATATATGCTGCCTCACCAAACTGGGCATTTTTCCGTGTTCCGTATATGTGTTTCTCCCTATTGTGCTGGGAGCATGCCACACTCCCAGCACAGAGACCAGGGTCTCACCGAGAGCCCCATACCCCACACAGTACTGACATTCAGGACCCAGATCTCCCGATTCTGGGCCACCTGATCGCTGCAGTAGCCTCTGATTGGCTACCACAGTGATCAGTCACTGTGAAGCTTGCCCCTGTGTTTTTTTTCTTGCGATAGCTACATTTTATCTTTGTCTTTCCATACAGAAAGGAAAAAAAAAGGTAAAATAAATAAAATAATAAAAAAGAAAAGAAAAAATACCTAGATCAAGATTTAATCTAGGTCAGTGCCAGGTTAGTGTTTGGGTCAAGTAAGGTCAAAGGTCAAGTTTAGGGTCAAAGGTCAGGGTCATTATATTTTGAGCAGGGTTTTTTTTTTTCTAAATTAGTATCAGTGTCAGTTAGGCTTGATTCAAATCTATGCATCTTGTTTTTGAGCGTTTTTGCTGTGCTTTCTGCATTTTCATACTAGTGTTTTTGATGCATTTTTAACCACTTACAGACCGGAAGATTTGCCCCCTTAATGATCAGGCCATTTTTTGCGATACGGTACTATGCTGCTTTAACTGACAATTGCACGGCCGTGTGATGCTGTGTCCAAACAAAATTGAGGTCCTTTTTTTCCCACAAATAGAGCTTTCTTTTGGTGGTATTTGATCACCTCTGCGGTTATTTTTTTTGCGCTACAAAAAAAAAAAGAGCGTCAATTTCGAAAAGAAACTCAATATTTTTTCATTTTTGCTATAATAAATATCCCCCCCAAAAATTTAAAAAAACAAATTTCTTCATCAGTTTAGGCTGATATGTATTCTTCTACATATTTTTGGTAAAAAAAAATTGCAATAAGCATATATTGATTGTTTTGCACAAAAGTTATAGCGTCTACAAAATAGGGGATTTTTTTATGGCATTATTATTATTTTTTTTTTTTTACTCGTATGGCGTTGATCTGCGATTTTTAGCAGGACTGCAACATTACAGCGGACGGATCGGACACGCTTTTGGGACCATTGACATTTACATATATTTATGCACTGAATACTGTATAAATGTCACTGGCAGGGAAGGGGTAACACCAGTGGTGATCAAGAGGTTAAATGTGTTCCCTCATGCAGGGCTGTCTTAATAGCATCATGGGCCCCTGGGCAAAGTAATGCTCGTGGGTCCCTACAATGGAGACAGCACAGGTAAACAGACATCAAGTAGGTAGGAGGCAGACAAGAGGAACTTCCCCTTTTTGGGTGGAGCTCCACTTTAACTACATGAACAATCATTCTGTACAGCAAAGAATCAGTGGGAAAATACTACATACATAAAGTAACAAAGCTGTCCTGTGCATATAATATATCTGCTAGCTTGATGCCTCTCCAGCACTGTGGCCCCTCTACATCCAAGATATCCCACCAGCACTCTGACCCCTCTACACCCCAGATATCCCCCCAGCACTCTGACCCCTCTACACCCCAGATATCCCCCCAGCACTCTGACCCCTCTACACCCCAGATATCCCCCTAGCACTCTGATCGCTCTACATCCCAGATATCCCCCCAGCACTCTGACCCCTCTACACCCCAGATATCCCCCTAGCACTCTGATCGCTCTACACCCCAGATATCCCCCCAGCACTCTGACCCCTCTACACCCCAGATATCCCCCTAGCACTCTGATCGCTCTACATCCCAGATATCCCCCCAGCACTCTGACCCCTTTACACCACATATATCCCCCCAGCACTCTGACCCCTCTACATCCCAGATATCCCCCCAGCACTCTGACCCCTCTACACCCCAGATATCCCCCCAGGCACTCTGACCCCTCTACACCCCAGATATCCCCCCAGCACTCTGACCCCTTTACACCACATATATCGCCCCAGCACTCTGACCCCTCTACATCCCAGATATCCCCCCAGCACTCTGATCGCTCTACATCCCAGATATCCCCCCAGCACTCTGACCCCTTTACACCACATATATCCCCCCAGCACTCTGACCCCTCTACACCCCAGATATCCCCCTAGCACTCTGATCGCTCTACATCCCAGATATCCCCCCAGCACTCTGACCCCTTTACACCACATATATCCCCCCAGCACTCTGACCCCTCTACATCCCAGATATCCCCCCAGCACTCTGACCCCTCTACACCCCAGATATCCCCCCAGGCACTCTGACCCCTCTACACCCCAGATATCCCCCCAGCACTCTGATCGCTCTACATCCCAGATATCCCCCCAGCACTCTGACCCCTTTACACCACATATATCCCCCCAGCACTCTGACCCCTCTACACACCAGATATCCCCCCAGGCACTCTGACCCCTCTACACCTCAGATATCCCCCCAGCACTCTGACCCCCTCTACACCCCAGATATCCCCCCAGCACTCTGATCGCTCTACATCCCAGATATCCCCCCCAGCACTCTGACCCCTCTACACCTCAGATATCCCCCCAGCACTCTGACCCCTCTACACCTCAGATATCCCCCCAGCACTCTGACCCCTCTACACCCCAAATATCCCCCCAGCACTCTGACCCTTCTACAACCGAGATATCCCCCCAGGACTCTGACCCCTCTACACTCCAGATATCCCCCCAGCACTCTGACCTCTCTACACCCCAGATATCCCCCCAGCACTCTGACCCTTCTACAACCGAGATATCCCCCCAAGACTCTGACCCCTCTACACCAGAGATATCCCCCCAGGACTCTGACCCCTCTACACCCCAGATATCCCCCCAGCACTCTGACCCCTCTACACCATAGATATCCCCCCAGCACTCTGACCCCTTTACACCACATATATCCCCCCAGCACTCTGACCTCTCTACATCCCAGATATCCCCCCAGCACTCTGACCCCTTTACACCACATATATCCCCCCAGCACTCTGACCCCTCTACACCTCAGATATCCCCCCAGCACTCTGACCCCTCTACACCCCAGATTTCCCCCCAGCACTCTGACCTCTCTGCACCCCAGATATCCCCCCAGCACGTTGACCCCTCTACACCCGAGATATCCCCCCAGGACTCTGACCCCTCTACACCCGAGATATCCCCCCAGGACTCTGACCCCTCTACACCGCAGATATCCCCCCAGCACTCTGACCCCTCTACATCCCAGATATCCCCCCAGCACTCTGACCTCTCTACACCCCAGATATCCCCCCAGGACTCTGACCCCTCTACACCCCAGATATCCCCCCAGCACTCTGATCCCTCTACATCCCAGATATCCGCCCAGCACTCTGACCCCTCTACACCCCAGATATCCCCCCAGCACTCTGATCCCTCTACATCCCAGATATCCCCCCAGCACTCTGACCCCTCTACATCCCAGATATCCCCCCAGCACTCTGACCTCTCTACACCCCAGATATCCCCCCAGGACTCTGACCCCTCTACACCCCAGATATCCCCCCAGCACTCTGATCCCTCTACATCCCAGATATCCGCCCAGCACTCTGACCCCTCTACACCCCAGATATCCCCCCAGCACTCTGATCCCTCTACATCCCAGATATCCCCCCAGCACTCTGACCCCTCTACACCCCAGATATCCCCCCCCCAGCACTCTGACCCCTTTACACCACATATATCCCCCCAGCACTCTGATCGCTCTACATCCCAGATATCCCCCCCAGCACTCTGACCCCTCTACACCCCAGATATCCCCCCAGCACTCTGACCCCTCTACACCTCAGATATCCCCCCAGCACTCTGACCCCTCTACACCCCAAATATCCCCCCAGCACTCTGCCCTTCTACAACCGAGATATCCCCCCAGGACTCTGACCCCTCTACACTCCAGATATCCCCCCAGCACTCTGACCTCTCTACACCCCAGATATCCCCCCAGCACTCTGACCCTTCTACAACCGAGATATCCCCCCAAGACTCTGACCCCTCTACACCAGAGATATCCCCCCAGGACTCTGACCCCTCTACACCCCAGATATCCCCCCAGCACTCTGACCCCTTTACACCACATATATCCCCCCAGCACTCTGACCTCTCTACATCCCAGATATCCCCCCAGCACTCTGACCCCTTTACACCACATATATCCCCTCAGCACTCTAACCCCTCTACACCTCAGATATCCCCCCAGCACTCTGACCCCTCTACACCCCAGATTTCCCCCCAGCACTCTGACCTCTCTACACCCCAGATATCCCCCCCAGCACGTTGACCCCTCTACACCCGAGATATCCCCCCAGGACTCTGACCCCTCTACACCCGAGATATCCCCCCAGGACTCTGACCCCTCTACACCGCAGATATCCCCCCAGCACTCTGACCCCTCTACATCCCAGATATCCCCCCAGCACTCTGACCTCTCTACACCCCAGATATCCCCCCAGGACTCTGACCCCTCTACACCCCAGATATCCCCCCAGCACTCTGATCGCTCTACATCCCAGATATCCCCCCAGCACTCTGACCCCTTTACACCACATATATCCCCTCAGCACTCTGACCCCTCTACATCCCAGATATCCCCCCAGCACTCTGACCCCTCTACACCCCAGATATCCCCCCAGGCACTCTGACCCCTCTACACCTCAGATATCCCCCCAGCACTCTGACCCCTCTACACCCCAGATATCCCCCCAGCACTCTGATCGCTCTACATCCCAGATATCCCCCCAGCACTCTGACCCCTTTACACCACATATATCCCCCCAGCACTCTGACCCCTCTACATCCCAGATATCCCCCCAGCACTCTGACCCCTCTACACCCCAGATATCCCCCCAGGCACTCTGACCCCTCTACACCCCAGATATCCCCCCAGCACTCTGACCCCTCTACACCCCAGATATCCCCCCAGCACTCTGACCCCTCTACACCCCAGATATCCCCCCAGCACTCTGATCGCTCTACATCCCAGATATCCCCCCCAGCACTCTGACCCCTCTACACCTCAGATATCCCCCCAGCACTCTGACCCCTCTACACTCCAAATATCCCCCCAGCACTCTGACCCTTCTACAACCGAGATATCCCCCCAGGACTCTGACCCCTCTACACTCCAGATATCCCCCTAGCACTCTGACCTCTCTACACCCCAGATATCCCCCCAGCACTCTGACCCTTCTACAACCGAGATATCCCCCCAAGACTCTGACCCCTCTACACCAGAGATATCCCCCCAGGACTCTGACCCCTCTACACCCCAGATATCCCCCCAGCACTCTGACCCCTCTACACCATAGATATCCCCCCAGCACTCTGACCCCTTTACACCACATATATCCCCCCAGCACTCTGACCTCTCTACATCCCAGATATCCCCCCAGCACTCTGACCCCTTTACACCACATATATCCCCCCAGCACTCTGACCCCTCTACACCTCAGATATCCCCCCAGCACTCTGACCCCTCTACACCCCAGATTTCCCCCCAGCACTCTGACCTCTCTACACCCCAGATATCCCCCCAGCACGTTGACCCCTCTACACCCGAGATATCCCCCCAGGACTCTGACCCCTCTACACCCGAGATATCCCCCCAGGACTCTGACCCCTCTACACCGCAGATATCCCCCCAGCACTCTGACCCCTCTACATCCCAGATATCCCCCCAGCACTCTGACCTCTCTACACCCCAGATATCCCCCCAGGACTCTGACCCCTCTACACCCCAGATATCCGCCCAGCACTCTGACCCCTCTACACCCCAGATATCCCCCCAGCACTCTGATCCCTCTACATCCCAGATATCCCCCCAGCACTCTGACCCCTCTACATCCCAGATATCCCCCCAGCACTCTGACCTCTCTACACCCCAGATATCCCCCCAGGACTCTGACCCCTCTACATCCCACATATCCGCCCAGCACTCTGACCCCTCTACACCCGATATCCCCCCAGCACTCTGATCCCTCTACATCCCAGATATCCCCCCAGCACTCTGACCCCTCTACACCCCAGATATCCCCCCCCCCAGCACTCTGACCCCTTTACACCACATATATCCCCCCAGCACTCTGATCCCTTTACACCACATATATCCCCCCAGCACTCTGATCCCTCTACATCCCAGATATCCCCCCAGCACTCTGACCCCTCTACATCCCAGATATCCCCCCAGCACTCTGATCGCTCTACATCCCAGATATCCCCCCAGCACTCTGACCCCTTTACACCACATATATCCCCCCAGCACTCTGACCCTTCTACATTCTAGATATCCCCCCAGCACTCTGACCCCTCTACATTCCAGATATCCCCCCAGCACTCTGACCTCTCTACACCCCAGATATCCCCCCAGCACTCTGACCCCTGTACAACCGAGATATCCCCCCAGGACTCTGACCCCTCTATATGGTTGCCACCTCATCCCTCTGACCCCTCTACATCCCAGATATCCCCCCAGCACTCTGACCCCTCCACACCCCAGATATTCCCCCAGCACTCTGACCCCTCCACACCCCAGATATCCCCCCAGCACTCTGACCCCTCCACACCCCAGATATTCCCCCAGCACTCTGACCCCTCCACACCCCAGATATCCCCCCAGCACTCTGACCCCTCTACATCCCAGATATCCCCCCAGCACTCTGACCCCTCTACACCCCAGATATCCCCCCAGCACTCTGACCCCTCTACACCCCAGATATCCCCCTAGCACTCTGACCCCTCTACACCCCAGATATCCCCCCAGCACTCTGACCCCTCTACATCCCAGATATCCCCCCCAGCACTCTGACCCCTCTACACCCCAGATATCCCCCTAGCACTCTGATCCCTCTACATCCCAGATATCCCCCCAGCACTCTGCAATCGTTATTGGAGAAGGAGAATTTATTTTGGGTTGTTCTTTGGTTATGGTAGTTACATAAAATATACAGCAACATTTAAAAAAATATTTTTTTTTTACTATTTTGGGCCAGTTTTGCTTTGGCAATAAAAAAACAAAAAAAACAAAAAAAAAAAAACAGGAGATATTCATAAGTATTTACTACCAAATAAAAGCCCAATTTGTCCTGAAAATAAAACGCAGTATAATCCTCCTGGATGCACAATAGCTGTGATGATATGTACGGTTTTACGAACACATGTCAAATTTTCACATTTGTGCTTAGGCTTTTAGATTTGTTTTAGCCTTAGGTGTAAAGGGGGTAAATACCACCAAAAGAATGCTCTATTTGTGTGAAAAAAATGATATAAATGTCATATGGGTACAGCGATGCATGACAGCACAATTACCAGTTAAAGTAGCGCAGTGCCGAATAGCAAAAAATGGCCTGGTCCTAAAAGGGGTAAAATCTTCCGGAGCTCAAGGGGTTAATGTGCACTTTTGTTTATGTTTGTCATCAACTACAAACTTTGTATTTTCCTGTGAGGTAGTTCAGAAAATCCAAACCGGGTCCAGGATGCAGCTGGGTCACACTACCCTCTATGTGTAACACCTTGCCCTGGTTGTAGGATGGCACAGTAATTATAAATTATGCAGAGTCATACTTCTGGCTGGAGTTTAGGATAACATTCAGCTTGTCACCTGTAGAGGAATTGTGCAACCCTGCGAGAATACGCCTTCCTAATCCGCCCGCAGTGTAAAGTTTCACGCTGATCAGCCAAACAAGCTGGTGATTACAGAGCTCTGCGGTTAATAAGGATAATTTATGCATACCTGGAGTGCCTGGATAAATGCAGACTAGGAACCATGCCAAAGCTAATTCCACACCTGAAGTCAGAATCCCATTACCTATAACAGTGCTGTGTGGACTACTAGCTACAGTATATTACCAAAAGTATTGGGACGCTTGCCTTTACACGCACATGAACTTTAATGACATCCCAGTCTTAGTCCGTAGGGTTCAATATTGAGTTGGTCCAACCTTTGCAGCTATAACAGCTTCAACTCTTCTGGGAAGGCTGTCCACAAGGTTTAGGAATGTGTCTATGGGAATGTTTGACCATTCTTCCAGAAGCAGGCACTGTGAGGTCAGGCAATGATGGGGATGAGAAGGCCTGGCTCACAGTCTGCGCGCTAATTCATCCCAAAGGTGCTCTATTGAGTTCAGGACTCTGTGCAGGCCAGTCAAGTTCCTCCACCTCAAACTTGCTCATTCATATCTTTATGGACCTTGCTTTGTACACTGGTGCGCAGTAATGTTGGAACAGGAAGGGGCCATTCCCAAACTGTTCCCACAAGTTGGGAGCATGAAATTGTCCAAAATGTCTTGGTATGCTGATGCCTTAAGAGTTTCCTTCACTGGAACTGAAGGGCCAGCCCAGCCCCTGAAAAACAACCTGACGCCATAATCCCCCCTCCACCAAATGATTTGGACCAGTGCACAAAGCAAGGTCCATAAAGACATGGATGAGCGAGTTTGGGGTGGAGGAACATGTCTGGCCTGCACAGAGTCCTGACCTCAACCCGATAGAACACCTTTGGGATGAATTAGAGTGCAGACTGTGAGCCAGGCCTTACCGTCCACCTCAGTGTCTGACCTCACAAATGCGCTTCTGGAAGAATGGTCAAACATTCCCATAGACACACTCCTAAAGCTTGTGGACAGCCTTCCCAGAAGAGTTGAAGCTGTTATAGCTGCAAAGGGTGGGCCAACTCATTATTGAACCCTACAGACGAACACTGGGATGCCATTAAAGTTCATGTGCGTGTAAAGGCCGGTTTCCCAATACTTTTGGTAATATAGTGTATGTCACAATGTATCTCATCTATAGAATAGAAGCTAAGAGGAATAAGATGTTGCACACCATGTGACCTTTCTGAAGACATCTAGAAAAGGTAAGTATAAAAACCAAATACAGACATACAGAATGAGGGCTGTACCCAAACCTGGGCTTAAAGTGATAATAAAATAAATTTTGTTTTTGTTTCAAAATAACAAACATGTTATATTTACCTGCTCTGTGCAGTTGGTTTTGCACAGAGCAGCCCATAGCCTCCGCCGGCACTACTGGCCCCTCCCTCCTTCTGAGTGCCCCCCCAGCAAGCAGCTTGCAATGGGGCACCCGAGCTTAGCCGCGCCCGGCCCCACCCCCTCTCTCTTCTCATTGGCTCACTGACTTTGACAGCAACGGGAATGTGCCAATGGCACTTCGCTTCTGTCTCAGCCAATAAGGAGAGAGAGTCGCGGACAGCCGAGTCTCTCATGCAACTTTTCTGGATCGAAATGGGGCTCAGGTAAGTATTAGAGGGACTGAGGAGGGCGGGCTGCACACAGAAGGTTTTATATCTTAAAGCATTAAGATAAAGAACCTTCTGCCTTTACAACCACTTTAAATAGTTCCCCTACCTAATTTTACTATCCACAGCACTCTCCTCCCCAAGACCAAAATCTCTGTGTAGCCCCCCCCCCCCCGGTCTACTAGAGGTAGGATAACACCTCCAGAGGCAGGGAGCGAGCTAGCATTTACTCAGGGCCGAGTCCATGGCTATAATAGGGAGTTTTAAACAACAATTGGGCGCCAGCCACTTTTGGTCTTTTCAAAGCTTTAAAGTGGTGTTCCGGCTGAAATTATACTTTTTAAATAAATAAAAATACCCCTATAATACACAAGCTTAATGTATTCTAGTAAAGTTAGTCTGTAAACTAAGGTCTGTTTTGTTAGTTTATAGCAGTAGTTTGTTATTTTATAAACTTACAGCAGGCCGTGGCCATCTTAAGTCTGGGCATCTGAAGCCAGACTGTATTTCTTCCTGGATCTCATCCTTGCAGATCTCGCACATGCTCAGTGCAGCACAAGCAGTGTAATAGGTTTTAGGTCAGGTTTCCATAGCAACGGCAGTGTCAGAGGAAGTTGCCGCCCCTTCCCAGAAGGCATTGCAAACAGGAAATGATGCGATGGGCCGCGGCCAGGGAGGAGGAAGTGAAAAATTAATACAGCAGATATACAGTAAGTGCTGAGAAAAAAAATAAAAAAATATCCAATTCATTTACAGTGCACAGTTTAGTGAGGGATGCTGAAGAGTTGTAAAAGTAGGTGGAACTCCACTTTAATGTTGAATTTGGAAAGGAGGTTTAAGGAGAGAGGGGTTAGGGGTCTCAGATACCGCAGCAGATCACCTACAGACACCTCAGATCCTGAAAAAGCACAGCTTCGAAGTTTCAGGACCTGTAAGCTGACCCAGCAACATTCTAAGCACATTGTTAAATTCTGCTGCGTCCTCCAAACGAGTCACCAGGCCCTTCTGAGAGACCAGTCTTCATCCTGGCTCTCTCCAGCAAGGGTCCTCCCCTGGGTCTTCTCACCTTGGCTTGGCTTCTTCCACACTGAGCAAGACAACCTTAGGGCCTTAGGGCCACCTCAGGATTAGTAGGCCCCACTCACGGCTTCCGGGCATAAGCACAGAGCTCACTCCAGCAGCACCTCCTCAGGCCAGGGGCCTGAGGCAAGAGAGCGAGCGCATGACCCACCCCAAATATATATCCTCTACCAGAATGCACCAGTGGCCATGAACCTCCTACTGGGCTGGATGGAAGAAATCAAAATATTCATAACTCAGTCTAGTTTTACAATCTCATGCTATGGCCAGAGTTACCAGTGGCACCTACAGGCGACAGTGAGAAATGAACAACCCAATTGAGGTTACGGAAAGGCCAGATATAAAATGTACTATCAGTCTGGGCTGTCTACAACCCAGCCAAAAGCTAATTTTGCATTGTAGCCCCAGTATAGGAATGGGGCTACTGTACATCTGTATAATCTTCAAGTGAGCCTGGTTGGAGCTTAGGCAAGTCTAAGAATGGAGCAACTGAACTAAGACAAGCTAACTGGACAGGAGGTGACAAATCTTGATTATTTGTACACAAGTTCAGTTAAATTTGACTAATGACTACTAGACCTAAAAGAAACTTGTATGTGAGCCGCTCAGGCTTTTGGAAGGGGTGCAAGTCCTCAGTCCACTGCTATGAGTTCCGGCTTGGGAGGGAGCTGATCCTTGCTCCAAACCTCACTATATATAGAAAAGGATCTCCCTGTAGCTGCACATCGAAACAATCCCACGGGTCGGGAGTGTATGGCAATCTCAGCCTGGGCTCTAACCAGGCCACGCCCTCCAATGTGCTTCGCTCCGCCCCTCAGAGCCTAATCATGGGGATGGAGATCACAAGCACGAGGGGCGGGAGATAGTTTATGCATCATCAGGTGTCACACAAAATTCAAAAAGAGTGTCAGGTGTGTGCCAATCTGATTATAAGACCTGTGGGTCTCTATGGTTAAACAAAACAGATGAGCAACCACTTAATGCATGAACCATCAAATAAACATATCAAGAGAAAAACAGAAAAGAAAACAGACATTGGTACATTATGTAGCCTAAATGCAAAAACAACCCCATTAAAAGGCAAATTTTTATTATGTAGCTGGATAAAAACAACTGAAGTAAAAAATATGAAAAACAAAAATAAGAAAAAAAGCTAATTGTATCTGAAACTGAAACTATTTATAGAGAATCCCCAAAGCAGCACACTCCGACGTGTATAAATCTGAATAGAGCAAATTTGATGGATGGTAATAAATACATTTAACGCTACATTTTAGCTTAGAGCAGGAATGAATAGTGCTAAATGAATGGTGCAGAAGGTGGAGAAAGTGAGGACAGGGAAAGGACGAGGAGAAAAAAGGGGGAGGGAAGGAAAGGGGAGAGAAAGGGGGATGGTGGGGGAAAAATAAGGGAAGAAAAAAGCAGGGGGTTGGTGAGCTATCCATAATAGTGAGTGATGTCCCACTCGACACTTAGGCCCTTGGGGGTACGGGTGTCCAATTTAAAGATCCAATACACCTCCCTCCTACACAGCAAGGAGAAACAATCACCACCCTAGGCCGGACAATCAACCCTTTAAATGATTTTAAAGGATTGTACATCTTGGTGGTAAAATTTTAAAGGATTGTACATCTTGGTGGGGAAATTGGTTGAAATGCCTACTAGATTGGTATTTTTATTTGTTCTGATGTCAGAAAAATGGTCTCTTATTCTATTGCTAAGCCATCTGGTCGTTCTGCCCACATACTGAATGTTGAGCGCAGTACACGTAGCTGACCAGCAGAGCAATAGTTAAAGAGAGGCCATTGTTTCACAGTTACATAGTAGGTAAAGTTGAATAAAGGCAATAGTCCATCCAGTTCAACCTGTGTAGGTGCACATGTATCAGTGTCTATAATTACTTCCCATATCCCTGTATGTTGCGCGCTTTAAGATGCACATTCAAGAGTCTCTTAAAAATATCCATACTCCCTGCAGCCACCACTAATTGTGTAATTAGTGCACCCACCACTAATTGTGGAAGAGAGTTCCACATCCTTATTGCCCTGATAGTGAAAACCCCCCTGCGCAGTTTAAAGTGATTATAAAGGCTCATTTTTTTATTTTTTTTAAATAACAAACATATCATACTTACCTCCACTGTGCAGCTCGTTTTGCACAGAGTGGCCCTGATCCTTGACTTCTGGGGTCCCCGGCAGCTCTTGTGGCTCCTCCCCGCATCAAGCGCTCTCCTGGGGGGGTTACCTTGCGGGCACGCTCCCAAGTCCAGCATTTGCGTTCATAGACATGAATGCCGGACTCGGCCCCACCCCCGGCGCCCACGTCATTGGATTTGATTGACAGAAGCGGGAGCAAATGGCTGCGCTGCTATCAATCTATCCAATCAAGAGCTGGGACACCGTGGAGAGAGGGAGGGCGCATTTCCGCCAATGGAAATACGGGGCTCAGGTAAGTAAAATTGGGGGCTGGGGGGCCGGTCACTGCCAGGTGTTTTTTCACCTTAATGCAAACGATGCATTAAGGTGAAAAAACATGAGGGTTTACAACCCCTTTAAGGTTAAACTGCTTCTCCTCCAATCTCATTGTGTGTCCCCATGTCCTCTTACACTCCTTGAGACTGAATAGTTTTTTTCCTATGCTGGGATTGTCATTGAGGTATCTGTAAATCGCGATCATGTCAAGCATCATTTCTCCAGCGAGAATAGATTTAGTGTTTGCAGTCGTTCCTCGTAATCAAGGTCCTCCAGTCCCCTTATTAGTTTTGTTGCCCTTCTTTGGACTCTCTCCAGTTCCAGTACATCCCTTCTGAGGAACATGAAATTATAGTGTGGGATGACCCAAATGACCACAGGTCAAACATCTAGTGGCACCGCATCTGTACAGCCCCGTGGTGCTAAGCCACGTGCGTGTGGACAGAATCGAGGTATACATACTAGGGAAAAACCCAGGGCCGACTTTAATATTGATTGGGCCCTGGGCAAATATTTTCTTGGAGGCCGCCCCTACATTCTGAGACATACAAAAAAATAGCAGGTCGGCTTAAAATCAGTTTTCTGCAGCAGATCACGCAGCGATTGAAATTGGTTGGTTGCAAGAGATTACAGCAGATCACTACTGTTCACTGATCAGTTGCTACAGGTTACTGCACACCATTACTGCTCACTGATTGGGTTGCTAGAGGTAACTGCACCCCATTATCGCTCACTGATTGGATTGCTAGAGGTTACTGCACAGTGCACACCCTTACCGCTCACTGATTGGGTTGCTAGAGGTTACTCCATTACCGCTTACTGATTGGGTTGCTAGACGTTACTGCACACCATTACTTCTTACTGATTGGGTTGCTAGAAGTTACTGCACACCATTACCGCTCACTGATTGGGTTGCTAGACGTTACTGCACACCATTAGCGCTCACCGATTGGGTTGCTAAAGATTACTGCACACCATCACCGTTCACTGATTGGGTTGCTAGAAGTTACTGCACACCATTACCGCTCACTGATTTCATTGCTAGACGTTATTGCACACCATTACCACTCACTGATTGGGTTGCTAGATGTTACTGCACATCATTACTGCTCACTGATTGGGTTGTTAGACGTTACTGCACACCATCACCGCTCACTGAATGGGTTGCTAGAGATTACTGCACACCATTACCGCTCACTGATTGGGTTGCTAAAGATTACTGCACACCATCACCACTCACTGATTGGGTTGCTGAAGATTACTGCTCACCATTACCGTTCACTGATTTGTAGGTGAAGATTAGTGCACATCATTACCGTTCACTGATTGGGTTGCTATAGGTTACTACACACCATTACTGCTCACTGATTGGGTTGCTAGAGGTTACTGCACACCATCACCGCTCACTGATTGGGTTGCTAGAAGTTACTGCACACCATTAAAGTGACGTAATGTGTTGAATAGTTTTGTATGTGTTCTTTTGTTTATGAGCATGCGTAGTCTTGCTCTTACGATTTTTTTCGGACGAAAATCGGACGTTGTGTTCACATCCGCCAAAAAAATTATAGTCTGCACATCCAGCTTTTGTCACACGAAAAATTTGAATCGGCTGTCGAAAGCACCGTACTAACGATCCGAAAATCAGCAGATCGTTCGTCAGACGTAATTTTACTATTGATGTTCTTATTAGACTGAGAACTGAGCGATCAAACATTGCTGATCGCTTGGTCCTCAGGGCCCCCTGAGAAGAGAGCTGGTGACTGCAACTCACCAACTCTCTGCTCTGCCACACCCATGCTCACTGGAGCGTTGGGCTGTGGAGGGGGTGGGAGCAGCCGGCTCAGGCTCTCAGCGGCTTGCTGAGGGCTTTGAGCCAGGTGCCAGTCTAGGCATGTGGGCGGATCATAACCATATTGTCATGATCTTGCCCAAGCCTGGACTGGCTCTGTGACGTCAGCCGACAGCGGGCTTCAGCCGACAGCGGGTTTCGGCCCGTTGTCTGTTGAAAATGGGTTATAGAAGTGCAGAACAAACTGCACTCCTTTGATCCACAGGAGAAGTACAGCCAAACAAGGTTTGGCTGTACTTCTCTAATTAATACAGTGATGTCCTTTCTCTACTCCAAGCCTGTTAATTAGATGGCCAAAGAGTAGCAGGAGACTGCTGAGGTCACCCCTCTACTTACTCCTCCAATTAACATATTTGCATGCAGCACAACTGATTGGCTCCCAGTCCTGCCCCACCCATTCTCAGTGTGAATGCTGCTGTATGGGGGTTTGCAAGAGACAGATGCCAAGTTGAATATACTTACTTAAATTGTCAGCCATTAAAAACAATAAATTAAACGATTTATTAAAAAAAAAAAAAAAAAAAAAACAGGGCTGCCTGTAGTTCATTTTTAAAGTGAGACTAAACAATATCCTTATTTTCCCAAAATAATCCATACACATTTGCTAGTTAAAGTATTACAAAAGGCAAAACTTTTTCAGTTTTGGATAGAGTGGAGAGGGATTAGAACGCCTGTCAGTTTTTATTGCTTTATTTGCCCATAAAGGAGATCCACTCTCTCTCTATTTGTCCTGTTTACCATTATAGAGGCTGGGTTCACACTGGTGCGATGCGGGAACCACAGCGATTCCTGTGTGGGTTCCCGAGTCGCATCTGAATCGCAGACAGTTCACGCTGCTCTCTGCAACCCCTGCAGGTGTCATATAAAGTTAATGACACCCCCAAATCGGTTCGCAGAATGCAATGCAAACTGTGGAATCAGATCTCATGGGTCTGAACACCCATGCGATCCGATTCCAACGCAGACCAAAAAAGGGTCCTGCACCATTTTGGTGAGAATTGCGATGCGATTTCAGCAATACAAACTGTATGGCCGAATTTTCATTGCACAGGCATCGCATTTGATGTGCACAGGCACGCGGTGCAGATCACATGCATTGCACCAGTGTGAGCCCAGCCTCAAAGTAAAAGAAAATCCCAAATTTTGGGTTGTCCCCAGGAAAGTAATAAAGGGCAAATCTTCCAATGGGCACACTAGTTGTGGTGTTTGGGGGTCTCCAAGAAATTTCCTCAATTTTCAGGTATTTCCTCTGACTTCCTGTTTGGCTATGGGACAGGAAGTGAAGGGAAATCTCCCCAATGGGACAAAGATGGTAAAAGTAAACCGTGCAGGGGTTATAATCCTTCCTTACGCTATCCAAAATGAAAAAAAGTTTTGTCTATAGTTCTGCTTCAATGGTCATGTAATCTATTCTTAATGAAACCATTTCTTGCTGTGCTCTTCTGCCTCCTTGTGTGCTCCAGGGCTTCGCCTTTCCCCCTCATTTCTGATTGTTTGGAATGAGCAGTGCATGTTAATGCGTTGCTCTATGCACACTACAAATCAGGGACGTGCGGTGAGGTCAGTGGCTGGTGAGGCACTGGCTAGTATCAGAGTCAGATACACACACAGGTTACATACGCCCCGAATGTTAGAGTGAGAGCAATAATTCTAGTACTAGACCTCCTCTGTAACTCTAAACATGTAACCTGTAAAAATGTTTAAAGCGTCGCATATGGATATTTTTAAGTACTGAAGTTTGGTGCCATTCCACAAGTGTGCGCACTTTTAAAGTGTGACATGTTATGTATCTATTTACTCTGTGTAACATCATCTTTCACATTATACAAAAAAAAAAAATCGGGCTAACTTTAGTGTTTTTTTTTCTTTAAAAAAAAATTTGTTTGAAAAATTGCTGCGCAAATACCGTGTAACATAAAAAGTTGCAACGACCACCATTTTATTCCCTAGGGTGTCTGCTAAAACTATATATATATATATATATATATATATATATATATATATATATATATATAAAATGTTTGAGGGTTCTGAGTAACTTTCTAGCAAAACATTTTTTACATGTAGGAGAGAAGCGTCAGAATTGGCAAGTGGTTAATTACCATAAGTAAGTAACATACAAATTATTATATAATGTTTTTAAGTTAATTTACTATATTTTAAAATATAGCAGGTGGCTTAACGGACAAATTACTGAAGTCTGAAGTTATAACTTCCAACCAGTAATTTCACAGTAAATAGATAAAAAATAATTTATTATGTTATAACATATAGCATAATAATATATGATTTAGCTTGATTAAAAAAGTACCTTTTCAGCAGCAGCAGATTCTCATTCTCCCTCTTAGCTGTGTGAGAAAAACATGGGATTGTGGGTAAATCTTATACCCATAAACCCATGTTTTTCCTTCTAGTTAAGAGGGCTGGGCTGGAAGGCAGCATTTGTCTTTTAGACACATTCCCCTTCTATGACACTGCACTGAGAGGACAGCCTCCACTGCAGCTTTTTTATTGGACAGCTTGGACCAATGGTGCTTTACCACTGGTCCGAGGCTCCAAACTGTCCATTGAGCTCAGTGCTTCTGACAAGCATTCAAAGGCACTGTGAGCTCATCCTCTCAGTCTGCTGTAAACAGTGTGTGCCAGCTAGTATTTAAACTGGCCGCTCTGTATGTAGCTTCTGACAGGCTGTGCAAGGAGACACCTATCTCCAGGACCATAGGTGGCAGGAGCCTCAGATTTTGACCAGTGATGGGGTAGAACTTTGGCTATATACAAATCTGGGGTCTCTGTGACCCTCGATCATTTTTTTTTTCTTATGTTCAGGGCAGGCTCTGCTTCCCCTGACTGCAAGTCCCTGCTACAAATTAACATAGTCCATCTCTGGAGTGAGGATGGCTACGTTCCTATATACGTTGGGACCATGGAGAATGAACATAACCATCCTATAATCAGATCACATCAGCTAAAAAAAAATGTGGTGATTTGGACGAGGCTGAGCTCAATAGACTTTTCTAAAATAAAGCGGGATTCCGGCCGGGGAAAAAAAAATGTAAAAGTCAGCAGCTACAAACACTGTAGCTGCTGACTTTAAATAAGTACTTACCTGTCCTGGGTGCCCGCGATGTCGGCCGCCCAAGGCCGACCCGTCCCTCGGCTCTCAGGTCCGGGCACCGCCATCCTAACTAAGGGAAACAGGCAGTGGAGCCGTACGGCTTCACTGCCCGTTTCCTACTGCGCATGCGCAAGTCGCGCAGCGCTTTGTGAATGGGACGCGATGTGTTGTGGGACACACACAGTTCCCATAACACACCACGCCCCATTCCCCAGAAGACAACGCGGGGAGGAGAAGAGACAACATCACCGCGGCGTAGGAGGAGGCAGATTAGGAAGACTGCCTAGCAACAGCCATTTCACGTAAGTAAAAAGAATTTCTTTTTTCTTTTCCTCCATTTTTTTGTGTATTTTTTTGTGTATTTTTTTTTTCAGGGTGGAACTCCACTTTAAGAATACATACTTCAATTTTTTTATTTTTTTAAAGCCAGAATATAGTGTCACTTTAATTGACAGGAGGCCCCAGCTCTCCCTTTATACTGTGATAGCCATTGATGTAAGATCCTAGATATTTGCATGTCTAATTTGTTTATTTTCCCTTTCAGCCCAATTACAATGTTTAGTTCCAGTTTTATGATGAAGATGTAATTAATATCCTTGCTTTAATCGAGGTCATATGTGGTCCCAATGCTGTTCACATATTTTGTTCCAGGCATCTAGGGTTTCCCGCTCGTGGCTTTCTGCGGCTCTGGGACTTTGCGATTGGCTGATAAACTTTCCAAGGAATTGTAGTCGCCTTGTATATAACGCAAAGTACAAATACTACGAAACAGATGCTGAACTACACACAGTATCATTACCCCGGCCAAATGGCTGAAGATATGTCTGTATCATTCTATTCCTAAGAGGGTCATTATCCACCAACAAGGGTAATCCGCCATGGAAGGAAGTTGAGATTTTTGATGGTTTGCTGAAGCCGCTGAGCGTGAACATCGTCCGTTGGCGTAAACAAGTCAAAGCAAACGTATGGTTACTACAGGGAGTTTTGCGCTGAGCTCTCCGCTCAGGGAATTGGGGGGTAAAGTTAATTTTTAGTTTACAAATACCATTTTTTATGGAACATGTGAAGTGGAGGTTAAGCCAAATAGCTGAATGCACCATTGAAATACATATTTGTGAACTGTCCCTGCTAGCCAAAATTGTGCATTGCTATTCAGGATTTATTGTGAGTCAACCAAATATACGGTGTTATGCAGATAGAGGGTAACGCCACTGTTCAGAGCCTGTAGATTCCAGGGAAACTTTCCTGACTCCAAACTGCTTGTTGGACTGTGAATGGACAAACCTCAATACTTACCGTCTCGCTATTCACCCCTTTGGCCATAAACTGCCTAAATGCCTCCCTCTCCATCGCCTAGTGCCTGAAGAATTTTAGGACAATAATGCTCCGTACACACAGTCGGATTTTCCGGCGGAAAATGTTCGATGGGAGCTTGTTGTCGGAAATTCTGACCGTGTGTAGGCGCCATCGGACATTTTCCATCGGAATTTCCAACACAAAGTTTGAGATCTGGATCTCAAATTTTCCTACAACAAAATTTGTTGTCGGAAATTCCGATCGTGTGTACACAATTCCGACGCACAAAATTCCACGCGTGCTCGGAATCGAGCAGAAGAGCCGCACTGGCTATTGAACTTTATTTTTCTCGGCTAGTCGTACATGTTGTACGTCACCGCGTTCTTGACGTTCAGAATTTCCTACAAGATTTGTGTGACCGTGTGTATGCAAGACAAGTTTGAGCCAACATCCGTCGGAAAAAAAACATGGATTCTGTTGTCGGAAAATCCTATCGTGTGTACAGGGCATTCGATTCTACAGTGTCCTCAAAAATAAGCTTAGAGCACCGCTCCAAGCCAGGAGCACTACTCCCGTGAACCACAGGAATGAAGGGGTGCAGGCGTGGCGATGCGCTCATCCAAAGCAGTAGGTGCAGTAGGTGAAAGAGAGCAGCACTCTCCTGACCAGCAAGCATGACATGAGAGAATGGCTTCAGCCTATGTGTCTCCACCAAGAGATCGCGCTGCTGACGACCTTTGCCCTGATGGGCAAGGCAAAACGCGTTGGGGGCATGGTCTCTTGGCAGGGACATATAGGCTGAAGCCAGTGGCGGAACTACCAGGGTGGGAGGGGCCCCAAGACAGCAGGAACATAGTTAGGGTTGCCACCTGTCCTGGGCTTTGAATGATGTGCCCGAGTTTCCCTCTGCCTGAGACCCGGACACCAGTGCCACCGACAGGGGGTACCACGAGGGGGATTGGAGCGACGGATGGGGGGGCAATTACAGAGGACACAAAAGAGAAGGGAGAGAGAGAGAGGCGCTAGGGAGCTGCTGGTGCGGTGGTTTTTATTTAATTAAATGTTTAAAAACCACAACTCACATGTCAGAGTGGTAAGCAAATCAGTCTGTGAAGTCCTCTGCCAGCATTCTACCGATCCACGCTGCTGTGATCACGAAATTGCTGGAGGAAGCCGGTATAAGGATACAGAGTGCCGCTGAGAAACTCCAGTGAACTGTCAGATAGCCTGGGATGCTATGACCAATCAGAGTGTTCCGGGGGGGCTTAACCACGCCTCCATCATCAGAGGCTGACAGTTCACTGGAGTTTCCCCGCGACGCTCTGTATCCTTTGTGGAGATGCGACCCCATGTCACAGGTGCATATGAGCAGTGTATGCCTGATTTTGGTAGGCTTGCTAATTGCACACCTGTGAGCTGGCTTCATAATCATCCCAGGAATAGAGGTCAGTGCTCATCCTTGGAGACAGCTCCGCCCGGGCAGACAGGAGTTCTGGCCTAGGAATCAGGCGGGAGCCAGTGCAGCACGAAGCTGCAAGCACAGAGGTGCTGAGCATCAGGTCTGGGGAAGACAAGACCAAGGCCTAAGGTGTAAGGCCTGAGCAGGAGTGCTGTGTTTTAGCCAGGAAGGCTGAATGCTGGTTGTTCTGAAGCAGGACTGTAATGCTGAATACCCCTGCGAGGGAATCTGATGTTTATTTTTGAACTTTGTTTCTTTTGAATAAAAATGGGCTGCCATGCCCTTGCATATGCAGTCGGGACTGACACAATTTCTTCAACTTGGATGCACCACTAGAGCTTAATCACCCCGGATCGTTACACCTTATACCGGCTTCCTCCAGCGATTCAGTGATAACAGCAGAGCAGCGTGAATCGGGAGAATGCTAGACATGTCTACCGCTCTGACATGTGTGAGTGGATTGTTTCTAAACATTTCATTTATTAAAAACTAATAATGCACCAGCGGCTACCTGGCGCCTCTCTCTCCCTTCTCTTTTGTCGCCTCTGTAATTTCCCCCCCCCGCCCGCCACTCAGATCCCCTTGCTATCCGGGTCCCCTTGTGTGCTGGGGGCCCCCACAGGAGGCCTCGTGGTACCCCCTGTCGGTGGCCATGGAGGTATTGGGGGGGCTTTGTGGTGGTAGGGGAAGATGATTTGTAGTAGGAGGGGGTAGGGCTAAGTGCTGGGATGGGGAAGAAGGGGGGATTGTGTTGGGACTGGGGATTTTGGGGATGGTGGGGGGGTACTTGTGCTGTGGAATGGGGAAGAAGATTTGTTTTGGGGGCGATGGGTAGTTTTGGGAGGGGGGGGGGCAATAGATTTTTTGCTGGTGGGGGGTGGAGGGTGAGAATAAAGATTAGTGCTGGAAGTTTTTTTGCAGGAGAGGGAGTGGGGTTTTTGATGAAAGGGTAACATGGGGGAGAGTATTGCTCGCGGGGGAATTTTGCCCTCTTCTTAGCCCTACACTGTTCGTTACACACCCCTGACTCCTGCGCTCTTTTTGTTTTGTACTCATGACTCCTAATATTCATTACAAACTCCTGTCCCCTGCATTCTGTGCACAAGACTGACAGGCTCTATTCACACCTACGCATTCCGGATTGCTGACGGAATTGCCGCTATTCTGCCTATGATTCTGAATTGGCGCAAATCGCAGGACGTTCTCACGATTCCCTTTAAATGGCACCCCAATCGCAGAGTAAAACTTCTTTTGGGTGACAGGCATCCTGCGATTTGTTTGCGTGATTTTGCCATGATTTGTCTGGCGATTTGCCGCTGTTGGGGTGCCATGCCGTGCGCCACTAAAGTGTTCGGGTTTGGCTTTAAGAAAAGGTGGCAACCCTAAACATAGTAGCCATGCCAACTATCGGGACCGCCACACTGCCGCAGGTGCCCGCAGATAACAGTGTAAGGTTTCACAGCGGGGCACTGATTTGAGTTGAAGTAATTGATTCTCCTGCACACTACGTGGAACTAATGTTCCCCGCCATTTGTTTCCAGGAGGGAAGGAGAAGTGGTGCACAACCAGGAAGTAAGGATGAGCTCAGGCGTGTTCGCACAGTCCACGTCCAGAGCCCGCCAGGAAGTCGGCTCGGCACTACGCTGCGCTAATCACAGGCAGTGAGACATTTCCCGATGCGCGGCTGCAAAGATCGGGAAATGTCTCACTGCCTGTGATTAGCGCAGCGCCAACTTCCTGGCGGGCTCTGCAGGTAGGATGTGCAAACACACCGGAGCTCATCCTTACCAGGAAGTTTTTAATCACCATGCTGGAACGCATTGCTTCTGCAGAGGTGGGGACTCTGAATGCAAATGTCAGGGTGCTGGGCCACATTAACAGAGGAACGTCTTTGCTAGCCGAGACGCTGGGCACCACCTCCTCCACTCCTGCCTTTAACAAGAACCACCAGGGCCAAGACAGGGGCATCACCCTGGACCTGGGCTTTTTCTCCTTCACCATGCCCACCTCCCAACACCTGAGACACCAGAGAATGCTGTCTACAGTTCACCCTGGTGACTTCCTGGGACAGGATAATCATTGTGCACTCTGCTGGTTGAAGGGAGAGGGGACACAGGTCAGCATATTTCAAAAGAGCACGACAGGACTCAGCATGGCCTGATGGAGGACTACAAGCCCCAGCATGCCTTGGTAGAGAACTACAAGTCCCAACATGACCCGATAGAAAACTACAAGTGCCAGTATACCTTAAAAAAAGAAGTAATTCTTTATCAGGGCATGATGGACCTTTATTAAGGTATACTGGCACTTGCAGTTTTTTATCAGGCATGCTGGGACTTGTAGTTCTCTATCAGGCCATGCTTGGGCTTGTAGATGTTTATAGGACTTATACTAGCGTTCTCTGCCAAGGAACTAAAAGTCTCAATATGTTCCATCATCTAACGGAACAGCCTCTGATTGTCAGCACACACTGGGGCTTCTAGTTCCTTAGCCAACAGAACATTGAAAATGGTATGTCCCTGTCTTTGTACCATGCTGTTACTGGTAGATCCTCTGCTAAGGGCTTACTGGGATTGGTGGTTCACCAATCCCCACCTGTTGGGGCACTCGGAGGCTGGTAATTCCCCACCTATCTAGTCACATAGCAGCCCGGGAAATGTAGTAAGTGACTGATGGATCCCCCTGCCATACCGCTCACTGACTGCCCTTCCATACCGCTCTCTGACTGCCCTTCCATACCGCTCTCTGACTGCCCTTCCATACCGCTCTCTGACTGCCCTTCCATACCGCTCTCTGACTGCCCTTCCATACTGCTCTCTGACTGCCCTTCCATACCGCTCACTGACTGCCCTGCCACTACATACTGCTCACTGACTGCCCTGCCACTACATACTGCTCACTCACTGCCCTGCTCACTGACTGCCCTGCCACTACATACTGCTCACTGACTTCCCTGCCACTACATACTGCTCACTGACTTCCCTGCCACTACATACTGCTCACTGACTGCCCTGCCACTATACACTGCTCACTGACTGCCCTGCCACTACATACTGCTCACTGACTGCCCTGCCACTACATATTGCTCACTGACTGCTCTGCCACTACATACCGCTCACTGCCTGCCCAATCCCCAACAGATGGCCTGGCAGGGGCAGGCCCCCTCAAATACTCTGGGTCAGTGAAGTTCGGGTGAAAGCTGGAGATGGAGTGTTAGGCTGTTGGTGGCTCCTGAAGATAACCCCCTAGACTTGGGGGGGCTGGCCCCGGGCCTGGCCTCGGGTGTGGAAGGGACCATCTTTATGACGCACAGGGGTGTCCTGGCCGGAGGCACGGGAGCAGGAGAAGGACAGCAGGAGAACACTGCCAGGCAAATCTCCAGGGAGAAATACAGCCAGGTGGGCTGGTGAGTGTTGCAGGCAGGAAGGACTGAGAGGCAGCCTGAGAGGACAGGGTGGAAGCAGTCTGAGGTGAATGCAAAGTCAGTCTGGAAGGACTGTGGAAGTTTAGCCAAGTGGGCTGGAGAAAGGGGCAGCTGCAGCCAGGTGGGCTGGCAGTGCCTGAAGAGGTAGTGCTGGGATCAGTAGCCACAGAAGAACAGCTGGGCATTAGGACTTTGGTACACGACAAGGGGCCCATAGTCCCTGCCTGTAAAGGGCATTTTCTACCAATCTAACAGTGCCAGCTGGTCCTGGGTGGCGTTGTGCTGGAGGAAGCGGAGGAATGTAAATAGCTGTACAGAAGAAGTTGTCCCTGAAAGCTCTTCTAAAGTCAAGTGGGCATCCCATGTTACCCTTCGCCCTATCCAAGTTAAACCCTAATAAAAATACAAAACAAAGCACTGGACTTTTCCTTCCCTGTGTGCTGTGCTGTGCTGTGAAAATGCAGTGTAAAAAAGAAAGAAGGACGGCGCCCTCTAAGTGCAGCATGTATGTTAAAAATATTTATTACAATAGATAAAAACACTCACATTTGAGTTGCTAAAAACCAGCATGTAAAGTAGTTTCATCCGCGTGCTCTCGGGGCCAGTGGGGGGGTTCCTGGGATGAGTCCTGCGACCTGGGTCCTGGTAGCTGTTACGGTGGTGCCGAGGGTCCTCAGAGCCTCCAAGCGGCCAGGATGTCGGTCATGGATCCTCCGTGGAGCGCTGTGCTGACCTGCGTCTTCACTTCCAGGAGCGGGGTGAGGCGGGCGGTGCTTCGCATTCGGAGCATGCGTGCTCCTTCATCAGGCTATGCTGATGAAGGAGCACGCATGCTCCACAAAATGGACGTTTTCAGTGCTAAACCATGCAAATATCAATATTTTTAAACTATAAACATATAGCTAGTGCTATTAGCAACGTGTTTAAGTTAAACAAAAGTCAAAAAAACATATTTCTCCAGTTACATGAAGGTCAGATTACTATAACCCAGCCAGCACAGAGATCCACCATATATCAGTGTGCAGAATTCCCCCTTACAGTGAAAGAGAACTCTGACGTTAAGGGGAATGCTGCAGATCATGTTCCAAGGGGGAACTCTGATGTAAGGGGGGCTCTGGTCACCAGAGACCTACTTATATCAGAGTCCAATACATTTCCCTTTACATCAGAGTTCCCAATTACATCAGGGTATGCCGCATTGCCCTTTACATCAGAGTTCCCCCTTGCACTGTAAGCTGGGAATCCTGTAGAATTCCGGGAACACTGATGTGGGGGGGGCTCTGGTGACCAGAGACCACCTTCTGCAGAGTGAATGCACTAAAGTAAGGGGGGGGAGTTACTGATATAAGGGGGAACCTTTATATCAGTGCCCCCTTACATTATCATATTTACTCTACCCTTACATCAATGACCCCCCTCTTCAGACTTCCTGGCGCTGTCACTGACCTCCTCTCAGGTGCACTGTGCAGGGCTCAGCTAGATTCCAGGTTGGTTGCTCTGTTTTTTCCTTACTCTCTTCTCCACAGTCCACACATGTCTGACTTCTCCCATGACCCCTACCCTGGCGTCACTCTCACTCTTGACTCCTTTTCAGACTCTCCCCGCAACGACTGCAGACATGATAAAAAACAAGAGATGGTCAGAGATTGCAGACATGATACAAGAGGTGGACAGAGGATGCGCACAGGATACCGGAGGATGGCTGACAGGATACAGGAGGTGGTCAGAGGATGGCAGACAGGATACAGGAGGTGGTCAGAGGATGGCAGACAGGATACAGGAGGTGGTCAGAGGATGGCGGACAGGATACAGGAGGTGGTCAGAGGATGGCGGACAGGATACAGGAGGTGGTCAGAGGATGGTGGATGCCGGACAGAATACATGAGGTGGTCATAGGATGGCGGACAGGATACAGGAAGTGGTCATAGGATGGCGGACAGGATACAGGAGGTGGTCAGAGGATGGCGGACAGAATACAGGAGGTGGTTAGAGGATGGCGAACAGGACACAGGCGGTGGTCAGTGGATGGCAGACAGGATACAGGAGGTGGTCAGCGGATGGCAGACAGAATACAGGAGGTGGCCAGAGGATAGCGGACAGGACACAGGGGATAGCAGGACAGAATGTGAACATCTGTAATTCTGTACAATCACACCACTGCCATTCTTGTCTGATAACTGCTGCCTGTGCTTGCCTGTAAGCATCACATAAATAGAATCCAGCCCAAGTGATGGATGGATGTTGCAGTCAGTGCAGGGATCCGGTGGTGGGACTCTCTCTAAGTTCAAGTCACTCACCAGGCAAGGGGCTGCAGCTAGGGCACTGGTCAGGGGGCCTTGGGTGTCCATCCGGGGCAGGCGGGCGGGTCAGCTCTGTCCATCCATCTCTCTCGTGGTGATGGTGCATTGGTGCCGCCAGTCTTCCGTCTAAAAAAAAAAAAATGAATGAAACAAATGGTCGAAAAATAAAATAAAAATAAAAAACTACAGAACTACCACACAAACTTAGCACTTGTGTTCCTCCACGGGCTCGGAGGGAAGGGCCCCATCCGGGGGTCAGGGGGGCCCTTCATGGTTTCTTGTATCGGGGGCCTGAAGGTTCTAGTTACACCACTGATACAGGACTTCCCCATTTATTAGGTCTTGGGCCTGGTGATCATCTGCTCAGACATCAATAGCAGTTTATTGTGAAAATTACGAAAGATGTTACCTCTTCCCCCATATCTGGACACGATTGGTATTTCTTGGGGCACTGGTGACAAAGTGCTGGCAAGGAAGCTAATCACATAGTTTAACTGAGCCCTCTACAAACTGAACCTGTGACTTTGCCAACTTTAGCCACAGGTTGACTTTACCGGAATGGATAATATTTTTATCAGACTTAACAATTAAGATAATTCCATACAGACGTTATTGTGATAAATGACTTCATAGGAATTGTATGTCTGGAATC
Organism: Aquarana catesbeiana; assembly: GCF_042186555.1. NCBI lineage: Eukaryota > Metazoa > Chordata > Amphibia > Anura > Ranidae > Aquarana > Aquarana catesbeiana. Next base: position 55,210,069 of record NC_133325.1, read on the forward strand.
TAATTCATTCACAGCTCCGGGTGATGTCATGGCACCTACCGAGCCTTCCTCGCCGGATTCCTGAGCTGTTGTCTTTTCGTTAATCTGTACAGATCTCCGCCCCATTCCTGTAAAATAATTACAGCTTCCAGGGATGACTAAGCAAGATAAAAATTCCATGGGGGTCATTTCAAAAGCAGAAGTTAAAGAGATTGCTATGATAATTGTCCTGGGGTGCTAAAGGAGTATTTATAAAACTGTGACTTAGGAAATTTCTGTGTTCCGCTCAGGCTCAGTAGAGGGTGAGGGGGATGTAGATGGTGCTGACATGGGATGGTGCCCGCCCTGGCTCCTGCTAAAATTCAAGAGAAAAAGGGGGTACCCACTGGAAGTCGCGCTTCTATGGTATCCTAGAGAGGTGAATGAAGTGCCAACCTTAGCCTGGTCCCCGCCGTGGGGGCGTGGCCTGGTCAGGGTCCAGACTGAGTTTGCCACTTCATTTACCTCTCTAGGCTACCATGGATGTGCTACATCCAGTGGCTACCACCTTTTTCTCTTGAGTATTTAAAAAACTAAGGTTGAATTTGGGTAGAAACCCATGCCTAGGCACCATCCTATGGGCTGGCGTTCAGCCTCATTTTTTCCGCCATAGTTGTAAAGGTTTGCCAGTGGTGGGTACAGGAACTTGCATATACAAATAAGGAAATGTGGGTTAAAATCACTGTTTCCAGAACATCTAAGGTTCATAGGAATGTGTAAAGGGATAGCTGATGGCTAATGTAACATTGGCAATTTATTTATTTATTATAGGCTATTGGTGATGGTAGCATTGGTCCTATTATAAACTGGATTTCTAATTGAAGAAAGGGAAACCTAGGTCTCTGTGCATGGTGCCAAACAGACTGAATCTGGTGAGTGCAAAGTTGGTGATCCAATGGGTTTTCCATGGGTTGGTGATCCAATGGGTTTTGTAAATGCTGCCAATGGTGCAACAGGTGAGCAGTTGCTCAAAAGTGGTGTTCAATGAATCAGTCATTCGCCACTTTTTTAATACTCAGATTGCCTTGCTGACCCACATGAAGACCACTAATAAGCCAGGGGTCCCTCAGCCTTTTAAAACAAAAAGCCAGTTCACTGTCTGTCAGATTTTTGGGGGGCCAGACTGTGGCAATTAGGGGTAAAAAATGCCACTGCATTGGTGTTCAGCGGGGATAAAAAAACGCCCCTGATGGTCAGTAGGAGGAAAGGTACCTAATCGTCAGTGTCAGTAGGAGGAACAGTATACTATCATTGATAGGGGGAGGAATAGTGTCCCATCATTGGTGTCCATGAGAAGAATAGTGCCCCATCGTTGGTGTCAGTGGGAAGAATAGTGACCCATCATTGGTGTCAGTGGAAATAATATTGCCCCATTGTTGATGTCAGTGTGAAGAATGGTGCCCCGACATTGGTCTCAGTTGGAGAAATAGTGCCCTTTAATTGGTGTCATTGACAGAAATTTAGCTTCGTCATTGTTGTCAGTGGGAAGAATTGTGCCCCATCATTGATGTCAATTGGAAGAATAGTGCTCCATCATTGGTGTCATGTGGAGGAGTAGTGCCTCATAATTGCTAATAGGGAAAATAATATTGCCCCATTGTTGATGTCAGTGTGAAGAATGGAGGAATAGTGCCCTAGTGCTGGTGTCAGTGGAAAGAATAGAGCTCTATTGTTGGCATCAGTGAAAGGAATAGAGCCCCATCATTTATGTCAGTAGGAAGAATAGTGCACTGTTGTTGGTATCAATGTGAAGAATAGCGCCCCATCGGTGGTTGCAATAGGAGGAATAATGCCCCATGCTTGATATCAGTGAGTGGAATAGTGCCCTATTGTTGGTGTAAGATGAAGTAATAATGTTGCATTGCGGGTATCAGTGGCGAGAATTTTGCCCCACTGTTGGTGTTCGTGGAATAAATGGTGCCCCATCTTTTGTGTTAGTAGTAGGAATAATGTCCCAGCATTGGTTTCAGTGGGAGGAAACCAAAATTATAGAAAAATATAATTATAGAACAAATATCACTGCAAAAATATAAATGTAGCCTACCTTTAAAAGTGGACAGTGTCAGTCAGTAGAGCAGGAACAGTCTCAGTAGGGCAGTGGATGGTGTGTGGACATTGTTAGTAGGGCAGAGCACGGTGTCAGTAGAACTGGGGACAGTGTCAGTAGAACTGGGGATGGTGTCAGTAGAGAAGTGGATGGTGTTAGTAGTGCAGAAGTTGGTGTCAATAGGGCAGCGGATGATGTCAGTAGTTGTTTGTATCATTTTATTTTTTACAGTTTTATTCTTTCAATTATTTTTTACAATATTCTTTTTTTATTATTTTTTACAATGTTTTAGGAGTCCTGTTGGGGGGGGGGGGGTCTTTGGTAAAATATCAGGGGTCTAAACAGATCCCTGATGTCCACTTTTGAGACAGAGAAAGCCCCTGTCCCCGCAAGCTCTCACGCAGGAGAAAATGCATACATAGATCGTGCCCGCATATGTAAATGACGTTTAAACTACACATGTTAGGTATCACCGCAAACGTTAGAGCGAGAGCAATAATTCTAGCCAAAGACCTCCTCTGTAACTCTAAACATGTAATCTGTAAACATTTTTAAAGCGTCGCCTATGGAGATTTTTAAGCACCGAAGTTTGGTGCCATTCCACAAGTGTGCGCAATTTTAAAGTGTGACTATCTATTTACTCAGCGTAACATCATCTTTCACATTATACAAAAAAAGTGGGCTAACTTTACGGTTTTGTTTCTATTCATGAAAGTGTTTTTTTTTCCAAAAAAATGGCATTTGAAAAATTACTGCGCAACGACTGCCATTTTATTCAGTAGGGTGTCTGCTAAAAAAAAAAAAAAAAAATATATATATATATATATATATATATATATATATATGTTTGAGGGTTCTGAGTAATTTTCTAGCAAAAAAATATGATTTTTACATGTAGGAGAGGAGTGCTGGAATTTGCGCGGTATGTAAGTGGTTAAAGTGGTGTTACACCCAAAAAATAAAAAATACATGAAAATTCCTAAAAAAAAATTAAAAAAAACATTTGGAAATTTTTTTTTTTTAACTCACCTCTAAATGCCTGTTGCTAGGGGGTCCCTCGTAGTCTGCCTCTTTCAGTGCATGGGCTGGTGACATCACTTCCCCCTCGGCACAGGAAGGACTCAGCTCTGCTCCCTCAATCACCTGGGACCCATTACAGGCCCCAGGTGACTGAGCGGCCAATCACGGCGCGCGGCGCCGCTCGCGCATGCGCAGTGGGTGCCCGGCTGTGAAGCCACAGCCCGGCGCCCACAGTTGCAATGCCGGCGCCGCAGAACGGAGGGGGAGGCGAGCGGGGCTTCGATCCCCCGCATCGCTGGACCCAGGGACAGGTAAGTCTCCAATTAAAAGTCAGCAGCAGCAGTATTTGTAGCTGCTGACTTTTAATTTTTTTTTTAATGGGCCCTCCTCTTTAAATAAGGACTTGTGCGTTCCAGTACATTTTGATACATTTTTGATGCATTTTACTGCGTTCCAGTACAGTCTGATGCAGAAAAAAATGCAGCATGTTCTACTTTTTTTTCTGGAACTGTAACGCACTGGAACTGACTGTACTGGTGTGAACTATGCCATAGAAAACCATATAATCTATGCATGCGTTTTTGATACAGAAGAAAATACACTGGACCATAAAAGCAAAATGGTGCATTTTTGGTTCAATAGATGCAATGGAGAAGCTGCAAAAAAAGCATGCAATGCATTTTTGCCATGATTTTACCGTGATTGTGCCGCGTTTTGTGGTTTTGAATCCACCCATCAACAAATTGGCCAAAAAAGCATAAAAAATGCTAAATGCATCAAACAATGCAAAAAAAAAAATGTAAAAAAAAATGCGAGTGCACAATGGACCGCAAAAAGCACTGCAGAAAGGGGTCAAAACCAAACTGCATAAGCGTGAACCAAGCCTAAGCAAGGCATGAACCCCTTGTTGTTTTGGATTTATAATAAAAGAAATGGGAGGACAAGTCAATGTTAACATTATGGACAGTGGCGGTGCATCCATAAGGGCGCACGGGCGCCGCCCCCTCTTTCCAGCCACCCCCTTTGTGTATAATGGATAGATTCATGCATTGCATGAATCTATCCATGGCCGCTGTAGACACCCCCTATTCAGGCGTCTGGCCCCTTTTCGGTCACCAGGCGCCTGAATTATAGCGGCCGGGGGGGGGGGTGTTTTTGATGCACCTGATAAGAGCCATAGGCTCTAATAGGCTTCAAAAAAGGTGAACTGTGAGCGCAAAGCTCAAAAAAGGTGAACTGTGAGTGCAAAGCATTGCGCTTGCAGTTCACCCAGGTTGGTTAGCAAAGCAAATGAATATTTGCTTTGCTAACACTGAACCGCCTCTCAGCCAATCAGGAGGCGCAGATCTAATACCCTTCACCTGATTCAATGAAAGCACAGGCAGGGCCATCTTAATAACATCATGGGCCCCTGGGCAAAGTAATGCACTAGGGCCCCGACCAGGGAGATGGTGACCTGGGGCACGCTATGTGCATGGTGGCAAGGAGAGGGTGTGGCTAAATAATGCTACATATTGGGTGTGGCTTTTGAGTCTGATTAGAAACAAAAAAAATACACACAACCAATACACCTCTGTATACTTTTTCCCTGTACTCACTGCTCCCACTCCTTTTTGAAACTATCCCCCTACCTGTACACACTGCACCTCTCTCATAAATGCCTCTCCCCACCATCAGTGGCCTGTATTTATGTATGACTGTACACAGTATGGGGGGGGGGGGGGGGCAGGAGTATAGGGTATAGTAATGTATAGTGTCAGGTTTGGGTAGTATAGGGTGGTAGAGTGGCAGGTTTGGGTAGTATAGGGTGGGATAATGGCAGGTTTGGGTAGTATAGTGGAAGGTTTGGGTAGTATAGGTGGTATAGTGGGAGGTTTTGGTAGTATAGGGTGGTATAGTGTCAGATGTGAGTAGTATAGTGTCAGATGTGAGTAGTATAGGGTAGTATAGTGTCAGATGTGAGTAGTATAGGGCGGTATAGTGTCAGGTGTGAGTAGTATAGTGTCAGATGTGAGTAGTATAGGGTAGTATAGTGTCAGATGTGAGTAGTATAGGGCGGTATAGTGGCAGGTGTGAGTAGTATAGTGTCAGATGTGAGTAGTATAGGGTAGTATAGTGTCAGATGTGAGTAGTATAGGGCGGTATAGTGGCAGGTGTGAGTAGTATAGGGCGGTATAGTGGCAGATGTGAGTAGTTATAGGTAAGGCTGGGAAAAAATTGATTCAAATTTTGAATCGAGTTGAGAGGTTAAATCAATTTAAAATTTAAGCAAATCGATTTTTTAGATTTTTTTTTTTTTTCACCACGCCGTTCCCGTGGCGCTGCGGGCATTTTTGGGCCTAGTCCGTGGCTACGGCCAGGACGCCGCGGACTAGGCCGAAGCTGTGGCCCCACCTATAAACTCATGCCCACAGCGCCTCCGTACCGTCGCTGACACCGCACCAGGCCTGAAGAGCTGCGGGCAGGCAGTTTTTAGGTGAGGCCGCGGCTTTGGCCTAGTCCGCGAGGCCGGACGCGGCTGACCTAGGCCGAGGCCGCGGCCTCGCCTAAAAGCTCATGCCCGCAGCGCCTCAGGACCGGCACGGTCTTCAAAGAAAAAAAAAACTCGATTTGAATCGTGAATCGAGTTTTTTTTAAGAGAATCAAAGATTTTTTTTTTTTTAAAGGAAAATCTCCCATCCCTAGTTATAAGGCGGTATAGTGGCAGATGTGAGCAGTTAAAGGGCGGTATAGTGGCAGATGTGAGTAGTTATAGGGCGGTATATTGGCAGATTTGAGCAGTATAGGGCGGTATAGTGGCAGATGTGAGTAGTATAGGGCTGTATAGTGGCAGATGTGAGTAGTATAGGGCGGTATAGTGGCAGACGTGAGTAGTTATAGGGCGGTATAGTGGCAGATGTGAACAGTATAGGGCGGTATAGTGGCAGATGTGAGTAGTATAGGGTGGTATAGTGGCAGACGTGAGTAGTATAGGGCGGTATAGTGTCAGACGTGAGTAGTATAGGGCGATATAGTGTCAGATGTGAGTAGTATAGGGTGGTATAGTGGCAGATGTGAGTAGTATAGGGCGGTATAGTGGCAGATGTAAGTAGTGTAGGGGGGTATAGTGTCAGACGTGAGTAGTATAGGGCGATATAGTGTCAGATGTGAGTAGTATAGGGCGGTATAGTGGGCAGATGTGAGTAGTGTAGGGCGGTATAGTGGCAGATGTAAGTAGTGTAGGGCGGTATAGTGGCAGACGTGAGTAGTGTAGGGCGCTATAGTAGCAGACGTGAGTAGTATAGGGCGGTATAGTGGCAGACTTGAGTAGTATAGGGCGGTATAGTGGCAGACGTGAGTAGTATAGGGCGGTATAGTGGCAGATGTGAGTAGTATAGGGCGGTATAGTGGCAGATGTGAGTAGTATAGGGCTGTATAGTGGCAGATGTGAGTAGTATAGGGCGGTATAGTGGCAGATGTGAGTAGTATAGGGCGGTATAGTGGCAGATGTGAGTATGTATAGGGCGATATAGTGTCAGATGTGAGTAGTATAGGGCGGTATAGTGGCAGATGTGAGTAGTGTAGGGCGGTATAGTGGCAGATGTAAGTAGTGTAGGGCGGTATAGTGGCAGACGTGAGTAGTGTAGGGCGCTATAGTAGCAGACGTGAGTAGTATAGGGCGGTATAGTGGCAGACTTGAGTAGTATAGGGCGGTATAGTGGCAGACGTGAGTAGTATAGGGCGGTATAGTGGCAGATGTGAGTAGTATAGGGCGGTATAGTGGCAGATGTGAGTAGTATAGGGCGGTATAGTGGCAGATGTGAGTAGTATAGGGCGGTATAGTGGCAGATGTGTGTAGTATAAGGCGGTATAGTGGCAGATGTGAGTAGTATAGGGCGGTGTAGTGTCCGATGTGAGTAGTATAGGGTGGTATAGTGGCAGATGTGAGTAGTATAGGGCGGTATAGTGGCAGATGTAAGTAGTGTAGGGCGGTAGAGTGGCAGACGTGAGTAGTGTAGGGCGGTATAGTGGCAGATGTGAGTAGTGTAGGGTGGTATAGTAGCAGACGTGAGTAGTATAGGGCGGTATAGTGTCAGACGTGAGTAGTATAGGGCGATATAGTGTCAGATGTGAGTAGTATAGGGCGGTATAGTGGCAGATGTGAGTAGTATAGGGCGGTATAGAGGCAGATGTGTGTAGTATAAGGCGGTTATAGTGGCAGATGTGAGTAGTATAGGGCGGTTGTAGTGTCCGATGTGAGTAGTATAGGGTGGTATAGTGGCAGATGTGAGTAGTAATAGGGGCGGTATAGTGGCAGATGTGAGTAGTATAGGGCGGTTATAGTGGCAGATGTGAGTAGTATAGGGCGGTATAGTGGCAGATGTGAGTAGTATAAGGGCGGTTATAGTGGCAGATGTGAGTAGTATAGGGGCGGTATAGTGGCAGATGTGAGTAGTATACGGTGGTATAGTGACTGCAGCTCAGCTGAGTGTTTTTACTGCCGCAACGCCCCCCCCCCCCATGAAAGACAAGTGTAGCCTGTAGCATCTCACAGTGCCTTGTGATCTTTAGGCCTCATACACACCGGTATTTTTATTGCTTCCTAAACTTTTAGAATCTTTTAGTGGCAGGGCTGTTTACAAGCAGAAAAAAACCCCAGGGCCAGTGCGTCAAGGAGCAGCAGCGCTGCTTGACATGGGTAAAAGTGGTGCTTGAAAAATGTGTCTAATGCTTTCACAAGCGTTTAGGCACGTTTACAGGCGTTTATCGCTTGAGCGTTAATTTATTTCAATGACCAGAATAAATTATTAGTATAGGGTGGTATAGTGGCAGATGTGAATAGTATAGGGCGGTATAGTGGCAGATGTAAGTAGTGTAGGGCGGTATAGTGGCAGACGTGAGTAGTGTAGGGCGGTATAGTAGCAGATGTGAGTAGTATAGGGCGGTATAGTGGCAGATGTGAGTAGTATAGGGCGGTATAGTGGCAGACGTGAGTAGTATAGGGCGGTATAGTGGCAGACGTGAATAGTATAGGGCGGTATAGTGGCAGACGTGAGTAGTATAGGACGGTATAGTGGCAGACGTGAGTAGTA